>NC_091977.1:234303666-234668299 GCF_044704955.1 Pristiophorus japonicus | reverse complement strand
AGAGAGAGAGTGGGGGGAGAGCGAGAGAGAGAGAGTGGGGGAGAGCGAGAGAGAGAGTGGGGGAAAGCGAGAGAGAGAGAGAGAGTGGGGGAAAGCGAGAGAGAGAGAGAGTGGGGGAGAGCGAGAGAGAGAGAGAGAGTGGGGGAGAGCGAGAGAGAGAGAGAGTGGGGCAGAGCGAGAGCGAGTGGGGGAGTGCGAGAGCGAGAAAGTGAGTGGGGGAGAGCGAGAAAGCGAGAGAGAGCGAGTGAGTGGGGGAGAGCGAGCGAGAAAGTGATTGTGAGTGGGGAAGAGAGAGAGTGTGAGTGGGGGAGAGCGAGAGAGAGAGAGAGAGCGAGTGGGGAGAGCGAGAGAGAGAGAGAAAGGGAGTGGGGAGAGTGAGCGAGTGGGCGAGAGTGAGTGGGGGAGTGGGAGAGCGAGAGAGTGATTGGGGGAGTGGGAGCGCGAGAGAGTGAGTGGGGGAGTGGGAAAGCGAGAGAGTGAGTGGGTGGGGGAGAGCGAGAGAGAGAGAGTGGGGGAGAGCGAGAGAGAGAGAGTGGGGGAGAGCGAGAGAGAGACTGGGGTAGAGCGCGAGAGAGAGACTGGGGGAGAGAGAGTGAGAGTGGGGGAGAGCAAGGAGAGAGTGAGGGAGAGAGAGAGAGAGAGAGAGAGAGAGAGAGTGGGGGAGAGCGAGTGGGGGAGTGGGCGAGAGCGAGTGGGGGAGTGGGGGAGTGCGAGAGCGAGAAAGTGAGTGGGGGAGAGCGAGAGCGCGAGTGGGGGAGGGGGAGAGCGAGTGGGGGAGAGCGAGAGCGCGAGTGGGGGAGGGGGAGAGCGAGTGGGGGAGAGCGAGAGCGTGAGTGGGGGAGGGGGAGAGCGAGAGTGCGTGTGGGGGAGAGCGAGTGGGGAGAGTGGCGGAGAGCGAGAGAGTGAGTGGGCGAGAGCGAGAGAGTGAGTGGGCGAGAGCGAGAGAGTGAGTGGGGGAGAGCAAGAGAGTGATTGGGGAGGGGGAGGGTGAGTGGGGGAGAGCAAGAGCGAGAGAGTGAGTGGGGGAGAGCGAGAGAGTGAGTGGGGGAGAGCGAGAGAGTGAGTGGGGGAGAGCGAGGGTGAGTGGGGGAGAGCAAGAGCGAGAGAGTGTGGGGGAGAGCGAGAGAGTGAGCGGGCAGGGGAGAGCGATTGGGGGAGAGCGAGAGCGATTGGGGGAGAGTGAGAGCGAGAGCGCGATTGGGGGAGAGTGAGAGCGAGTGTGGGAAAGCGAGAGAGCGAGGGAGAGAGTGGGGGAGAGTGAGCGAGAGAGAGTGGGGGAGAGCGAGAGAGTGAGTGGGGGAGAGACTGAGAGAGTGAGTGAGTGGGGGAGAGCGAGAGAGATTGAGCGAGAGAGTGAGTGGGGGAGAGCGAGATAGAGAGAAAGAGAGAGTGAGAGTGAGTGAGGGAGAGCAAGAGAGAGAGAGAGAGTGGGGGAGAGCGAGAGAGAGAGAGAGCGAGAGTGAGTGGGGGAGAGCGAGAGTGAGTGGGGGAGAGCGAGAGAGAGAGTGAGTGTGGGGGAGAGCGAGAGAGAGAGAGAGCGAGTGGGGAGAGCGAGAGAGAGAGAAAGCGAGTGGGGGAGAGTGAGCGAGTGGGGGAGAGCGAGAGCGAGTGCGAGAAGGGGAGTGGGGAAGTGGGAGAGCGAGAGAGTGAGTGGGGGAGTGCGAGAGTGCGAGAGTGAGTGGGGGAGTGCGAGAGCGAGAGAGTGAGTGGGGGAAAGTGAGAGAGAGTGAGTGAGGGCGTGCGAGAGAGAGTGGGGAAGAGAGAGAGAGAGTGAGTGAGTGGGGAAGAGAGAGAGCGTGAGTGGGGGAGCGAGAGAGAGTGAGTGGGTGGGGTAGAGAGAGAGAGAGAGAGGGGGGGGAGAGCGAGAGAGAGAGAGAGTGGGGGAGAGCGAGAGAGAGAGAGAGTGGGGGAGAGTGCGAGAGAGCGAGAGTGGAGGAGAGCGAGGGGGAGAGCGTGAGAGAGAGAGAGTGGGGGAGAGCGAGAGTGAGAGTGGGGGAGAGCAAGGAAAGAGTGAGTGGGGGAGAGCGAGAGAGAGAGAGAGAGCGAGTGGGGGAGAGTGAGTGAGTGGGGGAGAGCAAGAGCGAGTGGGGGAGAGTGAGTGAGTGGGGGAGAGCAAGAGCGAGTGGGGGAGTGCGAGAGCGAGCAAGTGAGTGGGGGAGAGCGAGATCGAGTCGGGGGGAGCGAGAGCGTGAGTGGGGGAGGGGGAGAGCGAGAGTGCAAGTGGGGGAGAGCGAGAGAGCGAGTGGGGAGAGCGAGAGTGTGAGTGGGGGAGAGCGAGAGCGAGAGAGTGAGTGGGGGAGAGCGAGAGCGAGAGAGTGAGTGGGGGAGAGCGAGAGCGAGAGAGTCTGTGGGGGAGAGCGAGAGAGTGAGCGGGCGGGCGAGAGCGCAAGTGGGGGAGAGTGAGAGCAAGAGAGCGAGTGGGGAAGAGCAAGGGAGAGAGTGGGGGAGAGCGAGAGAGAGAGAGAGTGGGGGAGGGCGAGGGAGAGAGTGGGGGAGAGCGAGAGAGAGAGTGGGGGAGAGCGAGAGAGAGACTGGGGGAGAGTGAGTGGGGGAGAGCGAGAGAGCGAGTGGGGGAGAGCGAGAGAGCGAGTGGGGGAGAGCGAGAGAGCGAGTGGGGGAGAGCGAGAGAGAGACTGGGGGAGAGACTGGGGGAGAGAGAGAGAGATTGAGCAAGAGAGTGAGTGGGGAGAGCGAGATAGTGAGAGTGAGTGAGGGAGAGCAAGAGAGAGCGAGAGAGAGTGAATGGGGAGAGCGAGAGAGAGAGAGTGTGCGTGGGGGAGAGCGAGAGAGAGAGAGTGAGTGGGGGAGAGCGAGAGAGAGAGAGAGAGAGAGCGAGAGTGAGTGTGGGAGAGCGTGAGTGTGGGGGAGAGTGAGAGAGATTGAGCGAGAGAGTGAGTGGGGGAGAGCGAGATAGAGAGAGAGAGTGAGGGAGAGCAAGAGAGAGCGAGAGAGAGTGAATGGGGAGAGCGAGATAGAGAGAGTGTGCGTGGGGGAGAGCGAGACAGAGAGAGAGAGTGAGTGGGGGAGAGCGAGAGAGAGAATGAGAGTGAGTGGGGGAGAGCGAGAGAGAGCGTGAGTGTGGGGGAGAGCGATGGAGAGAGAGAGCGAGAGAAAGTGAGTGGGGGAGAGTGGGGGAGAGCGAGGGAGAGAGAGTGAGTGGGGGAGAGCGAGAGAGAGAGAGAGTGTGTGGGAGAGCGATGGAGAGAGAGAGCGAGAGAAAGTGAGTGGGGGAGAGAGAGTGAGTGGGGGAGAGCGAGAGTGAGTGGGCGAGAGCGAGAGAGAGAATGAGCGGGGGAGAGCGAGAGAGTGAGTGAGTGGGGGAGAGCGAGAGAGAGAGTGAGTGAGTGGGGGAGAACAAGAAAGAGAGTGAGCGAGTGGGGGAGAGCGAGGGAGAGAGAGTGAGTGGGGGAGAGCGAGAGAGAGAGTGAGTGGGGGAGAGCGAAAGAGAGAGAGAATGAGTGGGGGAGAGCAAGAGAGAGAGTGAGTGGGGGAGAGAGAGAGCGAGAGAGAGAATGAGCGGGGGAGAGCGAGAGAATAAGTGAGTGGGGGAGAGCGAGAGAGTGAGTGAGTGGGGGAGAGCGAGAGAGAGAGTGAGTGAGTGGGGGAGAGCGAGGGAGAGAGTGAGTGGGGGAGAGCAAAAGAGAGAGAGAATGAGTGGGGGAGAGCAAGAGAGAGAGCGAGAGAGAGAATGAGCGGGGGAGAGCGAGAGAATGAGTGAGTGGGGGAGAGCGAGAGCGAGAGAGTGAGTGAGTGGGGGAGAACGAGAGAGAGAGTGAGTGGGGGAGAGAGAGAGAGTGGGGGAGAGCGAGTGAGTGGGGGAGAGTAAGAGAGAGAGAGTGAGTGGGGGAGAGCGAGAGAGAGTGAGCGAGTGGGGGAGAGCGAGAGAGAATGAGTGGGGGAGAGCAAGAGAGAGTGAGTGAGTGCGGGAGAGCAAGAGAGAGAGTGAGTGAATGGGGGAGAGCGAGAGAGAGAGTGAGTGGGGGAGAGCGAGAGAGAGCGGGAGATTGAGTGAGAGGGGGGAGCGAGAGATTGAGTGAGAGGGGGCGAGCGAGTGAGTGAGTGGGGGAGAGCAAGAGAGTGAGTGAGTAGGGGAGAGCGAGAGAGAGAGTGAGTGAATGGGGGAGAGCGAGAAAGAGAGTGAGTGAATGGGGGAGAGCGAGAAAGAGAGTGAGTGAGTGGGGGGGAGCGAGAGAGAGAGAGAGAGTGTGTGGGAGAGCGATGGAGAGAGAGAGCGAGAGAAAGTGAGTGGGGGAGAGTGGGGGAGAGAGAGTGAGTGGGGGAGAGCGAGAGTGAGTGGGCGAGAGCGAGAGAGAGAATGAGCGGGGGAGAGCGAGAGAGTGAGTGAGTGGGGGAGAGCGAGAGAGAGAGTGAGTGAGTGGGGGAGAACAAGAAAGAGAGTGAGCGAGTGGGGGAGAGCGAGGGAGAGAGAGTGAGTGGAGGAGAGCGAGAGAGAGAGTGAGTGGGGGAGAGCGAAAGAGAGAGAGAATGAGTGGGGGAGAGCAAGAGAGAGAGTGAGTGGGGGAGAGAGAGCGAGAGAGAGAATGAGCGGGGGAGAGCGAGAGAATAAGTGAGTGGGGGAGAGCGAGAGCGAGAGAGTGAGTGAGTGGGGGAGAGCGAGAGAGAGAGTGAGTGAGTGGGGGAGAACAAGAAAGAGAGTGAGCGAGTGGGGGAGAGCGAGGGAGAGAGTGAGTGGGGGAGAGCAAAAGAGAGAGAGAATGAGTGGGGGAGAGCAAGAGAGAGAGTGAGTGGGGGAGAGAGAGCGAGAGAGAGAATGAGCGGGGGAGAGCGAGAGAATAAGTGAGTGGGGGAGAGCGAGAGCGAGAGAGTGAGTGAGTGGGGGAGAGCGAGAGAGAGAGTGAGTGAGTGGGGGAGAACAAGAAAGAGAGTGAGCGAGTGGGGGAGAGCGAGGGAGAGAGTGAGTGGGGGAGAGCAAAAGAGAGAGAGAATGAGTGGGGGAGAGCAAGAGAGAGAGTGAGTGGGGGAGAGAGAGAGCGAGAGAGAGAATGAGCAGGGGAGAGCGAGAGAATGAGTGAGTGGGCGAGAGCGAGAGAGTGAGTCATGGGGGAGAACGAGAAAGAGAGAGAGCGAGTGGGGGAGAGCGAGCGAGAGAGAGAGTGAGTGGGGGAGAGCGAGAGAGAGAGTGAGTGGGGGAGAGCAAGAGAGAGAGTGAGTGGGGGAGAGAGAGAGAGTGGGGAGAGCGAGTGAGTGGGGGAGAGTAAGAGAGAGAGAGTGAGTGGGGGAGAGAGAGAGAGAGAGTGGGGGAGAGCGAGAGAGAGTGAGCGAGTGGGGGAGAGCGAGAGTGAGTGAGTGCGGGAGAGCAAGAGAGAGTGAGTGAGTGCGGGAGAGCAAGAGAGAGAGTGAGTGAATGGGGGAGAGCGAGAGAGAGAGTGAGTGGGGGAGAGCGAGAGAGAGCGGGAGATTGAGTGAGGGGGGGAGCGAGAGATTGAGTGAGAGGGGGCGAGCGAGAGAGTGAGTGAGTGGGGGAGAGCGAGAGAGTGAGTGAGTAGGGGAGAGCGAGAGAGAGAGAGAGAGTGAGTGAGTGGGGGAGAGCGAGAGAGAGAGTGAGTGAGTGGGGGAGAGCGAGAAAGAGAGTGAGTGAATGGGGGAGAGCGAGAAAGAGAGTGAGTGAGTGGGGGAGAGCGAGAAAGAGAGTGAGTGAGTGGGGGAGAGCGAGAGAGAGAGAGTGGGGGTGAGCGAGAGAGAGAGAGAGTGAGTGGGGAGAGCGAGAGAGAGAGAGAAAGCGAGTGGGGGAGAGTGAGCGAGTGGGGGAGAGCGAGAGGGGGAGTGGGGGAGTGGGAGAGCGAGAGAGTGAGTGGGGGAGTGCGAGAGCGAGAGAGTGAGTGGGGGAGTGCAAGAGCGAGAGAGTGAGTGGGGGATTGCGAGAGAGAGTGAGTGAGGGGGAAGAGAGAGAGCGTGAGTGCGGGAGAGAGAGAGAGAGAGAGAGTGAGTGGGAGGGGAGAGCGAGAGAGAGAGTGGGGGAGAGCGAGAGAGAGTCGGGGAGAGCGAGAGAGAGAGAGAGAGAGTGGGGGAGAGCGCGAGAGAGAGTGGGGGAGAGTGAGAGTGGGGGAGAGCAAGGAAAGAGTGAGTAGGGGAGAGCGAGAGAGAGAGAGAGCGAGTGGGGGAGAGTGAGTGAGTGGGGGAGAGCAAGAGCGAGTGGGGGAGTGCGAGAGCGAGAAAGTGAGTGGGGGAGAGTGAGAGTGGGGGAGAGCAAGGAAAGAGTGAGTGGGGGAGAGCGAGAGAGAGAGAGAGCGAGTGGGGGAGAGTGAGTGAGTGGGGGAGAGCAAGAGCGAGTGGGGGAGTGCGAGAGCGAGAAAGTGAGTGGGGGAGAGCGAGAGCGCGAGCGAGTGAGGGAGAGCGCGAGTAGGGGAGGGGGAGAGTGAGAGCGTGAATGGGGCAGAGCGAGAGCGTGAGTGGGGGAGGGGGAGAGCGAGAGTGCAAGTGCGAGAGAGCGAGTGGGGAATGCGAGAGTGTGAGTGGCCGAGAGCGAGAGAGTGAGTGGGGGAGAGCGAGAGCGAGAGAGTGAGTGGGGGAGAGCGAGAGTGAGAGAGTGAGTGGGGGAGAGCGAGAGCGAGAGAGTGAGTGGGGGAGAGCGAGAGCGAGAGAGTGAGTGGGGGAGAGCGAGAGAGTGAGCGGGCGGGCGAGAGCGAGAGCGCGAGTGGGGGAGAGTGAGAGCAAGAGAGCGAGTGGGAGAGAGCGAGGGAGAGAGTGGGGGAGAGCGAGAGAGAGAGTGGGGGAGAGCGAGAGAGAGACTGGGGGAGAGACTGGGGGAGAGCGAGAGAGAGAGTGAGAGAGTGAGTGGGGGAGAGCGAGAGAGAGAGAGAGTGGGGGCGAGCGAGAGAGCGAGTGGGGGAGAGCGAGAGAGAGACTGGGGGAGAGAGAGAGATTGAACGAGAGAGTGAGTGGGGGAGAGCGAGATAGAGAGAGAGAGAGAGAGTGAGAGTGAGTGAGAGAGAGTGAGAGAGAGTGAATGGGGAGAGCGAGAAAGAGAGAGAGAGAGTGTGCGTGGGGGAGAGCGAGAGAGAGAGAGAGTGAGAGTGAGTGGGGGAGAGCGAGAAAGAGAGAGAGCGAGAGTGAGTGGGGGAGAGCGAGAGAGAGCGTGAGTGTGGGGGAGAGCGAGTGGGGGAGAGAGATAGAGAGTGAGTGGGAGAGAGCGAGAGAGAGAGAGTGTGTGGGAGAGCGATGGAGAGAGAGAGAAAGTGAGTGGGGGAGAGTGGGGGAGAGCGAGGGAGAGAGAGTGAGTGGGGGAGAACGAGAGAGGGAGAGAGAGGGAGAGTGAGTTGGGGAGAGCGAGAATGAGTGGGGGAGAGCGAGAGCGAGAGAGAGAATGAGAGGGGGAGAGCGAGAGAGTGAGCAGGTGGGGGAGAGCGAGGGGGAGAGAGAGAGAGAGTGAGTGGGGGAGAGCGAGAGAGAGAATGAGTGGGGGAGAGCGAAAGAGAGAGAGAGTGAGTGGGGGAGAGCAAGAGAGAGAGAGTGAGTGGGAGAGAGCAAGAGAGAGAGTGAGTGGGGGAGAGTGAGAGAGAGTGGGGGAGAGAGAGAGTGAGTGGGGGAGAGTAAGAGAGAGAGAGTGAGTAGGGGAGAGCAAGAGAGAGAGTGAGTGGGGGAGAGAGAGAGAGTGAGTGGGGGAGAGCGAGAGTGAGTGAGTGGGGGAGAACGAGAGTGAGTGAGTGAATGGGGGAGAGCGAGAGTGAGTGAGAGGGGTAGAGCGAGAGAGTGAGTGAGTGGGGGAGAGTGAGAAAGAGAGTGAGTGAGTGGGGGAGAGCGAGAAAGTGAGTGAGTGGGGGAGAGCGAGAAAGAGAGTGAGTGAGTGGGGGAGAGCGAGAAAGAGAGTGAGTGGTGGAGAGCGAGAGAGAGAGAGTGGGGGAGAGCGAGAGAGAGAGTGAGTGAGTGGGGGAGAGCAAAAGAGAGAGTGAGTGAGTGGGAGCGAGCAAGAGAGAGAGTGAGTGGGGGTGAGAGAGTGAGTGGGGGAGAGCGAGAGAGAGAGAGAGAGTGAGTGGGGGAGAGCGAGAGAGAGAGTGAGTGGGGGAGAGCGAGAGAGAGAGAGAGAGAGAGTGAGTGGGGGAGAGCGATACAGAGAGAGAGTGAGTGGGGGAGAGCGAGAGAGAGTGAGTGGGGGAGAGCCAGAGAGAGAGATTGAGTGAGAGAGAGAGAGAGAGAGAGTGAGTGAGTGGGGGAGAGCGAGTGAGAAAGTGAGTGAGTGGGGTAGAGTGAGAGAGAGGGAGAGAAAGTGGGGAAGAGTGGGAGAGAGAGCGAGAGTGGGAGAGAGAGCGAGAGTGGGGGAGAGAGAGAGTGGGGGAGAAAAGGAGAGAAAGAGTGGGGGAGAGAGAGTAAGTGAGGGAGAGAGAGTAAGTGGGGGGGAGAGAGAGAGAGTGGAGGAGAAAGGGAGAGAGAAAGAGAGGGAGCGAGATTGAGAGAGAGCGTGAGTGGGAGATCGTAAGATTGGGAGAGATGGGGGAAGAGTGAGAATGGGAGAAGGCAGAGAGAGAGAGGGGATGGGGAAGAAGGGATCGGACGAACTTGTTTGGGGGGGTGGGAGAAAGTCTTAACCCGTGAGAGTGAGCCTTGTCTGTTCCAAGTGATCTCTCTTTCTGGAGTCAGCAGTCAGAATGGCTCGAATTACACTTTGCTAAGTTACTGATTACGTAGGCAGGGCGGTTCTAATTAGACATTCCAGAGAAACTGCTGGGTGTGCTTTACCCTCCAAGGGGACCAATCAGCAATCAGGTCTTGTGATCAAGGGGACCCAATCAGAGCTTTATGTGTTGCAAACAAACACATTCTTTTTAAAATTAATTTATGGGTTGTGGGCATCGCTGGCAAGGCCTGCATTTATTGCCCATCTCTAATTGCCCTTGAGAAGGTGGTGGTAAGCTGTCTTCATGAACCGCTGCAGTCCGTGTGGTGAAGGTACTCCCACAGTGCTGTTAGGGAGGGAGTTCCATGATTTTGACCCAGTGACGATAAAGGAACGGCGATATATTTCCAAGTCAGGATGGTGTGTGATTTGGAGGGAAACTTGGAGGTGGTGGTGTTCCCATCCACCTGCTGCCCTTGTCCATCTTGGTGGTAGAGTCGTGGTTTTGGGAGATTGTCCTTGCCAAAATTCATCTAATTTAAATAGATGGAGGGAGGGGCAGTAAAGTGGGGAAAAAAATCTTCTCGAATGTAAGCACTTGTGTTGGGAGTGAAGGTGGCTTAACCGACATCGTGAGCAAGGCCCATGGTCCCACTAGTGGGAGCAACTCTGAGGTATTTCCACACCTATGTAACATATTTATGGAGTTGCAGAGTTTGAACAGATTGGATCTAACCACACTGGTATTATTTACATTTCTACCTCCTGTACTGGCATTCTTCATTGTCTGGAATTGATCATCTTTATACCTATTGTCATCATCATAGGCGGTCCCTCGTATCGAGGATGACTTGCTTCCAAGCCAAAAAGGGATGAGTTCACAGGTGTTTCAATGAAGGACCTAATATTTCAGGTCCCGAACTACATGATGAAGGGTGGAAGATATCTGTGCGTGGATTTTTTTAACGTGTGGTGGCCGTTGCACACCAGCCACCACACGGGCTTGACAGAAGTAGGTCTTGGTCCAGTGGCAAGGATTAACCAAGACGACTGGAGACCAGCCCTGCTGCACAGACCTAGTGCGCACATACATTGTAGTGTGGGCTGGCCCGTGCTGCCCCTGGATCCTCGCCTCTCCTGGGCCCCAATCAAGTCGCTCCACGATCACTCGCTGCTCCTGCTGTACCTGCCCACGCTCCAATCAGCAACCTGGACCTTGGACCTCAGACCTGGACCTATTCTACTCCCAGTAAAACAGACAAAATCATGTATCTATCAACCTCCATTTTTATATTTCTCTAAATCTGTCCCTCGATCTCTATATTTCTCTATATTTCTCGATATATCTCTATCTCTATTTCTCTAGCTCTCTAACTCTCTTTTATATCCCTCTCACTTGCTATATACTACCATTACATTGCAATAGTGACTACACTTCAAAAATACTTTATTGGTTATTAAGCATTTTGTGATGTGCTCAGGATGTGAAAGACACAATATAAATGCAAGTCTTTCTTTCTTTTACTACTAAATTCCCATCTGTAAGCTCAGCAGTGACAATGGGGCCGAATGAATTCACTTCATTGCTGACAGTTCTGAACCAGCCTGGCCGCTTCAGTCATCTGTATCTCCTTCAGTGACAGGTCACTTAATATTGTCTATCCAGTGCTTCCATGGTCTTGTTTCATGTACCTCTGGGCAGGGCCATGAAATGCATTCTAGCTGGTTCTATTCTTGAAACTTGCCCCAAATCATCGCAGTCATTGATCTTGGAACTTCTGTGCAAACGTTGTTTCTTGTCCAAGCCATGTTCTTATACCATTCATGATCCTTTGCACCCTGCATACTCCTAGGGCTAGAAATTGCAAGGCAAGTTCACGGGTGTCAGTACACCCGCGTACCCGGTCGCAGTGTCGGTAGCGCCCCGTTATCGCCCCCTGGAGGCACTATCGAGAAGCGCAAAGGAGACCAATTTCTCCACGTATTCCTCTCAACCAACTCAGCTCTGCTGTTGTATCTTTTGCTCATCAACTTTTCACATGCTCCAACACTTCAATCCATATAATCATATTATGAAGCTTGACCCAAACTGTGCATCCGCAGTAAAGCACTGTCAACAACAACAACTTGTATTTATATAGCGCCTTTAACATAGTAAAATGTCCCAAGGCACTTCACAAGAGCATTATCAAACAAAGTTTGACACCGAGGCACATAGGGAGATATCAGGACAGATCAGGAGCATCTTAAAGGAGGAAAGAGAGGTAGAGGGGCAGAGAGCTTTAGGGCGGGAATTCCAAAGCTTAGGATCTTGGCAGCTGAAGGCACGGCCGCCAATCCATAGTTGAGCGATTAAAATCGGGGATGGCCAAGAAGCCAGAATTAGAGGAGCTCGGAGATCACAGAGGGTTATAGGGCTGGAGGAGATTACAGAGATAGATCATAAAGTTTGAAGACATCTTTACCTAAAATTGAGAAATTAAGATAAAGCATTCCTTTAATAAGTAACACTGGGGATTCCCCTGATAGTTTGATGAATAATGTAGTGTGACACTGAATTGCACAGACCAGGAAGGTTCGATTTATGATTGCTGGCCTATGCTGAGTTAGCTGATCAGACCCAGGCTAGCAGTGATGAGCAGTACAACTAATTGTTGTGTCCCTAGGCTAGGTGATGAGAAAACTGTCCGCACTGCCTGCTCTTGATTGCCACTAACATTTGCGTAGACAGAATGACCACTTGGGCAAGGTACTGGAGAGTTGCCAGTGACTATGGAACTGTGTACGCAGTGTGAATCAACACCTTTGTTGGGGGAGTGAGGGATACATGCTGGAGAGGGGCATAAACAGCCGTGAATTGTTTGTTTGTTTGTTTGTTTGTTTGCAGCACAGAAAATTTTTGTTTTTAGCTGATTCTGCACTTTACAGTGTCAGTCAAGGTGACCTCATTACTGATTCAATTTAGCCATCACTGCATTCAGACCAGCCAATTCTAGTCAGCAAATTAACTGCAAATGCAAACACATTCTTACAGCAGCCTCTGGAATCTGATAGAAGTCTGTGTTTGGCTGATTACCATTCCACTCGTGATGCAAGGGTTATTGTCCGCTGTGGCTCAGTGGGTAGCACTCTCCTCTGAGTCAGAAGGTTGTGTGTTCAAATCCCGCTACTCGGAGACTTCAACACACAATCGAAGCTGACACATCCAATACAGTGCTGAGGGAATTCTGCTGCTATACCAATGCAAGGAACAAATTCTCAATGTGTGTTGGTTTTCGAATTTAATACTGAGCCGGGACATCCGTAACTGTAAGCCACAAGACCCAATATTCAGTTTGGGTTATTTGTATGGCCCACTTATTTTGGGGTTTTATTTTTTTCCTGAAGTTGGGTAAAAGAAAGGAAGACTTTTACTTATATAGCGCCTTTCACAACCTCAGGGTGTCCCAAAGCACTTTATAGCCAATGAAGAACTTTTGAAGTGCAATCACTGGTGTAATGTTCAGGATGGTACTGTTCTGTATTCCATTACTCTCCCACGAGATCCCATGTTTGACATCAATTGTCAACACTGAGCTTAAGTAGTCATTATGTGAAGTCAGGTGGGAGGAGGCTCTTGTCGAGCATAAAACCCGGCATGGACCAGTAGGGCCGAGCGGTCTGTTTCTGTGCTATAATTTTATGTAAAGGTTTGGGGCCTGACTATTGGCTGTAATCCAGGTCAATCCTAAAATCAGAAGGATTTAAAAGAAAGAATGACTTGCATTTATATAGCGCCTTTCACGACCACCGGATGTCTCAAAGTGCTTTACAGCCAATGAAGTACTTTTGGAGTGTAGTCACTGTTGTAATATAGGAAACGCGGCAGCCAATTTGCAAACAGCAAACTCCCACAAACAGCAATGTGATAATGACCAGATAATTTGTTTTTGTTATGTTGATTGAGGGATAAATATTGAACCAGGACACTGGGGATAACTCCCCTGCTCTTCTTCGAAATAGTGCCATGGGATCTTTTACGTCCACCTGAGAGGCCAGATAGGGCCTCGGTTTAACGTCTCATCCGAAAGACGGCACCTCCGACAGTACAGCACTCCCTCAGCACTGCACTGGAGTGTCAGCCTAGATTTATGTGCTCCAGTTCCTGGAGTGGAACTTGAACCTATAACCTTCTGACTCAGGTGAGTGTGCTACCCATTGAGCCACATTTAGTCATCTTGGGGGCTGTAGAATAAAGCTAAGGTGCACTCGAGTGGAGAGAGTTTACTCCAGACAGACCTAATGCGGATACACGTGTAAGGGAAAACCAGGGCAAGCTGCGACCTACTTACGATCTGCATCCCAAAATGTTTCATGAATTTTGGCAAAAGTAAAATTCAGATATCAGGTAAAATGGACCCTTGGTTGGGCTTTTACATTACAGAGCCGCCATTGATGGTAGCCCTGACTTTTGTGACAAACTTATGGGGTAAATGAAGTGACCGTGCTGCTTCCCGACATGTCAGCCGCTGCTTAAAGAGGAGTTTCTGCAGGTACGGACAGAATGAGTAGCTTCCCCAGGTGGCAATCCCAACGTGGTCCCTGAAGGCAGAGTCCATCACTTTCCCTAGTGGGGCAGCTGAAGGTACAACCTCTTTGTGTAGAACCTGATAGTGAATTTCTAGCTATGGGTGTCAGTTGTGGCTCAGTGGGTAGCAGGCTCTCCTCTGCGTCAGAAGGTTATGGGTTCAAGTCCAGGGACTTGAGCACAAAATCCAGGCTAACGCTCTCAGTGCAGTACTGAGGGAGTGCTGCACTGTCGGAGGTGCCACTTTTCGGATGGGATGTTAAATCGAGGCGTTAACATTTTGTTTTGATAACACTCCTATGAAGCGTCTTGGGATGTTTTATGACATTAAAGGCACTATATGAATGCAAGTTGTTAAAATCTACCTCTTTGACCAAGCTTTTAGCTCCCTCCCATTCCCTCCTCTCTCCCACACCCCCTCTTTTCCCGCCCACCCCAGCCCCCATATCCTTCTCTTCGGCTTGACGTCAACTTATGTCCAATCACACTTCTGTGAACCACCTATGGACATTTTTCAAAGGTTAAATGTACTATATAAATGCAAGTTATTGTTGCCCTTGTCCATAACCATAGGAGACCTCCCTCTACTGCACCAGTCTGACACTCTCATTAACACAAACACAAAAACAAAACTGGGTAAACATCCCATTCCCCAGTATCACTATTCCTTTTGCTTACTCACCGCCCCCCTCAGTAACAGCCAGAAATACAGTTGCCTGTTTGCACTTGTCCAATTGTTTGTCTGTGATACTGATTATTGCAGAATCTACCCCCCAGTTTTCCAAGCTCCGAGGAGTGACCTTCTGATTACTCCCAGTAAATGCTATACCTGATGTTGCGTGCAGCGTGTTTGCTCGGTGATTCAAAGATGAAGTCATGAGAAGCTAGCATTTCATGGAAAGTGAAAGGAAGTGTTCATAATTCTATCTTGAATACAAGGCAGGAAAAATACAGGAAACACTGCCGGATGAAAACATCTTGGAGACCTAAACCTGGGTGGGAGAGTCGATTCGAAGAGAACAGTCAGGAAAGCAGTAAGAACACTCTTGAAGAGGGGAGAAAAATGTAGTGCCCAAACTAATTAGTTAGTATTAACCCTTAAGAGCTGTGGAACAGTCTCGTTCATAAATGCAACCATATATCTAGCTTTTGCACTCCAATAAAATATACTATTGAACTTGATAAGAGTGGATCTATTATGGGAAAGTGACTGATGTGAGGGCAACTTTCACACACTTGTTACTATTGGCTGTTGTCTTCCTACTCAAAACCAGTTGAGGATTTTCTGCTCAAAATTCCAGTTCAGAAAAGTAAGGACTTGTTCTAGCCAATTGATCTTTACCACTGAACATAAAATGTTTGCTTGTAGACATTAAAAATTAATTTTAACTGATGTTGAAAGATTCAACAGGTTGTGGCTTTTTTCTTCAGAAAAGAAAAGACTTGGAGGTGACCTTTTAGAGGTCTTTAAAATTATAAATAGGTTGGATAGGGTAGTGATGGAGAAAATGTTTCCACTTGTGGGACAATCCAAAATTAGCGGTCATAAATACAAGATCGTTACTAATATATCCAACAGGGAAATAAGGAGAAATGTCTTCACTCAGAGTGTGGGTAGAATGTGGAACTCAACCACAGGAAGTGGTTGAGGCGAATAGCTTAGATGCTTTCAAATGGAAATTAGATGAGTACATGAGAGAAAAGGGAATAGAAATATATGCCGAAAGGCTGAGATGAGGCAGATGGAATGGGAGCAGGCTCACGTGGATTATAAACACCTGACATCAGACACCTGAACTACAAAGAGAGATAGCAGAAGCTGACTTTGTTTACAAGAGAGAATAGAGGACCAAGAGTGGATCTTATTGAGGTATTCAAGATCTTAAGGATATTTACTCATTCAATCCTGATGTACAACAACTTGCATTTACATAGTGCCTTTAATGTAGTAAAATATTCCACAATGCTACACTGGAGCGATTATCAAATAAGACTTGACACCGAGCCACATAAGGAGATATTAGGAAAGGTGGCCAAAAGGTAGGTTTTAAGGTGCATCTTAAATTAGGGGAGAGAGGTTTAGGGAGGGAATTCCCAAGCTTAGGGTCTAGGCAGCTAAAGGCACGGCCGCCAATGATGGAGCAAAGAAAATCGGGGATGCATAAGAGGCCAGAATTGGAGGAGCACAGAGATTTTGGAGGGTTGTGGGACTGGAGGACGTTACAGATATACGGAGGGGTGAGGCCATGGAGGGATTGAAAACAAGGGGTTATGAGCGATGCTCAGAGGAGTGAAGTGCACTGACTGATCAGAATGTATGGTAAAAGCTTGGAATGGAATTTCTAGGGAGGCTGATAACACCAGTAATTTCAAGAAAGAGTTGGACAAGCATTTGGTGAGAAAATCAATGAAGGGATATAGATAATGACCTGTCTTTATCGGCCAGATGGACTGAAATGGCCTTTCATCCTTGTGCAGTAAAAAGAATCATTTCCCGTTGGCATCACAGACCAATTGCTTTCTTTTCCAAAAGCTCCTTGTTACGGACAAGCAAGCTAAGAACCACACTAATGAAATTAGTTGAGCCCAGGGCACTCGGAAACTCGCTTGTATACATCACTGGCTCCTGATGAGTCAATATACTACATTGTAAAATTGTGGCACACAAATCAATACCCAAAATTCCCTACACAGAGTTTCTGGTCTTTATATGGTCAGTAGTGGTGTCGGCCTTGGCTCAGTTGGTCGCGCTCTCACCTCTGAGTCAGAAAGTCATGGGTTCATCCCACTCCGGGGACTTGAGCACAAAATCTAGGCTGACACACAGTACTGAGATGTGATGGGCTGTTGGAGGTGCTGTCCTTCAAATGAGGCGTTAAACCGTGGCCCTGTCTGCCCAATCCAGCGGATATAAATGTTCCTATCCAGCAGATATAAAAATTCCTATCGTGCTATTTTGAACAAGAACAGGGCAGTTCTCCCTGGTGTCCTAGCAATATATATTCCTCAACCAGCATCATGAAAAACAGACAATTTGTTTTAATGATGTTGGTTGAGGAATAAATATTGGCCAGGACACCAGGGAGAACGACCCTGCTCTCTGCTTTCTCTTTTTCATAGTATGAAGCAATAATAAACATTCATTCTACCCACATTGGGATAAAGCAGAGAGTTGGCATGACCACAGTGCAGATATCGCTGCTATGTACTCATGGTTCAACATTAATGAACAGAGAAAATGTTTTCCCATTTTGCCTTGAAAACTTTCTAGGTGGGCAATCTGTGGTAAGAACTTGCTGAGAAATTAGTCTTGCTGAGTCTGAAAAAGGGGTAATGACACGGGCTGTGCTGGCTAATGTTCTTGAGTTAGTTCAACACAATTGTATTGGGTGTGAAATAAAGTTTCAAAGGGGGAGAAATTTGAGTCGTTTGCACCTCCCCTTCTCGCCCCCCACGGGGTGCTAATGAGGCGCAAATGACTTTTTGTCCAGACGTGCCACCACTAACGGTTCCCGGTAAATTCTGTGAGAGCTTAGCGGTGGCGGTAACCCATAGTGCCCCGCTCCGCTGCGCCGGCGATGACGATGTTATCACTGTGCACAATGCCCCGTTTTCGCCCAAGAACAAAAATTGGCCCACGCCCCCTGAAGCTACGCTGGGTGATGACAATGACCGCTTCAGGGGATGTGAGCAGAATGGCAGGAGGCTCACTGGGCGCTACTTAAAGGGGAAGTGTCGGCCATCTTGGAAATAAATGTCGGCATTTTCCCGAGTGACTCGTTGGCGCTTTGAATGTACTGCAATCTGGCAGCCTGGCACTCCGCTTGAGTGAAGGGCTGGTGGCACGGCACCTCACTCCCTGGTGGTCCAGGGAGGACCCCGCAGAGTTGGTAACTTGGCCCTCCTCTTCAATGAAGGGATGAGCCCCTCCTACGAGGCAATGCTACACGGCCCAGTGTGTGGCGCTGCGTCCCGCTCCCTCTGGTTCTGCCCCATAGTGTCCCAGAGAGGAAGTGGAGTGCGTTCTTTTGTGCTCCACTTCCTCTCGGGGACAGTAACCCCAATTTCGAGAGCAGGGTGGGACTTCCATGCCTGGTGCAAAAAGTCCCGCCTCGCGGATGTTATGGCCCACAAACGGGCGCAACGGAATTTTTCCCCGATTCACTTTAACTGATGCCAGCGCAGTCAGTCCTCTCGTATTCTTGGAATTTCTCCAATGGTGATCCTTTAGACATTGCCTTGTCAGATTCCTGACCTCCCTATCTGTAGCACTTGGCTGTTCGAGAAGTTCAGACCGGTTCCCACCAGCACTCCTATCCATTGGTCACATTTGTAGAATTCTAACACAGAGAGATGATGAGAAATAAATAAAAGATGGTATGTCACCAAACTAAAACAATCTCTTTAATTTGTCCTTGATGTGTAGTGTAAGGCATACGTAGGGTGGTATGAAAGGAATCATCATAATTGTTTAAAAAAATGTTAGTGACTGATATCAAGACATCCTTTTAAATGCTGATGTGTTGAGAGAGTTGATGGGAATATTTTTTGAGTGGACCGTTTTAAATATAAAATACTCCTCCACACACTGTTTTTTTTATTCTTCCAGTGTAAAGCTTTCTTTAAACTCTCTGTTTAGACTCCCAAGAGTTGTGTGAGTGTTTGACTTACATATTTCACATGAAACTCTCTATCAGGGGCATGGTATTGTTTGTTCCAAGAGATTATTTTAATTCAAGTCTTTCGGATGAGATGTTAAACCGAGGCCCCATCTGCCCTCTCAAGTTGGCGTAAAAGATCCCACGCCATTATTTCGAAGAAGAGCAGGGTCAGTTATCCCCAGTGTCCTGAACAATATTAATCCCTCAACCTCATCCAACATAATTAAAACAGATTTATCATTATTTCATGGTCTCAAGATCTCAAGACATCCCTTTTTGAAGGAAATGCTGCAGCCAATTTACACAATGCAAGGTCAAACAAACAGCAATGAAATAAATGACCAGATAGTCTGTTTTCGTGATATTAGTTGAGGGATAAATATTGGCCAGGACACCAGGGAGAACTCTCCCGCTCTTCTTCAAATAGAGGCCATGGAGATCTTTTACATCTACTTGAGAGAGCAGATGGGTCTCAGTTTAACATCTCATCTGAAAGATGGCACCAACGACAGTGCAGGATTCCCTCAGCACTGCATTGGAGTATCAGCCCGGAATGTGTGCTCAAGTGTCTGGAGTGGGACTATGAATCCACGCTCTTCTGTCTCAGAGGTGAGTGTGCTACTGAATGAGCCACACACAACAGCTGAATCGGCTTGTTATTCACTGGCTGGTCCTGTTACACAGTGAGTGTGCTACCCACTGAGCCAAGGCTGACACTCAAAAACATAATGAGGTAATTCTCGTTATGGGCATGGGTGGAAAACTAAAAGCTAGCTTCAATGGAAAGAAAAATCGCATGGGATATATAACGGGCAGCCGATCTGCTATCGCCTGTTAAATCCTGGAACTCCCTCCCTAACAGCACTGTGAGAGTACTTTCACCATATGGACTGCAGCGGTTCAAGAAGGCGGCTCACCATCACCTTCTCAAGGGCAGATAGAAATGGGCAATAAATGCTGGCCTTGCCAGTGATGCCAACATCCCAAGAATGAATAATAAAAACCCTCCCGAAAATGCAAATCAGGACCCAATGAGTGCATGTGCTACTCCAAACTGTCATTCCATAGATTCACACAGCAGATGGAGGATATCACTTTCTGGCACATTTCACAGAGACAACAGCCATAAGCCGTCGGCCTGTGCTGATTGGGCGCCGCGCAAGAATGCCGCACCGATTTTTGGCCTCTTTGTGAGTTCCGTGTCGTTGATTTACTGCAGAATGTGGTATTTCAAAGACTTGTCAGTGAACCAGTTTACGGAGTGGAATGTTCCAGGTGGCTTTCCAGAAGAGCAGTGCAGCAGATCTGTGCTGGTCTGGGCTGTGACCTACACAGAATTATGTAGCATCTTTTGATTTTTGTGATGAGCAGTGTTACAACAACGGCAACAACTTGCATTTATATAGAGCCTTTAACGTAGTAACCCTAACCCTAATCCTGAACCAAACCCTGAGTCCCAAGATGCTTCACAGGAGCATTATCAGACAACAATTTGATACCGAACCACATCAGGAGATGGTAGGACTGGTGAAAAGAGCTAGGATTTATGGAATATCTTAAAAGAGAAGAGAAGAGAGAGAGTTATAGAGGCGGAGAAGTTTAGTGAGGGAATTCCAGAGCTTAAGGCCATGGCAGCTGATGGCACGGCCGCCAATGGTAGAGCGATTAAAATCGGGGTGCTCAAGAGGCCAGAAGCGCAGAGATCTCAAAGGGTTGTAGGGCTGGAGGAAGTTACAGAGAATGAGAGAGGCAAGGCCATGGAGGGATTTGAAAACCAGGATGAGAATTTTAAAATTACAATGCTGGTCGCACTAATTTGGAGTCACTCCAGATCATTGCAGCTGCACAAGGATATTCAGCAGTGTCTGATCAACCTGTGAATAAAAACTAGTATCTCTGCAATGCATCTCGCCGAAAGATTTGAGCTAGTTATCCCCCTTAGCGTGTGATGGTAGTTGATGAATCACGGGGATGTTTTCAATCCAACCCTCCCAGTAGGAATGGAAGGACCATGCAGTTAAAATCATCTCCAGTTTGGCTGGATCTACTGCGAGGTATGATGAAGTACTGGTGCCAACCTATGCTAGACCTTTGGTTATTTCCCAACATCAGAAGTCCTATTGTTTGAGTATATAAGGAAGGATAAGGGGTACATGTACCCCCAGTCCCTCCATCAGCCAGAGGGTATTTTTTTGGGTACAGATTATGTCCTCTTATTCCACCTGCTCCAGATACTGAAATTGCTGCAATATCTCCCCAGCTCTGTATGCGTGGTCGTGCTTCCATTACAGGGCCCAAGATACTTAAAATGATCCAGGATTCGTGAGACGGCGCCTTGATTTAAAAATCTACAATATTTCCAGCTCCTGTTGCATTCCCAGCATTGAGGAGCATGTCAATTCACGATCAGTGGTTGTTGACACAACATAGTGTGTGAGGCACCTCCAATTACTCTTTGCTCGCCCTCTTAGAATGTTGGGGCAAAGGGGAAAAAAAATCCGACACTTAAGTTGGAAATATTTTCCTCATAAGTTCTCATTTTAACTTGTTAATTATAAAATATATATATTTTTAATTTAATATTAATTCTGTTTCTTTGCTGCAAATGTACAAAGTATACTGAGAGGGCAGGCTTACGGCCTACTCCTAGGCCTCTGTAATGTTGTTTGAAACCAACCACTTAGAGGCTTACAGGCCCAGTTAAGGTTAACTCCTCCTCTGATTATTTTCTGCTCCCCACCCTGCCCCACTGTTCCCCCCACAACCCCATCCCCCCGTTCCCCTTCCTCCCCTGCCACCCCATTCCTGCTGATTGGGAATTCAAGGCCGTGATCCAGTATTGTTGCAGCATGGGACAATGGAGATCTTGCACATCTCCCTGCCCTGCAGTGTCAGCTGCTACAGATCAAATCTATGTAAAATAGAAGTGATGAGACCTAGCAGCAAATGGCAAAGCATCCAAACCTGGAGCACTAATTCTGTCAGCCATGTCTCAGTGGGTAGCACTCTCGCCTCTGCATCCAGAAGGTTGTGGGTTCAAGTTCCACTCCAGAGACTTGAGCACAAACTGACATGCTGAGGGAGTGCCGCATTGTCAAAGGTGCCTTCTTTCGGATGAGGCATTAAACCGAGGTCTCATCTGCCCTCTCAGCAGGATGTAAAAGATCCCACGGTGTTATTTTGAAGATTAGCAGGGGAGTTTTGCCCAGTGTCCTGAATAGTTATCCATGAACCCACATCACTAAAACAGATTATCTGGTCATTTATGACATTTTTGTTTGTGGGAGCTTGCTGTGCACAAATTGGCTGTCGAGTTTCCTACATTACAACAGTGACTTCATTTCAAAAGTACTTCATTGGCTGTAAAGCTCTTTGGGGCATCCTGAGGTGGTGAAAGGCGCTACATAAATGCAAACCTTCCTTTGTTTTAAATGTCCAGTTGCAAGTGGCAACGCCCAAAGTGGGTGCAGTATTGCTATAGAGTACTGAAAATGGAGGATTCATTTAAATTTTAACCCATAAACACAACCAATCGAACTTCAATGCATTTTATTTTCAAGCACAAATCATATGCAACTGCTTGTCCTGGCAACTCACCTTAAGCCCCAGACTGTTTTTGCTGAAATGCATCATCATCATAGGCAGTTCCTCGAACGAGGATGACTTGCTTCCACAAGAGTTCACTGATGTTTCAATGAAGGACCCGATGTTCCAGTCCTGAACTCCAATTGAGGGGGTGGAAAATGCCTGTGCGTGGATTTTTTTAACGTGCGGTGACCGTTGCAAATCAGCCACCACATGGGCTTGACAGAGCTAGGCCTTTATCCAGTGGCAAGGGTTAACCAGGACGACTGGAGACCTGCTCTGCTGCATGGACCTAGTGCGCACACATATCGCAGTGTGGGCAGGTCCGTGCTGCCCCTGGGCCCTCGGCTCCTCTGGGCCCCATACCCTCATTCGCCGCACCTTCGCCCACAATGTTCCAGTGTCCGGTGCTCCAGCTCTATTTATAACCCAGACCTGCAGTGGTGTTCTCACACAGGTTGGGGCGGCCCATGATGTTCCAGGGCCTGAAATAATCCATTGCTAGTACTCTAAGGGTTAAGGTAAGCCATTCTTTTAATGTGCACAAACTTGAAATCCCACAGAAATAAGCAGAATTGGGGATGACAAATTGACACATATAGGTGGTGAAACACTGGCAAATGTCATTACAATATCACCTGGTTCAGACCAGTAAAAACAGTAACACCTTGGGAAAATCACTGGCATAGGTTTAGAACATGTTGAAGTGACAATGAATTCATCAGAAGAAGAGTATCACTGGATGTGAGTGAGACCTGACAGTTTTGGCATTGTGGAGGTGTGATTAACTTGCAGCAATAATCCATTATCAGTTCCTGTTGGTCTTTTGTCACAATGATGGTGGCAACAACAACTTGTATTTATATTTGTCTTTAACGTAGTGACCCAGGAGCGATTATCCATCAAAATTTGACATCGAGCCACATAAGGAGATATTAGGACAGGTGAGCAAAAACTTGGTCAAAGTAGGTTTTAAGGAGCGTTTTAAAGGAGGTTAGAGTTGCGGAGAGGGAGGGACTTCCGGGGCCTAGACAGCTGAAGGTACAGCCGGCAACACAACAAAAGGCAATTGATTTATGAAGTAAAGCAATTTATGATATGACATGATGTATTCCAGGTTTTGACTATGTTGAGTTTATTTAACTGAGGATTACAGTTCTCAAGCTCAGTGCGTGCCAAGCAACTGCCAGGACAAACTTGTGTCACTGGTTCCTCGTTTCTGTCGCAACCCGTTAAACTGACATTGGTTCGCAGCAGGAGCGTGCTGTTGGCGAGCCGTTGGACCGAAGCAGGAAAAAGCTTTAAAGATCTCCTTCAAGCTGGACCTTTGATACGCATGTAAAGTCAAGGCGATTGATTTTCCGCTCTGCAGTTGTGAAGTATTTCAGGTTCGGAATGTTTTGGAGGATTTTCTGCTGAAGGTTGTGTGGTTTCACTTGTCGGTTTTTCAGAGGAAGCTCTTTACTTCACCATGCCATCACAGTGTTAAACCTCTGCTGTGCTGATGTCGGTTGCCCGCTTTTTCCTTCCCGAGGTGCAGTCGCGTCCTGTTTCAATATCTCTGTAATCTCCTCCAGTTCTACAACCTTCCGAGATCTCTGCACTCCTCCAATTCTGGCCTCTTGTGCATCCCCGACTTTCATCGCTCCACCATTGGCGGCCATGCCTTCAACTGCCAAGACCCTAAGCTCTGCAATTCCATCCCTAAACCTCTCTGCTTCTTTCTCCTTTCAGACGCTCCCTAAAACCTACCTCTTTGGCCAAGCTGTCAGCTGTCAAGTGTCAGCTGGGGCTCAGTGGGTAGCACTTGCGCTTCTGAGTCAGAAGGTTGTGGGTTCAAGTCCCACTCCAGGGACTTGAGCACAAAAAAATCTAGGCTGACACTCCAGGGCAGTACTGAGGGAGCACTACACTGTCGGTGGTGCCGTCTTTCAATTGAGATGTTAAACCGAGGCCCTGTCTGCTCTCTCAAATGGAAATAAAAGATCCCATGACACTATTTCAAAGAAGAGGGTTATCCCTGGTGTCCTGGCCAATATTTATCCCTCAACCAACCTAACAAAATAACAGATTATCTGGTTATTATCACATTGCTGTTTGTAGGAGCTTGCTGTGGGCAAATTTGCAGCTGCATTTCCCACATTACAGCAGTGACTACGCTTCAAAAGTACTTCATTGGCTGTAAAAATCCTTTGAGGTGTCTGGTGGTTGTGAAAGGCGCTATATAAATCCAAGTCATTCTTTCTTTTGCTCACCTGCCCTATTATCTCCTTATGTGGCTCACTGTCAAATTTTGTTTGATAATCGCTCCTGTGAAGCATCTTGGGATGTTTTACTACGTTAAAGGCGCTATATAAATGCAAGATTGTTGCTTCTGATGGACCCTGGATCACTTTTTTACGATTTGGTTTGCTTCATTCCTGTAATTCTTTTTCTCAGGAGCACTTTCCAGTCACTTGTGTCAGATGAGCGTTCTCGCCTGTCCCATTCCCTTCATTCGGCATAGTTATTTTACCTATCTTGTGCACGAATTGCAAATGGCAATTCAGTTATTTCCAGCTGTTATAAATAACTGATTAACCTCCAATTTGTGATGTTTGTTCTGTGATTTGTCAGTAAGTGCCGTTCAATACTTGGTTTATGCTTTTTCTTCAGCGATTGGCTCACAGCAGTTTGAAAGGAAAGGTCAAAAGTCATGTCAACTTTCCTTTCAATTTGTGTTATCTGAAAGGTCGCCGGCACTTGTTGAGCGATGTAATGAGCTTAACGAGCAGCCTGGTTCTGATTTAGAGCCGATATGGGACTATGTACAAAGTACTCACTGGAACTATGATTTATTCATTCTCCTGTTTCCCTGCCTTCAGTGAGGAGCTAGCATCATTAGCTTATTGTTGCCGGGCATTGTCATTTTGTTTTGCTCATTCAGTCAATAAAATTACCTACTCAAGTCATTGAGGGAGCTAAGACTGACCTCCACATGATGTAGGAAACAGTCCTCTCATTGGGCTCACTGTTCCCCAAAGCTTTTTTCTGGCGTAATTGAAGAGTTACGCCTGTTTTTTGGGAGCCCGAGTACGCCAAAACAAAATGTTCTAAGTTTCCCCGTTGGATTTCTTCATTCTGGCATGGCCGAACCTGTCCTTTAGTTTTGGGGGTGGACCTTGATCTGCGCCAAAAGGATCGGGTTGCCGCAATAACCAGGCACACAATGCGAGCTGAGGCTGTAAAGTGAAACATACAGACAGCTCCGAACACATTAAAACACATTGCATCAACTTAAAAACACATTAAAATGCATTGCAGCAACTTAAAAACACATAAAAATATATTGCAGCAAATTACCTCCAATTATTAAAGCCGATCCCACTCCCCGCTCCTAGCTTTGGCCGAAGGGCTTGCCGGTCTGATTGCCGAGCCCGCCCCGAGTGCCTTGCCGGTCTGGGTCCCCCCACCCCGAGTGCCTTGCCGGTCTGGGTCCCCCCACCCAGCCCTGGCCGAAGGGCTTGCCAGTCCGATCTCCCGCCAGATCCTGGCCCCGAGTGCCTTGCCAGTCTGCTTCCCCTCCCCTAGCCCAGGCCGAATGGCCTCCTCCCTCCTGGTCCCCGCACCTAACCTAACTACACCTGAAAGGCTTCCCTCCACCCCATTTCTCCTCCCCCCTTACCTCTCTCTCCCCGCTGACCCCCCTCCCCTGCCCCCCCGTCCCACCTCTCTCTCCCCCTCTCTCTTACCTTTCCCGCTGCTGCTGTCCGGACATCTGCTGCACTTACCTGCAACGATTTCTTTACCTGCGCCAATTTCTTTAACTCACCAGAAGATTTTTCTACAGAGGCCACATACGCTGGCCTAAGCAGAACTGGAGTAACTCTCAGCTGGCCAAACTTGCCTAAATGGCCAGAATTGGCACGGGTGGCATGTTACGCCCCCTTTGGCTGAAAAAAGAGTATAAAAAAAGTCGTAACTAACTGAGTTACGCTGGTGCAAATTGAATGGGGAAACTGTGGGTTTTTAACTGAGGCTAAAAAAAGCAGCCTGCTCCAAAAAAATGGCGCAAATCACTGGGGAAAATTGAGCCCATTATTTGGCTGCCGTGAAGAAGTAGTACGATGCATTAGCAGAAGGATAGGCACAAATCAAAACAAGTTGTGTTGTTGTTGTACGCGACCTTAGTCGGTGCCCATGTGTGGTCCACATTTCTACACTGGATAATGCTCAGCTGTGATGATTGAATATGAAAGGAAAAACTTGCATTTATATAGCACCTTTCATGACCTCAGGATGTCCCAAAGTGCTTTACAGCCAATGAAGTAATTTTTGAAGAGTAGTCATTGTTGTAATGAAGGAAATGCGGCAGCCAATTTACACACAGCAAGCTCCCACAAACAGCAATGTGATAATGACCAGATCATCTGTTTTAGTGATGTTGATTGAGGGATAAATATTGGCCAAGACACCGGGGATAACTCCCCCTACTCTTCCTTGAAATAGTGGCGTGGATCTCTTATGTCCGCCCGAGAGAGCAGTCGGGCCCTCAGCTGACCTCTGTCAGCTGTGGCTCAGTTGGTAGCACACTTGCCTCTGAGTCAGAAGGGTGTGGGTTCAAATCCCACTCCAGGGACTTGAGCAAGTAAATCGAGGCTGATACTCCAGTGGAGTGCTGAGGGAGTGTTGCACTGCCGGAGCTGCTGTCTTTCGGATGAGACATTAAACCAAGGCCCTGTCTGCCCTCTCAGTATGGACATAAAAGATCCCGTGGCACGATTTCAAAGAAGAGCAGGGGAGTTCTCCCCGATGTCCTGGCCAATATTTATCCCAAAATCAACAAAACAAAAACAGATTATCTGATAATTATCACATTGCTGTTTGTGGAAGCTTGCTGTGCGCATATTGGCTGTCGCGTTTCCCACAAAACAACAGTGACTGCACTTCAAAAGTACTTCATTGGCTGCAAAGCACTTTGAGATGTCCATTGGTCGTGAAAGGTGCTATATAACTGCAAGTCTTTTTTTTTTATTATCTTGTCCAAAAGACAGCACCTCCACACTGCACTGGGAGTGTCAGTATAGATATTTGTATTCAAGTCTCTGGCTTGGGGCTTGAATCCATGACCTTCTAACTCAGAGCTGAGTGCTACTAACCGAGCCACGGCTGATAAGATCTGATATATATTATTAAAGCTCTCACAAAGAATAATGGTTACTTGAGTAAGGTACTAGAAGTTGATCAATGGAACTGTATCTCAGCAGGCAGCAGGGAATCAATGCCTTCAGGAAGGGAGTGACAAAATGAGCAAGATTGTATAATGTCGATGTCCCCGTTTCACAACGCTAACCCACACTGGATTTCCGCGGGTAGCAAGATTGCTCAGCTGTGTCCATACACAGTGTACAGGGCAGTTCTTTTCTGTTCAGCTTCCCCCAGAGCTTGTCATAGAATTCTATCGCCTTCCAGCTGCTTGGCTCGGCAATCTCGAGGGCTGGCCGCTGAAAGAAAAGATACCAGCTGGACGGTTTTGTCATTCCAGGTCATGACCCTGATCTGACTGGCTTCTACGGCTGGAGTTGGCCATAAGTTGACTGGAAAAGTGAAACATCAAAACCATGACATGAGGGTTATGCATGGGCTCAATTTTCCCCAAAGCTTTTTTTGGACGTACTTGAAGAGTTATGCCCGTTTTTTTGGGGCACAAGTGCAGCAAAAAAAAATGTTCTAAGTTTCCCCGTTTGATTTCTTCATTTTGGCACAACCTAACCTGTCCTTTAGTTTTGGGGGTGGAGCCTTGATCTGCCCCAAAAAGATCGGGTTGCCACGGTAACCAGGGACACAATGTGAGCTGAGGCTGGAAAGAGAAACATACAGCCAGCTCACAGCAACCTGCACAAGCACATTAAAATACGTTGGTGCAAATTGATCGGGGAAACTGTGGTTTTTTAACTTAGGTCAAAAAAGGCGGCCTGCATCAAAAAAACGGCGCAACTCACTGGGGAAAATTGAGCCCCTTGTTTACAGAATTCTCTGGGGTGAGGGGCCCAATTCGTCACATTGTCCTTGCGTCATTATTTAATGTAAATGGATGTAAATCATTTGCAGCAGGTTTACAGTATCCAACTTGTTATGATCTGCAATACACTGCCAGATTGGTGGTGGAAGCAGATTCAGTAGTAACTTTCAAAAGGTAATTGGATGAATATGTGAAGGGGGAGAAAATTTGCCAGGCTTTGGAGGAATGCGACTAATTGGATAGCTCTTTCAATGGGCCAGCACAGGCACGATGGGCAGAAAGTGCTGTAAGATTTTATTCATAAACCCAGACAGCAATTCTTAAAGACCTCTATTAGATCATCCCTCAGCTTTTTCTTTTCTAGAGAAAAGAGACCCAGCCAGTTCAGTCTTTCCTGATCGGTATAACCTCTCAGTCCTGAAGGGTTGGCAACCCTAGTCCGAAATGAAAGTGGCCTTTCTTTGTCAGCTATCAGGATATATTGTGAAACGCGTTTGGACAATCCCAACCCAATTCCCACTGGATACAAATGCATGGCACACAATTGCCCGTAATTGATCCTAAATTGATAATCTTGCTCAGACAGAACATAGGATGGCTGATGTCGGAGTCAGGAATGTGGATGCAATTAAGGGGGATTTTCTGAGGTTGATTCTGAGTGAAGGGACAAATTAGCATATTTGGTATTGTCATGATGACCACGCAGTCCAGTGAAGCACCTATGAAACCGTCTTGCAATGTGACATGTCAGTGTAGGATTGCCAACCCTCCAGGATTGCCCTGGAGTCTCCAGGAATTTAAAACTCATCTCCAGGACGCTGCTGCAAGCAACCCAGGAGAAAAACCATCGGGGTATTAAGGTGCAGCAGCCCTCCCACTGCTCACTCCACTCCAACAGTGTCTGCCACTGTTTACTCTATTAGCATTTCAGCAGGCGATTGATTTTTAAGTACAATTTTAGTACATTAGACAGGATGGTTTCACATTCACTTCCCTAATAGTGGTCATCACCAAATTAGGAGGCAAAATCAGGGACCGTGCCTGACGTAACAAATGTTATAAAGTAGATAGTTTTTTTTGTTAAGGCGCCCAAGGCAAAAACTTGGATGGAAGACAGCCACTTTGTCTTTGATACATTGCACATTTCATTTGAACCTTTAGATCTAACAGCTTCTGTTCAAACTGCTTCTAATGAAATATCTTTCAAGTAAAGACTTAATCAAGATAAAAGATTCACAGTGAATCCTGGCAACATTAAAATCCTGGGTAGTTCTGTGGAAAGATCTAGTATCACCTACTTTGTGACTAAAGTACATTGAATCGGCAGAGTATTGGGGGAAGGGATTAGAGGTCTACAAAAGGGCCAAGTCATTCTTCTGCCAAAGGTCATTCTCCTGGCTATTTCCCAGATTAATAAAAAGGTGACACTAAATGAATTCTCTGTACCTTTGCTCACATTTATTGGATTTTTCTGCCCCTAATACTGACTGATACAGACAGGTTTGAGGGTTGCACTGTGCACAGTGTGAAGCGAGCATGTTTAGAAGCCTTTGGGTGGTCTCAAAGGACTCAGTATTTCCCAGCCTGTCATATTCTCATTATTCTCTCATTATGGAGCCAGATTCAATGCCTAGTGAACTCCATCGAAGTTATACAACTGTTGTGTTTCATTCAGAAACAAATGTAAATAAGGACCAATTGGGCCAACAGTAAAGTCACTAGATTATAGGGTTGCCAACTCTGGTTGTAAGCATTTCTGGAGGCTTCATCATATCCCACCTCCAATTGTCCTGCCCGGTCAAACAGCCTTTTTAACCTATCTCTAATATTTTTATAGAAACATAGAAACATAGAAACATAGAAAATAGGTGCAGGAGTAGGCCATTCGGCCCTTCTAGCCTGCACCGCCATTCAATGAGTTCATGGCTGAACATTCAACTTCAGTACCCCATTCCTGCTTTCTCGCCATACCCCTTGATCCCCCTAGCAGTAAGGACCTCATCTAACTCCTTTTTGAATATATTTAGTGAATTGGCCTCAACAACTTTCTGTGGTAGAGAATTCCACAGGTTCACCACTCTCTGGGTGAAGAAGTTCCTCCGCATCTCGGTCCTAAATGGCTTACCCCTTATCCTTAGACTGTGACCCCTGGTTCTGGACTTCCCCAACATTGGGAACATTCTTCCTGCATCTAACCTGTCTAACCCCGTCAGAATTTTATATGTTTCTATGAGGTCCCCTCTCATTCTTCTGAACTCCAGTGAATACAAGCCCAGTTGATCCAGTCTTTCTTGATAGGTCAGTCCCGCCATCCCGGGAATCAGTCTGGTGAACCTTCGCTGCACTCCCTCAATAGCAAGAATGTCCTTCCTCAGGTTAGGAGACCAAAACTGTACACAATACTCCAGGTGTGGCCTCACCAATGCCCTGTACAACTGTAGCAACACCTCCCTGCCCCTGTACTCAAATCCCCTTGCTATGAAGGCCAACATGCCATTTGCTTTCTTAACCGCCTGCTGCACCTGCATGCCAACCTTCAATGACTGATGTACCATGACACCCAGGTCTCTTTGCACCTCCCCTTTTCCTAATCTGTCACCATTCAGATAATAGTCTGTCTCTCTGTTTTTACCACCAAAGTGGATAACCTCACATTTATCCACATTATACTTCATCTGCCATGCATTTGCCCACTCACCTAACCTATCCAAGTCGCTCTGCAGCCTCACAGCATCCTCCTCGCAGCTCACACTGCCACCCAACTTAGTGTCATCCGCAAACTTGGAGATACTACACTCAATCCCCTCATCTAAATCATTAATGTACAGTGTAAACAGCTGGGGCCCCAGCACAGAACCCTGCGGTACCCCACTAGTTAATAAAGGTAAGTTTACAGAGAATTTTACAGCACAGAAACAGGCCATTCGGCCCAACTGGTCTATGCTGTTGATGGTGCTCCACTCGAGCTTCCTCCCACCACTTCTTCATCTCAACTTGTCTGCATAACCTTCTTTTCCTCATATGCTTATGTAGCTTCCCCTTCAAAGACAATGACAAAAAAGCACAATTTGTTTTTAATGTCCCTATGATTTTTATCCTGGAGATTATTTTTTAATTCCTGGAGACTCCAGGAGGGTTGGCACCTAACATTCTGGCAGAGCAGCCCAAATGTGAAATTTCAACTTTGAATGGGCCACGCAGCCCGTTAAAAGGACCACACACCCAAAAGAAAATTAGGGGAAACATTGTTGACAACCCTGCTAGATTAAGGCTGATCCACTTTTAGCACATTTCAAACTCTCGCAGTGATTTGCATTGGATCGCACTACAGCTCCGATTTTACTTAGTCTAGTGTCTTTGGTATTTTGTGAGGCTGACCATTTACCACAATGTGTATCTAGGGATCCGTTCTCTATTGCCCCCTATAGGCACCTAAACAATAGTTTAGTGTTAAAATAAGTGATGTCATAAGATGCTGAGGATGAAATAACGTAACAAGGCATTCACAGAGTCTGGTGTGTGTGTCACTTTATTGTGGGAAATGATGAAAGTTGTGCTCAGATGGAAAATATGACTCACAGGAAAAGAAGCACAGGGCTGTGTGTTGTTTTGAAATTATGTTTCAGTTTCAAAAAAGCCAGGGGTGGACATGAGAATTTTTTTTTTAATGCAGTGCGTTGTTATGATATGGAATGCACTGACTGAAAGGGTGGTGGAAGCAGTTCAGTAGTAATTTTCAAAATGGAATTGGATATGTATTTGAAAAGGAACACATTTGCAGGTCTACAGGAAAAGGGCAAGGGGGAAGTGAGACTAATCGGATGGCTCTTTCAAATAGATGACTTCCTTCTGTGCTCTGTCATGCTATGATTTCTATTTTGTAAAAGATGGCATTCTAACCAAAGCTTTTAAAAGGAACAGGAAGCTGGGTTTTCAGTTATGGTCATTTCGGGGCAGTAATGGCGGCGGAACGGTAAAGTTTGCGCCAGGATATGGTTTGTGTCCTCAGCCACAAAGTTCATCAGCTGGGCCCGGAGTTTGGAGTGGAGCGCTAAGGGAGGGATTGCACACCTCTTTTAGGGAGCTAGGCCGGCTGAGAAAGCAAAAATCCTGAGCTAAACAGCTGGCCTCGGAGACCTGGGGGGGAAAGAAACTGGAAAAAAAACACCAAAAACATTCCCAATACATAGCTCACGCCACCACAACATAAATAAATCACAAAAAAAAATAAAACAAGTCGCACTTAGCTGAGGTCGACATTACTTCCTCACTGCGGCTGTTACAGCTCGGACCGCCTACTTTCACAGGCATTCCCAGCAGGGCACTCTGTGGAGCGCTACAGGTCAGGCGGCAGCCAAAAATCGAGCCAGTGTTGCAACCAGGAGCATTGCACACCTGCTCCTCACTTCTCGGTGGTACTGCTCTGCGCCCCCTCCAAACCAGCACCAACTTTCTCAGCGGGGCGCCGGAAGCTGGCCACCCGCCCGGAAGCACTTACCGCCGCCATTTCGGCCGCTCCGGGGCACTAATAGGGGCAGCAAAAGACCGAAAATACAGCCCATAGTAATCATCGCAGCTGCGTTGTACAGATCTTTTCTTGGATTAAAAAGGGTTTGTAATTCCCTCCAAGAATGTGCTGTAGGGCCTAGAAATCGGGCTCAGTCCAGCTGGGAGTGTATCAAGTAGAGCTGCTATTGATTGTTTTCAAAGTGGAGGCTGCAATCTTGTGTTTTGATTAATTTTATCCAGGAATGTTAAAAAAGTTTGCACAGCAGTGCCCGGGCCAGTAAGGAGAGCAGGTCTTCTTGGAATACTTCAAAATGGATCGTCACCATAGTAGGGAAGTTCTGGGTCCAGGCCCAATGCCAAATACAGGCTCCTCTCCAAACTGCTCCAAGCCTGGCGTGTTTACAGCCAGCACTACAGAATACACAGCCTAATTTAGAAGGCCGATAGCTTCAGAAAGCCACAGGCATGTTCTTGCAGTGAAGATAGGAACAAGATAGTGTTGTATCCTTAGATGCTCTAGTAATGACTCCACGAGGCAATGTGTTGTACTTGAACTCTAGTGACCTTAGTCCTTATTGATAACTCCAGAGAGAGGATTACACCTGGTGGCCTGCCTTTTATACTAGGCCAGGCACACTTGTACAGGTAACCTACAAGTCTCCCACTGCTATGCCCTCTGGTGGCACACCTTGTGATGGTACCAACAGTAGCCATGTAGGATACATGATAGATAGGAGTAGGCCTTTCAGCCCTTCGAGCCTGCTCCACTGTTCAATTAGATCATGGCTGATCTGTATCGCAAATCCATTTACCCGCCATAATTCAGGAAAAAGATCGAGGCAACAAAGTTGCAAATTCAGACAGCCGACAGCTTATTCTTGGAGTGAAATATAAATGTTTTTTAATACAGGTTCAAGCTAATACACTTTAATATGGTAGATGAGTGTCAATTAAACCAGCTCAAATTGCCTCCACCACCATTTTAATCTACATAACATTAGCAGTTCACCCAGTCCCAACTAGTACGTCACTCGAGTGTTATGTAGATCAGAACACGAGTTTGTTAGGTCAAAGGCCATAAAATTCCTCAAGGGCTCTGCCTGGTCTCCCACCAGAACCCCCAGGAAACTTAGCCAGGAATTTCCTGATTGCTTTCTAAGGGGATGAAATTCCACCTCGAGGGCAATTAGGGATGGGCAATAAATGCTGTCCTTGGCAACATCGCCATATCCCAAGAACGAATAGTAAAAAAAACTGCCCCTTTAACGAAGCAAAAAGCATCCAGCTCCAGAGGTGGGGGTTGCCCCACGCCTGGAGTTCCTGCTCCTTAGGCTGAATGGAGACCCGGAATATCAGCAGAGGCCCATATGCCAAGTGAGTGCAGGGGTATGGGGCATGAGAGTCCCACCAATGGGGTCTAGGCCCAGCGAGCGACGTGGACCCCCAAAGAGAAGTAACTTCCTCGGGTGTGGGGGAGTGATTGCAATGACTGGAACATGGCTAGGGGGCAGTCAGGAGCTGGGGATGTATCCAAAGTAGTGCTCGCTGTAACCTCCTCCAGCCCTACAACCCACATTCTCCCTAAGCTGTGCGGCCGTGGGAGGTCTGGCACAGGCTACTCACCAGCTCACAAGCTGGAAGAGATACTACACAGCAAATTTAAAGGGACCGTGCACAAAAGTAAATTAGAGGGAACATTGCCTACCAGCCTCTCAGATCTCTGTGTTCCTCCAGTTCTAGCTTCTTGCGCCTCCCTGATTTTTATCGTTCCACCATTGGTGGCCGTGCCTTCGGTAGCCAAGGCCCTAAGCTCTGGAATTCCCTCCCTAAACCTCTCCGATTCTCGACCTCTCTATTCTTTTAAGACACTCTTTGAAAGCTACCTCTTTCCTATCCTAACATATCCGTAGCTTGGTGTCAATTTCTGTCTGATAACGTTCCTGTGAGGCACCTTGGGTCGTTTTACTATATTAAAGGCGTTATATAAATACAAGTTGTTGTTGAGAGTTGACTGTTGGTTGAGTGACCATTTAGCTCTGTGATCACTCGGTGGGTGATGTGTTTTTACAATGCAGAGGCTGAACCTCCAGTATACAGTAGCAACATGAGAGAAGTCCGCCCTGTTTCACACGACACTGGTGAATGCTGATTGTTAAACAAAAATCTCGCCACGGCGACGCCGATTCGCAGTTCTGCAGAGGTAATCTATGTACAAAGGGGCATCTCCAAAGGGTGGTGGAAAATGAGGGAAGGCTGAGCATGAAGGAGCTTGGGCAAGAGGGATCAGAAGGAGGCAATAAAAAAACAAAAGGAATGCAGAGACGAGCCTTGCAGTTAGTTATCTGGTGGAAGGGCAGCCTGTGAAGCTTGGCATGAATGCAGGCCAGGGTTGCCAACCCTCCAGGATTGCCCTGGAGTCTCCAGGAATCAAAGATCAATCTCCAGGACGCTGCTCAAACAAAACCCAGGCGAAAAATTCATAAGGGCATTAAATTTTTTTAAATTTTTAAAAATGTTTGTCCATGAGATATAAAAATATCAGACATGGGGGAAAACAGTCTCTTTGACTGATAAGTCAAGAATCATCCAGTTGGGTAATGGAAGAGTCTATTCGCTTTCCAATTGGTTGTAGGGAGGTATCACAAGCATGGGTGTGTCGGGCGGCCAGTCACGGGAGTGTGGGGGCAGGGTGGTTGGAAGCAGGCGGTCATGTGATCACACCTCCAGGAATATGTCCAACCAGAATTGGCAACCCTAATACAGACCTCAAACGTGGATGAGAACACTGGCTTCAGCAGTCTGAATGAGAAGTTTGTGGAGGTGAACGTTGTCGGGGACAAGGTTGCACAATCCAGCCTCGAGGCGACCAAAGCATGGATTATGGTTTCGAGGGCAGGAAAGGACCGGTGAGGGTGGAAGATGAGAGATGTTTGGAAGTTAAAAGGAAGTGGTTTTTTTTTGTAACATTAAGTATGCAATAAAGGTTCAAACTGAGTACTGTTTAACTAAGCAAGGTACAATCTTGCTTCTGCTTTATTTAGGCCCAGAGTACCTGACTCTCAAAATGGCTGGCCTTTTATACCAGAGCAGCACCATGTGCGTGCTGCTTAGTGGCCTCCAACAATGGCGCCACCTGGTGGCTACAAACAGAATGTACATACATGACAATACCCGCCTCTGAGATCTTATCACAGTCTGTCACAGGTTGAGACGGTCCGGTGCTTTGCGCTCCCGGATTGACCGTCTCAGGTCGATTCCAGCCTTGGGTGAGTGTGCGGGGTCTGTTGTGGCTGGTGGCTGGATGACTGACTTGTTGGGGGTGGCAGTGGCCATGTCAGGAATTGCAAGTCCATTTTTATTGAACAGGTCGGTGATGGAAATTCCGGGTTCACTGATGACCCTCGAGTCCACTGAAGGCTGCTGGTAGGTTGGTTGGTCATCAGTGGTTTCTTCGTCCGACAGTTCTGGCTCGTCTGTGTGCCTCAGCTTTGTCTGATCCATGTGTTTCCTGCAAGTTTGCCCATTCTTGAGCTTAATAACGAATACTCTGTTGCCCTCCTTGGCCATGACCGTACCAGCGATCCATTTGGGACCCTGACCATAGTTCAACACATATACAGGATCATTAACAGAAATCTCGCGTGACACAGTTGCGCGATCGTGGTACCCTTGTTGACTTTGTCTTCTGTATTCAACATGATTATTTAAATCCGGGTGTACCAGAGATAGCTTGGTCTTAAGACCTCTTTTCATCATGAGTTCAGCAGGCGAGACCCCTCTGAGTGTGTGGGGTCTTGTCCTGTAACTCAGCAGTATGCAGGACAAGCGGGTCTGCAGTGAGCCTTGGGTTACTCTCCTCATGCTTTGCTTGATCATTTGTACTGCACGTTCTGCTTGCCCGTTGGACGCCGGCTTGAACGGTGCTGACCTTACATGTTTTATGTCATTAAGTTTCACAAACTCCTGAAACTCCTGACTGGTGAAGCACGACCCATTGTCGCTCACCACTATGTCAGGCAGACCATGTGTCGCGAACATGACATTGAGATTCTCTATGGTTGTCCTGGACATGCTGGATGACATGATTTCGCATTCTATCCACTTCGAATACGCGTCCACCACCACTAAAAACATCTGGCCCAGGAAGGGACCTGCAAAATCTGCATGGATCCTGGACCAAGGTTTGGATGGCCACGACCACAGGCTCAGCGGCGATTCCACTGGTATTTTGCTGAGCTGCATGCAGGTGTTGCACTGATGCACGCCTGCTTCCAGCTCAAAATCAATTCCTGGCCAACATACATGGGACCAGGTGATGGCCTTCATCATCACTATACCAGGATGTGTGCTGTGTAACTCACGCACGAACTTCTCTCTCCCTTGGGCATTACAACGCGATTACCCCACAAATGCAATCTGCTTGAATAGACAGTTCGTCCTTGCAACGAATGTGTGGTTTGGTCTCCTCGTACATTTGCTTAGGTATGGCAGACCAATCCCCTTTGAGGATGCAACCCTTTACCACCAGGTCCTGGCTGGTCCAGGTTTTAACTTGTTGAGCTGTGACAGGTGTTCCTTCACTCTCAAAAGCATCCATGATTAACATTAAATCTGCCCGTTGTGGCGTTTCTACCTCCGGTGTGGGCAACGGCAACCGGCTCAAAGCATTGGCACAATTCTCTGACATAATCATAGGTAGATAATGTCAGCGCCCACCTTTGGATGCGGGTGGTATTGATACCTTTGCTCTCGGAAAACAATGAAATGAGCGGCTTGTGATCAGTCTCTAATTCGAACCTCAGACCGAACAGGTATTGATGCATCTTTTTAACACTGTAATACACACGCTAAAGCTTCTTTTTCTACCATGCTGTAGCCTCGCTCTTCTTTAGACAAACATTTGGATGCATACGCGACAGGTTGAAGTTTCCCCAACTCATTGGCTTGTTGGAGTACGCAACTAATTCCATATAACGATGCGTCACAGGCCAAAACTAAATGTTTACATGGGTCATTATGTAGCAGCAGCTTGTTCGAGCAAAGCAGATTAGTGGCTTTCTCGAAAGCTCTGTCTTGCAATGCGCCCCTCACCCAGTTGTTGCCTTTTCTCAATAGCATGTGCAGTGGTTCTAGTAAGGTGCTCGATTTAGGTAGGAAGTTATCAAAGTAGTTGAGTAGACCCAGGAACGAATGCAGCTCCGTCACATTCTGCGGCGTGGGTGCATTCTTGATGGCCTTGTTTTTCACGTCAGTAGGTCTGATGCCATCAGCAGCGATTTCCCTCTCGAGGAATTTGACCTCCGGTACCCTGAAGATGCACTTCGAGCGTTTCAGTCTGAGTCCCACTCTATCCAGACGCAGCCGAACCTCTTCCAGGTTGTTCAGATGTTCCTTGGAGTCACGACCGGTGATCAGGATGTCATCTTAGAACACCACGGTTCTGGGAACGGACTTCAATAGACTTTCCATATTCCTCTGGATATTGCTGCAGCCAAACGAATTCCGAAAGGGCACCTGTGGTAAATAAACGGTCCTTTGTGCGTGTTAATGCATGTACGTCTCTTCGACATCTCGACCAACTCCTGCGTCATATAGGCCATGTCAAGTCCAGTTTTGTGAACAACTTCCCTCCGGCTAGTGTCGGAAACAAGTCATCAGCCTTCGGTGATCTTGTTTCGAAACCCTGTTGATCTTAGCCATGTAGTCTCCACAGATTCTGACTGTGCCATCATTTTTCAGCACAGGATCAATGGGGCTGGCCCATTCATTAAATTCGACCGGTGATATGATCCCTTCACGTTGGAGTCTGTTCAGTTCCATTTCGACCTTCTCCCTCATCATATACGGCACTGCCCGAGCTTTATGCTGGACGGGTCTTGCATCTGAGTCCACGTGGATCTGCACCTTGGCTCCCGTGAAGTTGCCGATACCCGGTTCGAACAGCGAGGGGAACTTGCTCAATACTTGGGCACATGTATCTTCCTCCAATGACAACGCCTTTATGTCGTTCCAGTCGCAGTTGATTTTCTTCAACCAGCTCCTGCTGAGCAGCGTTGGGCCATTGCCTGGAACAATCCACAGCGGTAACTCGTGAACCGCACCGTTATATGACACATTAATTTGTGCACTGCCAATCACCTTTATCAGTTCTTTGGTGTACGTGTGCAGCTTGGCATTAACAGGGCTCAGCCTGGGCCTAACAGTCTTAGTAACCCACAGCTTATTAAATGCCCTCTCATTTATGATCAATTGACTCGCCCCCATGTCTAGTTCCATTGATACCGGTATCCCGTTAAACTTCACATTAATCAAAATTGGTTTACTCTTGGTTATGAAAGAGTACAGTCCATACACTTCCTCCTCTGGCATCTCGGATTGCGTATCCGGATCCGCACTAGTCTGACTCTCATCCTCCACGTGGTGTGTCGCAGCTTGCTTGCTCATCTGTGGACACTTGCGCTGGAGATGCCCGACTCTCAGACAGCCTTTTCAACTATATTGCTTAAATTGGCACTGCTGATGTCGATGATTTCCCCCACAACGCCAACACGGAGAAGTCGGATACATTCCCGCTGGCGGACGTTCGGCAGCCACAGGTTTTGCGAACGCAGCCGTATAGGCCCTGCCATGTGCCGCTCTACCGAACGCCGAATCAATCGCATTTACAGTACTTGCCGAGGTTCGGTTCTTCACCGCTATTTACTTTAGACTCCTGCCTGTCGTCATACATGATTGAGCGATCTGGATGGACCTTTTTAAATCCAACTCCTCCATCGCCAGAAGTTTGTGCAGGATCACCTCGTGGTTGATACCGATAACAAAGAAGTCCCGCAGCATGTCTGCCAACACCGTCCCGAACTTGCACGGTCCCGCTAGACGTCTCAGGTCGGCAACGAATTCCACCGCGCTCTGGCCCTTCGATCGAACGTGTGTATAAAACCTGTATCTCGAGATGATGATGCCGCCGTCTAATTTGAGGTGCTCCCGTACCAATGTACACAACTCCTCGTACGTTTTCTCTGTTGGATCACTAGGCATGAGTAGATTCTTTATCAGACCGTAGATCTTTGAACCGCACACAGTGAGGAACACGGCCCGGCACCGATCTGCATCATCGACCCCCTTCATTTTGTTGGCCATGAAGTACTGGTTCAAACGGCTCACCATCTCTGTCCATGACTCGCTCTAAAAATCCAATCGTGCTCATTTTGCAGACAAAAGTTATTGTATTCTCGTCACCAAATGTTAAGTTTGCAATAAAAGTTCAAACTGAGTACTGTTTAACTAAGCAAGGTACAACCTTGCTTCTGCTTTATTTAGGCCCGAAATGCCTGACTCTCAAAATGGCTGACCTTTTATACCTGAGCAGCACCATGTGCGTGCTGCTCAGTGGCCTCTAACACAGAATGTACATACATAACAGTAACAGATCAGCTCTGGAGAAGGATGTTGAACCCAGAATCGAGCCGTCCACCAAGGTGCCACCGTACACCTGAGGAAGACGAGAGGTTAAATTCTGCTCAGTCCCCCACAATGGCTAATGAGACTGTCGGAAAATCACAGACATGCTCTCGCAATTTTCTAACGTGCACTGGCTGCACGTGAGGTCAGTAGGGATGAGGCTTCATGACATTTATCCGAGCAATACAGAAGGCATACTTTGTGAGCGTTAGCAATCCAGACACTGTGTGATACAACTGCTGCGGAATTTTTGACTTTCATTCATATTGCGTGTGTATGATTCTGCCTCCGACCGGTTGCTCAAAAGCCGCTGAGAGCCCAACCTGCCCTCTGGCACAGATGGATAGCCAGCTAGCTGCACCAAGCATCATCAGAGGCACCTGTCTCGCCTGTGAGTCAGAAGGTCCCACTCGAGAGGTGTGAGCACAAAATCTAGGCTGACTCTCCAATGCAGTACTGAGGGGGTGCTGCACTATTGGAGGTACCATCTTTCAGATCAGATGTTAAACTGAGGCCCCGTCTACTTTCCCAGGTGAACATAAATGATCCCACGGTACTATTTTGTAGCAGAGCAGAGGAGGTCTCCCCGATGTCCGAGCCAATATTTACCTCTCAATCAAAGTATTACAAAGTATTTACAGCACAGAAACAGGCCATTCAGCCCAACAGGTCCATGCTGGTGTTTATGCTCCACATTAACCTCCTCCCTCCCACCAATCTGTGATATCTTTAGACACAGCTACACAAGCACACTCACTACAAGATGGCTCTGAACAGAATTGTGATCACATGACCTTTCCACATGATTTTTTTTATTGTTATTACATCAATAGTTGTTATTACATTAGTAGTCCACTAGGGGAGCTCTATTACACTTCTCCCTCCTTATTGAAAACGTTCAATAACAAAATAATCATTATACATAACTTGCATGGTATACACAACAAAAGATATGAACTTATTTTTCCAAATCAAACTTAACCACTGGTGTTCTGTTTCGAAGAGGATTCCTTCGTTCTTGAACCAAACTTTCCAAACGTGTTGGAGGACTTAAACTCATTCTAGACTGAGCCTGAGGAGAGTTTTTCTCCAAGGGATGACCTTGATCTACAATTGGACACCTTCAAACTGACTCGATCTCAGACTTAAATTTTGACTTTCTCTTGGATTTGTTTCTAGTACATCTGATATAGGATTTGCTACTGTAACAAGACTATCTGACTCATCAGAAATAATCAAATCATTCCAACTTTCAAGTCCTTCCACATTTGTAGGTAAAATATGATCAATGTGAACAAACCTTACCGTTCCATGACCAAACATCTTGATCAAATATGTGCGAGGGCCACATCTCTTCACTACTCTTCCTGGTAACCACTTTAACCATTTATAGTGATGATTCTTCACTCAAATCTTCTGATTCAATTTCACACTTCTCTCTCTTTCTCTTTACCTCAATCATGATTCTCTTCCTGCCTTGATTGTGCCAAGTTTGCCTTTAACAACTAGAACCTGGTTCGTGGCTGTCTTTTGAGAAACAACTCTACTGGTCTTCTACCAGTAGTTGTATGAGGAGTATTACGATAAGTAATCAGAAAATTTGCCAGTTTGTGGTCCAATGACAACTGCCATTTGCTTGATGAGGGTACATTTTACAATTTATACTGTGCGCTCTGCTGCACCATTTGAAGCCGGGTCCAATGTTGCAACTTTGGTATGTTTCACACTGTTTCTGCTCATGAACTGTGCAAATTCTTCTGAACAAAATTGCGGCCCACTATCAGACACAATTTCTTCTGGGAGGCCATATGAAGAAAACAATCGTCGCAAATTGTCTAGTGTTTTACTTGTTATTTTCCACATCGAAAACACCTGTACCCACTTCGAATGACTATCTATCACTATGAATAATTGCTGTCCTTCTAGCTCAGCAAACTCTATATGTAACCTTAGCCACACCCATGGAGGCAATTTCCATTGCTGTAATGGTACTGATGGTGGTTCCTTGCTTACCGATTGGCATGTTGTACACTGATGTACTCTATATCTTTATCTAGATCTGGTCACCATAAGTAACTGCGTGCAAAAGTCTTGGTCAAGCACATTCCCAGGTGCTGGTCTTGAAGATCTAACAATTTGGACCTGAACTTATTTGGGATAACCACTCTTGCTCCCCACATGATACAATATTTATCCACTGACAATTCATTCCTACGAATGAAATATGGATGAATACCTTTCTCTCATACCTGGTTTGGCCATCCATTTGCTATGTAGTCATACACCTTTGACATAACTGGGTCACGTTTAGTTGCTCTACCAATCTTTTCAGATGATACTGGCAGCTCTTCAATGTATGAAAAATAGAACACTTCTTCCCTATTGGGTGTAACTTGTGATGGGGATGGCAACCTGAACATTGCATCAACATTACTGTGATCAGCTGATCGTCTGTACTCAATGTCACACATATATGCTAACAAAATCAAAGCCCATCTCTGCATTCGGGCTGCAGCTATGGCTGGAACTGGAGACTTTGGATGGAGGATTGCTGTCAGGGGCTTATGGTCAGTCACTATGGTAAACATACGACCAAACAAGTATTTGTGAAACTTCTTGACCCCAAAAATCAATGCCAAAGCTTCCTTTTCGATCTGCACATAATTCCACTCACTGGCACTGAGAGCAAGTGGAGCAAAAGCAATTGGTCTCTCCTCCCCACTATATAGTACATGAGAGATCACTGCTCCAACTCCATACAGAGAGGTGTCACACGCTAGCTTGATCTCCTTAGATACGTCATAGTAAACTAACATAGTACTCTCTACTAACTGGCTTTTAGACTCATTGCTGTGTCTCATTCTTCTGACCACTTCCAATGGGCCTGTTTTTTCAACAGCTCATTCAGTGGATGTAACACTGTAGCCAAATTTGGGAGGAACTTAACGTAATAATTTAAATGATCGAAGTTCTGAGACATTCTTGGGAGTGGGTGCATTTCTGATTGCATCCAGCTTTCCCTTGGTTGGATGTAAACCATATTTGTCTACTCTGTGCCCTAAGTATTGCACTGAGTTTTGAAATAACTCACACTTGTGAGCAGTCACTTGTACTCTGTGCTTCTCCAGCCATTTGAGCACTTCATTCAACACCTTATTATGGTTCTGCCTGTTTGGTGCTGAAATGAGTACGACATCTAAATAACACACTACCCCTTCAATACCTTGCAAAATCTGGTTGATCACCCCTTGGAATATGGCGGGAACAGAAGACACTCCAAATGGTAGCCTAATAAACTGATATAGGCCTAGATGAGTAATTATAGTCAAGCATGACTTGGACTCCTCATCTAACTCAAGTTGTACGTCGGCATTTGTTAGATCTAACTTTGAAAAGATCTGGCCACCTGTCAGCATTGTGAATAAATCTTCTACATTTGGCAATGTTTTTGGGAGATTACCCACTAGAACCTGGTTTACGGTTACTTTATAATCACCACACAACCTTACCATGCCATCTGACTTAGGTACAACAACAATGGGTGTAACCCAATTACTTAGATATACCTTAGAGATAATGTTCTTAGTTTCTAGTCTTTTGAGTTCTTGCTCAACTTCCTCCTCGAGTCCGTGTGGTATGGGACATGGCTTGCAGTAAACTGGTCTTGTGTCCTTCTGCATCTGACACTCACCTTGAAACCTTGGATCGGACTGCCTGTTTTGCAGAACACCTTTGGATACTGATTGATGACATCATCCTTCGATGCAAATTTCATTTCCACATAAAAAATCTCATTCCAATCCAGCTTCAGTGATCCCAATCAATTTCTACCTATCAAGGCAGGCTTGTCTCCTGCCACTACTGTGAGAGGCAAGCTTTGAAACTGATCCTTGTATTTCACCAGTATGGTGATACTTCCTACAACAGGGATTTGCTCTCCTGAGTAGCCTCGCAGCTCTATCTACGATTTATCCATCAAAAAATTACGCAACTTGTCGAGATACAGCGATTCCAGTACTACACTCATGGATGCATTCGTGTTATTTCCATGGGTATCCTGATTCCTGCAACATCTATTTGGATGATGATACTTCGCAAATTACTGTTAGATACTTTTGTGCTCCTAATGCTGTGTATCTCCAGAACCACCTCGTCCTGTTGCTTCTCTTCAATGCTATGTAGTGCCTGGCAATTTCTACTTCTGGCACTGAAGTCGGTTTACTCTTCAGTCAGCACGCCTTCACAAGATGCCCAGTTTTCTTGCAGCAGAAACACTCTGCCTTCACAGCTTTGAGCAATGCGTTGAGCCAGGCACTGATAGCACAACTTCAATGCGCTGTTACCTTGGAATGTTGCTGAGCTTTTGGGGCCCAACTGTCTTTTACTTTTAACCTGCAGCCGATTCACTTCAGTTGTCTGACGACTGAAAATGGCGTGAAATTCTTAGGAGTATTGGTCGGCCACATCCATCGACATAGCTGTCTGACAAGCTAAATCAAAAATGAAGTTAGGGATTGTCAATTATTTCATAAGAACATAAGAAATAGGAACAGGAGTAGGCCATACAGCCCCTCGAGCCTGCTCCGCCATTCAATATGATCGTGGCTGATCTGATCATGGACTCAACTCCACATCCCCGCCCACTCCCCATAACCCCTTATCATATAAGAAACTGTCTATTTCTGTCTTAAATTTAATTAATGTCCCAGCTTCTACAGCTCTCTGAGGCAGCGAATTCCACAGATTTACAACCCGCTGAGAGAAGAAATTCCTCCTCATCTCTGTTTTAAATGGGCAGCCCCTTATTCTAAGATCATGCCCTCTAGTTCTAATCTCCCCCATCAGTGAAAACATCCTCTCTGCATAACCTTGTCAAGCCTCCTCATAATCTTATACGTTTCAATAAGATCACTTCTCATTCTTCTGAATTCCAATGAGTAGAGGCTCAACTTACTCAACCTTTCCTCATCCCTGGAATCAACCTAGTGAACCTTCTCTGAACTGCTCTTTTTTAAAGCTACAATGTACTCACAGATACCCTCGTCATTTAATTGATTTTGTATTCCGAAATGATAACTTAGAGCAATTTTCAGGGGCTTAGGACTGTAGTGCTGAGAATCTCTGTCAGTGGCATTCCCTTTGGCTTGACGGGAACAAACACATTTTTCAGAGTTTCATACACCTCGGGGCCTGCTTCAATCAAGAAAATAGCCCATTTCCTTTCTAAAACGACTCGGTTATGGTTTACACCATTGGGGACTTCAACAATACTATTCACGGTGAAAAACATTTCTAGCCACTCCACATACACTCCGAAAATCTCTCGGTCGCAATGGAACTCAACCAAGCACCCTATTATTCCCATAGGTGCAGCTATCTGGACTGTGGCAACATTGACAGTTCAGCCAAGTGTGCTTGAAAATTTACCTTGGATTTTTAACTGTTCTGCAAAACAAAGAACATCTCAAAGTCTTTCTGTCAGTTGGCAGGATTATCTACCAACAAAAATAACAGCTAAAGAATCCAAAAATCCTATCCTCGCCACCAATCTGTGATATCTTTAGACACAGCTATGCAAGCACACACACTACAAGATGGCTCTGAATAGAACTGTGATCACATAACCTTGCTACATAACCTTTTATTGTTATTACATCAGTAGTTATTATTACATCAGTAGCCCGCTAGGTGGGGCTCTATTACACCCTCTTCAGCTATCAACATATCCTTTGATTCCTTTCTCCCTCATGTGTTTATCTAGCTTCCCCTTAAATGTATCTCTACTATTCGCTTCAAACACTCCCTGTGGGTAGCGAGTTCCACATTCTAACCACTCTCTGGGTAAAGAAGTTTTGCCTGAATTCCTTATTAGAATTACTGGTGACTGTCTTATATTTATGACTGCTAGTTCTAGTCCCGACCACAAATAGGGCAGACATAGAGAAGATGTTTCTATCAAACCCTTTAATAATCTTAAATAATCAATCAACATCATTAAAACAGATTATCTGGACATTATCACATTACTGTTTGTGGGATCTGGCTGCCCTGTTTTCTATATTACAACAGTGACTACACTTCAAAAAGTACTTCATTGGCTGTAACGCACGTTGGCACATCTCAAGGTCATGAAAGTGCAAGTTCTTTCTTTTGTATGCCCTTCTCCGTAGGCACTGGAACCATCTCATTTATGTTATAACACTTAAATATAGCGTACGATTAGGGAACCATTTTCAAAGAGGCAGAAACCCAAAACCCTACCGATAGTTTGCCTTTGTTTAGCTTTTGTTCACCTTTCTCGTGTCCGGTTGCAGGTGGGTGTTTATTTCTCTGTGGATATGGGAGCAGTGGAAGCAGGAATGTGTCCTGTGATAAAGCCTCAAGGTCAGGCGAAGGGATATCATTTCAATGCAAATAAGCTGAAAGTGTTTGTTTTTAAATGAGCAGCCTCACCTCTGTACTGGGTTGCTGACTTTCAGAAAGCATGTGATTGATCCGAAACCAGCACTGTGCTAGAGTTTTCAAGGTGTGCGGATGCAGGTTACCTTGTCCATAGCTCCCAGTCCTGACCAGGGCAGGTGGAAGGAGCGCTGCCATAATTTCCTTTCTCAGCTTCAATCTTTGGAATTGCTCCATCGCCTGCAAATAAACACACGTTAAAAGGTTTGCTTGGAGCGGCATTATTTTTCAACAAGAATTGGCAAAAAGAGAAAGAAGGAAAGCGGCCCTTGCAGGATTTATACAAAGCACTGTCCTTTGGTTTGACACTTTTGAAGCAACTAGTCACCATGATTTCCTGGCTGATCCTGTGCTCCTTGTTCTCGGTATGTATGTTGTAGTTTGACTCGAGGGCACTCTAGAAGGTCATTTCATTGGCTGTCATGAGGTGAATGTACTTGTGCATATTTATTTTTTACTGCTGTAACTGATTGTTCTTAATGAAGAGAAGCAGCAAGATTTGGAGTGTATTACATACAGGTTAAAACTCAGGCTAGAACCTGTTACTTATGGTATAACACAGATGATATGAAATACATTACTGATAGGATAATAAACCGACTGGGGATTATGACATATAAAGGAAAAAAGAAAAAACTTGCATTTATATAGCACCTTTCACGACCACCGAACATCCTAAAATGCTTTACAGCCAACTTTTTGAAGTATATTCACTGTTGCAATGTAGGAGCCAATTTGTGCAGAGCAAGATCCCACAAACAGCAATGTGATAAATGACCAGATAATCTGTTTCAGTGATGTTGAATGAGGGATAAGTATTGGTCAGGACACCAGAGATAACTCTCCCGCTCTTCTAAATAGTGCTATGGGATCTTTTATGTTCACCTGAAAGGGCAGACAGTGCCACAGTTTAAAGTCTCATTCAAAAGACGGCACCTCCGACAGTGCAGCACTGCCTCAGAACTGCATTGGCGTGTGAGCTTAGATTGTGTGTTCTGGAGTGGAACTTGAACCCACAACCTTGTGGTGTGGTACAACATACAGACTGGAGGGCGTTACATACAGTAATTCAAACTGGCTGGTCAACTGGAGTGTGTTACATATAGAATGCAAACCAGCTGACGTCTGTTATATTTGGGCAACATACAAGCTTTGAGAGTGTTACATATTGAGCAGGTGTTTTCAAGTTAAAGTTTCTGAATGCTTGGGTGTCTGTGAGAGGTTCCCAGACTCATCAGCTTGTTATTTCTGTTGCTGTGTATTCACGTACCAAGAAAAATGCTGTCTGCAATGATCATTCTGTATCCCTTTGACTAGCTGACAGTTTCTTCCTAGTACAAAAGCAAGGAAGTTATGATGAACCTTTATAAAAGGTTCGGTCTCAGCTGGAGTATTGTGTCCAATTCTGGGCATCGCACTTTAGGAAGGATGTGAAGGCCTTAGAGAGGGTGCAGAAAAGAATTACAAGAATGGTTCCAGGGATGAGGGTCTTCATTTGCGTGGATAGACTGGATAAGCTGGGTTATTCTCCTTAGAGCAGAGAAAGTTGAGAAGAAATTTGTTAGAGGTGTTCAAAATCACGAGGGCTCTGGACAGAATAGATAGAGAGAAACTGCTCCCGATGGCAGAAGGGCCGAGAACCAGAGGACACAGATTTAAGGTCATTGGCAAAAGAATCAAATGCGACATGAGGAAAAACTTATTTACGCAGCGAGTGGTTAGGATGCACTGCCTGAAAGGGTGGTGGAGGCAGACTCAATTGTGGCTTTCAAAAGGGAGTTGCATAATTAGCTGAAGGAAAAAAAATTGCAGGACTACAGGGAAAGGGCAGGGAAGTGGGACTAACTGAAGTGCTCTCACAGAGAGCCGACATGTGTTCAATGGGCCGACTGTCCTCCTTCTATACTGTAACCATTCTATGATTCTATGATGTATCAATATTTGTAGGGATTCCCTTGGGAATATTTGCAGTTGGGTTCCATCCATATGGAAATGTTTGAAAATATCAGGTAGAGGTTAACAAACAGGCTGAAACATGTCACACATGGGCAATGTTGACTAGAATTTCAATGAAGAGTAATGGTCATTGTGTTGAATTTTAGTACTATGTCCATTTAGACTGTGAACAACCCTCAACTGCATAATTATAGATCTAAATAGAGTATTTTGAGCTTTAAAACAACTGGCTGAAATGTTGGTTATCACCGGTGGGAGTAATATGAGGTGATGAATTCAGAGTATCACGCCACATTGAAGATTTATGACTCATGCAAGTTTTCCTAGGGAGTATTGGTGCTAATATGCTAAATAACCTCAGAGACAGCATTGTAGGGTAAACCACAGACTGGAATGTTTTATACATAGTCTGTTATGTTTTAATGCAGGATAGTGTATAGATCTTCATGTAATACAAAGGAAATCGCACAGGATAGATTGTGACATGGGCGAAGATACATCTTTTAAAAATCTTAGGTCCTTATTGAGACATTGTATTAAGAGAATGATGGCTGTGGAACAGCTGCCATACATTACAGATTTGTGCAGTGTACCATGGTACTATGAGTACAGTAAGTGAAATAATTTACATAGAATTTACAGCACAGAAACGGGCCATTTGGCTGGTTATTTGGATGCATACAATCACTAAATAATACCGCCTCTATAAAAGAGCATTGTTGCCTTGAGAATATATCTTGAAAGGCACTTGGCCATGTTTGTACAGTGAGGTGGTGGGTCTGTCAATGTTGCTCTGTATGTGGATACTTCCTGCTGGAAGCCAGGTGATGTTTGACTGGTGAAGTGTACCCAAGGACACTGCAGTAACGCTTTTGTGTATTGATGGATGTGATAATGACCTCAGCTTGACAGTGTATCAGCTTGGTTCAGTTGGGTCAGAAGGTTGTGGGTTCAAGCCCCAAACCGGGGGCGGTGGGGGGCGAGGCGGGGGTGGGTAAAGCAAAGGAGTGGAAGTTCTGCTACAGTTGTATAAAGATCTGGTTAGACCACATCTGGAGTACTGCGTCCTGCACTGGGCACCACAATGTTGCTTTCTTCAATAATACCACCACAAACTTACTCATTGTTGTTTAATGCATGTTGCAGGTGCATATTGGCTGCTGCTTGCCTACATAACAACCAAATTGAGACACTCTGTTAATGTTTTTATTGGATACAAGTTTAATGATCTACTGCCAACTTAGAAGTCAGGAATGCTTCCATAGCCTTACTGCCCTCACCACCCACCGCCCGCTCTTCTCCCCCTTTGGTTCTGATGCCCAAATCACGGACCAGACAACAAGTTTCACTTTTTTGTTGTCTTTCACAAACCTTTTGTTTTATTGACACAGCAGGGAATGATTTCCACCCAGCAGTATCATTGGGCTCAAATTTTGGCCTGAGTTGCTCTTATTTTTTTAGAGCAAACTAGTTTAGAATGGAGTATCTTAGAAATTGCAATTCTCGGCATTTAGTTTGCTCCAGTTCTGGTGAGTTAGAATAGTTTCATTTTAGAACAGATTTTTTTTTGAAAAGGGGGCGTGTCCAACCACTTACACCTGTTTTGCAAGTTTAGGCAGCGAAAACTTACTCCAAAGTAACTTAGATTGGAGTAAGTGTAGATTTTTGTATGCACAGGAAAACCTTGCCTACGCTTATAAATCAGGCGTAGGGAACAAGGGATGGGGGGGAGGGAAGTTTGCAAACATTAAACACTTCACTTTTACAAATAAAGAGCCATCATCAATAATGATAAATAAATCAATTAAAAAAATTAAATATAAAAAAAAATAATAAAAAATCAATCAATAAATAAAAAAATATTTCTACTCACCTACTGCAGCACCGGGAGCGCTCCAACGGCCAACAGTGTGCTGGGATGGGCCCACCAGTCTCTCTCTCTCTGTCACTGTCAGTGTCTCTGTATTTCTGACAGAGAAGGGAGGGGGGAGAGGAGGGGGGAGGAAGGGGGGGGGGGGAGGGAGGGAGAGAGAGGAGGGGAAGGGAGGGAGAGAGAGGAGGGGGGAGGGAGAGAGAGGAGGGGGGAGGGAGAGAGAGGAGGGGGGAGGGAGAGAGAGGAGGAGGGGGGAGGGAGAGAGAGGAGGAGGGGGAGGGAGAGAGAGGAGGGGAAGGGAGGGAGGGAGAGAGAGGAGAGGGAGGGAGGGAGAGAGAGGAGAGGGAGGGAGGGAGAGAGAGGAGGGGGAGGGAGGGAGAGAGAGGAGGGGGGAGGGAGAGAGAGGAGGGGGGAGGGAGAGAGAGGAGGATGGAGGGAGAGAGAGGAGGGGGAGGGAGGGAGAGAGAGGAGGGGAAGGGAGGGTGAGGGGGGAGGGAGTGAGGAGGGAGGAGGGGGAGGGAAGGAGGAGAGAGGAGGGGAGGGAGGAAAAAGAGGGAGGGAGGGAAGGGAGGAGGGGGGAGGGAGAGGGGAGAGGCTGAACAGGCCGGGTCGGGCCGGGCCACCGCCGACACTTCGGGCAGGGTCCGCCCCCAGCGAGATGCCGGGCGGGCGTGCCCCATCGATGACATGGAGGGAGGGAATGGGGGGGAAGAGAAGGGGGGGAGAAGGCGGGGGGAGAAGAGGGAGGGGGAGAAGGCTGAACGGGAGGGAGGTGGGGGAGGCTGAACGGGAGGAAGGCCCGAGTCCTGATCTTTGCCCAGTGAACCCATTCGGCCAGGGCTAGGGTCGGGCCCCACCCACGCAGCCTCGGGGGCGAGGAGCTACTGCACATTTGCGCACACTCTAGCGCGCATGTACAGAGGTCACGGCACTGTTTTCAGCGCCGGGACCTGGCTCCGCCCCTGACCCCTTGTGCTGCACCACGCTGAGCACGAAGACATCCTGAGGAGACCGGAGAATCACAAAGTAAGTTTTCGCCGCCCTTTTTCTTCCAGAAAGTCGGCGCACCTTATGGAGATGCACCGTTTTTCCAGAGGGCGGAAACTTGGGCCCATTATGTGGGTCAAGAGTTTGCAGAGTGTGAACTGGGAAATTGGGCAGCGAGAATGTTGCCTGATTTCCATCAGTTTCATATCCTGACTTATTTTCCATTTGGGCTAATACTTAACTACTTCTCTCCCTCTCACTGTGTGAATACCGAATTATGTGTGCACCTACTATGCCTTTAGCTTGCCTGTTGAAATTTGGGATTTTTGGCTGGAAATCACACCAGGCTAGATTCCCATCTATTACAATGTGGTGTTAATGGGAAACTGGTTGAAGTCCCACATTACAACAGTGATTACATTTTAAAAATACTTCATTGGCTGTAAAGTGCTTTGGGGATTCCTAAGGCCGCGAAAGATGCTATATAAATGCAAGCCTTTCTTTTCTCTCCATTTAAAGGGATAGACGGAACAAAAAGTTGTAATTAATTGTCAGCTTGGCTTAATGTTGACTATTTTGTATAGTACACAGAAGCTAAACCCAGTAAAATAAAAGCAGAATGCAATGCTGCATGTCCAACTGTACGTACATTTATTTTAATGACATATACACCCACACTATAGGTTAAATATACAGGAGTTGATCTTCCGGCCATATATCCGCGCCATCACTAAGACCGCCTAATTCCGCCTCTGTTACATCGCCTGACTCTGCACTTGCCTCAGCTCATCTGCTGCTGAAACCTTCATTCATGCCTTTGTTAGCTCTAGACTTGACTATTCCAACCCACCCCTGGCCAGCCTCCCACGTTCTACCCTTCGTAAACTTGAGGTCACCCAAAACTCTGCTGCCCATGTCTTAACTCGCACCAAGTCCCGTTCATTCATCACCTCTGTGCTCGCTGATCTACATTGGCTCCCGGTTAAGCAATGCCTCAATTTCAAAATGTTCATGCTGGCTTTCAAATACCTCCATGGCCTCGCCTCTCCCTAGCTCTGTAATCCCCTCCAGACCTACAATCTTCTGAGATCTCTGCACTCCTCTAATTCTGGCCTCTTGAGCATCTCTGATTTTCATTGTCGGCCATGCCTTTAGCTACCTGAACCCTAAGATCTGGAATTCCCTCCCTAAACCTCTCCGCCTCTCTACCTCAATTTCCTCCTTTAAGATGCTCTTAAAACCTACCCCTTTGACCAAGTTTTTGAACATCTGATCTTATATCTCCTTATATGGCTCGGTATCAAATTTTGTTTGATGACGCTCTGTGAAGTGCCTTTGAACTCTTTACTTCGTTAAATGTGCCATCTAAATACAAGTTGTTGTTTTTCTTATTGTTATACAGTTCTATGGGCCCAAGTTTCCCCAAGTTGCTCCGTTTTTTTTGGAGCAACTAGATTTTTTTGGAGTAACTTAAAAATTGCAATTCTCCCCATTTAATTTACTCCAGTGTAAGTGAGTTAGTTAGGTTTTCTTTTAGTTTAGTTTTTTTTTCAAAAGGGGACGTAACCAGTCACTTACGCCTGTTTTGGCCATTTAAGCAAGTTTAGCCAGTTAAAAGTTACTCCAAACTGACTTAGTCCAGCGTATGAGGCCACTTGTGTCCGCTCTGAAACCTTGCAGTGAAATAAGAAATCAGCGCAGGTAGCCAGAGATAGAAGGGGGGGGAAGAAGGGAAGTGAGAGGATTCTGAAGCACGAGACACCTTCACAACATCAGCACATCTTCACAACATCACCCATCATCCAGAATAAATGAAAAATAAATCAATCAGTAAAAAATAAAAAGTCCTACCTTGCCGACTGCAGCATACACCGGCTAGCCCTTCGGCAAGGGCTAGGGGCGGCAGGCTCATTACTGCTGGACCGAGTTAGTGGCTCCCCCTCCCGATGCAATCTGTCCGGAACTAAACGAGCAAGATGGGTCAGCAGATGAGAGTCGTGTTCGAGCTGAATGGCCACCAGAAAACGGCCACACAGAGAAGACGTTTCGGCCGGCTTGAGACAGGGATGGCCCTGGCACGCTTGATCTTTTCGTTCAGCTGGTCTGCGTTTGGATGACGGGCAGAAAGAGATAGAGGTGTCCTGGCTTTTGATTAAAAACAAAAACCTTGCCCTCGTCTTTCTGCTGCCTGCTGCCGCTCCACACCGCACGTCCCCGCTGCTCGTTGGCCCTGCGTGATCTTCGCCTGCAGTCCTTCTTTCGACTTCTGTCTCATCCAGTCTGTGTGCCTGTCCACAGTGAGCCGCTCTCTCTCTCTCTCTCCATTCCTCCCGCTGTTTTCCCCCACTGCTCGTCCGGACCGGCAATGGACTTGCCACCGTCTTGCAACATTACACCGCAGTCGACTTTAAGGGAGCTTCTGCAGACTCGGGTGTTGCCTGGCGGCTCGTCGTCGGGACCTCGGTGAATGGCCACCGAGAGTTCCGCAGGGACTGAACCAGTGATGCATGCCCGGCTTTCTTTCCCCACATGGTGACACTTTGGTCGCTCTAGTCACTCTCCCTTTACTTGTGGGACAGTCTACTTTACGGGCAGTCTGCGTTTGGTGCAATAGATTTTTTTAGCAATGATTACATCTTGCTCCAAGGAATAAAAAAAAAAGCTCCCAAAATTAAACATTCAGATTTCATGAATCTAATTTTAGAGTCCACTTTCATATGTGCTCTGAGTAAGCTGGTCTCCCTTGAACCACTTCATACTTTCAGCCCATTTTTTACGGTGACAAAAGTGAACACAGGAAAATCGGGCACTTCCTTCTATACTCTTGGCTACCTTGTTAGCATTGAGTTTAATATTAAAATGAAGTGCCTGTATTTTTTGTGCAGAACTCATTGGTGATCCAGTGAGGGATCTCTGCCCAATTACCTGTTCCACCAGCCATGGCAACTGGAAAATCATCCTGTAAAATCTTTCAGGAAAAGTACATTCGAGATGCTTGGAAACTACCCGTGTAGAACTTGATTGAATAGAATATAAAAAGTACTGATGGTCTTCATAACAGAACCAAGCGGAAAAAAAATGAAAACCAGTTCAAGAATTTTTACTGGAATGATAAGGCAGTTAAAATTTACATTGTTTTAAAATGTCTATTAACCAGGAGATGATGGTTACAGTTTACAATTATAGAAGCATTGATAATTACACACAAGAACATCACAAGTAAACATTAAAAAGTACCTCCTAGGACCACTTTGTCACTGGGCAACAGATGTATATGATCTGATAATCTGCTGCTTGTCCAACAGCACTATAGCGAATGCAATACATTTCAGTTCAATCACACCTGTATCCAGAGCAGTTCTCAACTCAAGTCTAGAAAAAAGTGCACAGGATCAAGGCCACCTATGTAACTCAATGCTGATTCATTTTAAGGCACTGAATACCATCAACTGAAGTGTGGCTTAGACATAGCATCACTTTAGTGCAATAAAACAATTCTGGTATCAAACTTTACTTTAACATGAATCCTTAAGATCACTTAAAAACTTTAAGATCACTTATAAACTTGTAAAGTTACAAAATTTACAAAACAATTTCAATTAAAAAAAAGTCACACAGTAAGATCAACAACAACAACAACAACAGCAGAAAGAAAGGCTGCACCTATTTCTCATCCGCATATCGGTGAATGTGCACTTCCTTATGGGGGTGATAGGGGTGGGCGGCCTGGCTTGGGTCTCTACAGAGGCTGGTGCGGGGATTGCAATGGGAGTGGCATTTGATTGGCTGGGCTGTGTGCCCTTATTGCAGCAGCTACCTCACACAGGCCCTCCCTGATGACCTGTGCCATCGTTTGCACTGCCTCTGACATTCCTGCCTTCAGTTGCAGTGTCATTACTGCTGTTTCTCCCGACAGTGCCGTTACCTCATCACCCACCCCACTGAGTGTGCCCACGAGTGATCGGGTAAGGACATTGGTCTCCACACCCAATGCCATAACCTCAAGCACATCTGTTGTACGCTGCATCTCAAAAGAGCCTGGTTGATTCTCCTTCCCCTTGCCCTGGGTCTGCCTCGCGACACCCCTCCAGTGCGAGGCGCAGACTGGGACGATGGGTCCCTGAGTGTTCCAAGCTGCATTCCACCACCACTGGGACTCGCTACCTCGGAACCTGTGAAACCATGGAATGTCGCACCAGACTAAACACGGATGGGTACGTGGAGAAATGATGGCATGTCGCATCAGAGCTTAAAGCACTACGCAAGGATGGGGAGGGGTTGAAAGCATGGAATGTCAGACCAGAACTCATGGAATTGTCTGGCAGAGTGAGGCCCTGCACTATGGACTGATCCATATTATGATCAACATTCTCCCCTGAACACTTTTCCATGCCCCGCTTCTTCCCCCCACCCCCCCCCCCCCCCCCCCCACCGCCTTGGTCTGGATCGCACACATCTGAATCTTCTTCTGAATCTTCAGGATTGGCATCATGTTCTGCAAAATATAACAGAACAGTCAAATGGTTAGTAGCACAGGAGTGGGCAGGATGGGTGGCATGAGTAGTCTCACACGTAGCAGGCCAGTCAGCAGGTTGATTTGAAGGGACATGATGCATTTTCAGGACTTACCCTGTCCCTCGCGTGCGGGCCCAGCTTGTGCTGTACTGATTGATTTTCTCCATGTATGACTCATCAAAGCAGCGACCCTTTGTTCCAAGGGTGTCAGTGGGTGCAGATTTGGCGGGTCTCCTCCTGTTCGTGTTCTTTCCCTTTTGTTGTGGGCCAATTTCTTCTGCAAAGATGAAAATTTAACTTTTTAGAGAGGGTGTCTTTCTGCTGGGTGAGACATATACAGATGGTCACATTTACAATTGCAATTCCATTGAAAAATGAAGATATTACTTACACTAACTACTTGACCAAGGTCCTGCCATTTCTTTTTACACTGGCTTCCACATCTCATGGCATTCACCACTCCTAGTTCTTCTGCAACTAGGTTCCAGTGTTTATTCAGTTCTTTGGGTGCCGCTTTTGTGTGACCTCTGTTGCTGGTATCCAGCTCCTACCATCAGTTCTCAATGATATTAACTAGTATCTCCACTTCCTCATGCAAGAAATTCTTCATTCTTGGTGCACATTGTTCCATTGCTGTACTGAATTTACACAGTGATTTTTCAAGACGTACAGTCCTTACCTTGCATGCATTTTTGCAGTACTCCTTTCCACTCCTTCAGGCACCCAAAAATCACTGAGCTGACCCACTGAGCACGATTTACCTTTAAATGGCCGATTGCCAAGGTTGCTGACCCATGTACGCTGCTCCAATGCGCATGCGCAACGCTGCTGGCAATCAAAAACATGCTGGGCCCTAGCTCCACCGCCCTGCCGGCTGTCTTGACCCAGCACGGCACTAGCCCCACCCCCCACAGCTTTTGCTGCGCCACGCCATGGGCCTGCAAGGGACCAGGAGCGGCGAGAATTACAAGGTTGGTTTTCGGCGCGGTTTTAATCCTACAATGTCGGTGCACTTCATGGAGGTGCGCCGTTTTAAGTGGGGGGGGAAACTGGGCCCAATGAATGGATCCGACTCAACTAACCATAGATTTAATTAGCGTGCCCTTACTGTGATTGGGATTTCTAAACAGTCCTTTGCTTTGTGAAACCATCAATGTTCACTTTTCTGACCTAGCTGTTTATATGCCTGTGTATTGACCCAAACAGTGAGGAGAGGTGCTGGTAGGATCTTTGATATTCCATTGTGATTTAAAAAGAGCATAACTTTGACTTGGGCTCGCCTAAACAATAGCTGTCCAAACTACTTCATGTAGTGTACGTGCTGAGACCCGGAATTATCTCCTCTTCTAGCTTTGTTTATAATGCTGTTCCATTTCAGATAGGGATAAGGATCCTTTCCTCTTTGGCTCGGGCTGGCTTCATTGTGTTCTAGGTCAATCGAGACAGATGCTTCCGAGTTTCAAAAACGTTCCCATCCCTTTCAGAAATGTGAGGCTGCAATGTCCATGAGTGTCAGCTCACTGAACCTTGTAATGAACCAAGTCGGCAGGTTTGCAAAGACTTTTTTGAAGTCATTCTTACCTAGTGTCAGCTGCTTTGCTTAATACCACCACTGAAGAATAAAACCACACAATCTAACCACTGCCCCACACAAATTTATCATTACCTCTTGAGGTGTCTGGCGTGGCTCAGTTGATAACACTCTCGTGAGTCAGAAGGCTGTGGGTTCACATCTCACTCCAGTGACTTAAGCACAAAATCTAGGCTGACACTACCAGTGCGGTACTGAGGGAGTGTTGCACTGTTGAAGATGCCGTCTTTCGAATGAGCCATTAAGCCGAGGCCCCGACTGCCTTCTCAGGTGGATGGAAAAGATCCCATGGTGCCATTCGAAGAAGAACATGGAAGTTCTCTGTGGTATCCTGGCAAATATTTATCCCTCAGCCAACATCACCAAACGACATTGGGCTCAATTTTGACCATTAGAGATTTCTGGCGTACTTACCAGAGGTGCACCAGTTTTCCACGCGTGAAAGTGCGGCAAAAATCTTCGGTCCGATTTTGGCCGCTGTCCCGGGTCTTCTAGCTGCTGGCGGGGCAATTGGGTCTGTGGGCAGAGCCAGCATTCTGCGTTGGAAACAGTGCCGGGACGCTGGTCATGCGCTGTAGGATCGGGATTGCTGTGATCGTGCATGCACAGTAGAATCGGGTCAGTGGGTGAGTGAGAGAGCTGCAGTTTCAACTGACCGCGCATGCGCAGTAGAATTGGGCTGCCGTTAGTGGAGAAGTTAGGAAAATCAATAAGCACAACAACAATCGCTGCCCACCTCCCCCAGACAGAATCAAAAAGCAACATTGCAGCTTATTGTTTATCAGATCCAGCAGATCTTCTGTTTTGTATCAGAGAATTGAATCGACCCCCTTCAGCCTCCCGATACTTTTCTGCGTTTCTGTCGAGCCCAGCCAGCCCATCTTCGCCTCCCCCACCACACCCCTCCCTTCCCTTCAGCCTCCCAATGCGTCTTTGCCAGCCGCCCCTTTCCCAAGCCAAATGGCCTCCCGTACAGGCCGGCCCGCTGCCTTCCCCAGCCGAGTTCAATTCAAGGTAGAATTTACTACAATTATTTTTATTTGTTATTCAATTGTTTACCTGAGTTCTTTATTTTTATTGAGTTATTTCATCTTTTATTTGCAATGTTTGGTGCTTGGTGCTTGGATGCAGGTCCTTACTTACTTACCTGCGCCGATTTCTTAACTGCCCGCAAAGTTTTTCAGGGCTGGCCACGTACGGTGGCCTAAGTGGATTTGGAGTAACCTTTAGCTGGCCAGAATTGTCTAAGTGGCCAAAACTGGCGTAAGTGGCTGGGAACGCCCCCTTTTGGAAAAAAAAAACTGAACTAAAAAAATCGTACCTAACTGAGTAACTCTGGAGCAAGTTGATTGGGGAAAATGGCGTTTTTTAACTTAAGCCAGAAAAAACAACTTACTCCAAAAAAATTGGAGCAAGTCATGGCCAAAATTGAGCCTAACTGGTGATCATCTCATTGCTATTTGTGGGATCTTGCTGTGTGCAAATTGCCTGCTGCATTTCCTACATTACAACAGTGGCTGTAGTTTAAAAGTACTTCGAGTTACGGCACAGTTTGCTTTTTAATTCTTATGTTCTTATAACTAGGGGGCACAGCCTCAAAATACGGGGGAGCCAATTTAAAACCGAGTTGAGAAGGAATTTCTTCTCCCAGAGGGTTGTGAATCTGTGGAATTCTCTGCCCAAGGAAGCAGTTGAGACTAGCTCATTGAATGTGTTCAAGTCACGGATAGATAGATTTTTAACCAATAAGGGAATTAAGGGTTACGGGGAGCGGGCGGGTAAGTGGAGCTGAGTCCACGGCCAGATCAGCCATGATCTTGTTGAATGGCGGAGCAGGCTCGAGGGGCTAGATGGCCTACTCCTGTTCCTAATTCTTATGTTCTTATGTTCTTATTGACTGTAAAGCACTTTGGGACACCTTGAGAGGCCTTTCTTACTTTTCTTTGCTCTTGAATTCTTTGCACCCTGTTTATAATGCCTACTTGTACAAGGTATCTTCCCCTTCCCCAGTTGTCCCCACTCCTTTCCTGAAGGTGCTGAAGTTACCTGAGGGACGATTCCTTAGCATCGTACCCAAGTGGCCATGCTTTATGTGACAATAATGGTCGGCAAGTCTAGTGCTGGAGGGTTTCTGAGCCGAGTCCAATCATGTCAACACCCAATGTTCACACACATGCATTTTCAAGCAGGGTCGCTACAAAGCACTCAGAAAGGGGATCCCTTGCTGCATCCTACCCTTCCTAGCGCAAGAGTCTGAGACCATTTGCAGTTTGGCAGTCAGCTAACTCAACGTGGACTGGGAATCAAACCAGGGAACCTCCCAGTATAGGTTAGTACCATGCCACACAGTGGAGATACCCATTAAGCTCATGGTCTACAGGGCTGTAGTAATACCCGCCCTCTTGTATGGATCTGAGGCATGGACGAAGGCACCTCAAGTTGCTGCCGATATATCACCAACGATGTCTCCGCAAGATCCTGCAAATCCCCTGGGAGGATAGGCGCACCAACATCAGTGTCCTCGATCAGGCTAACATGCCCAGTATTGAAGCACTGACCACACTCGATCAGCTTTGCTCGGCAGACCACATAGTTCGCATGCCAGATACGAGACTCCCTAAGCAAATGCTTTATGCGGAGCTCCTTCATGGTAAACGAGTCAAAGGAGGACAGCGGAAACGTTATAAGGACACCCTCAAAGCCTCCCTGGTAAAGTGCGACATCACCACTGACACCTGGGAGACCCTGGCCGCAGACTGCCCGAGGTGGAGAAAGTCCATCCGGGAGGGCGTTGAGCTCTTTGAGTCTCAACGCAAAGAGCATGAAGAGGCCAAGCGCAGGCAGCGGAAGGAGCGCGCGGCAATACAGCCCCACTGACCCCTTCCCTCGACAAATGTCTGTCCCACCTGTGGCAGGGTCTGTGGCTCTCATATCGGACTGTTCAGCGAACAAAGAACTCACTTTGGGAGTGGAAGCAAATCTTCCTCGATTCCAAGGGACTGCCTACTGCCTATGATGATTATTGGGAGAGCTTGTGTATCCACTGTTTAATGTCAGCTTATGCAAAGTAATTCTATTTAAAGCTTGCTGGTGTGAGATATTTCCATTCAATACCAGCTGATGTGATGTATCTGTATTGTCAGCCGGTCTAATATCTCAAATACCATATGATATGACATGATATATCTCTGTTGAATGCCAGCTAGTGCAAGATATTTCTATTTAATATCAGCTTACACAATATATTTCCATTAAATGCCAATTTATCACAAAGTCATTTAAATTCTTTACATATAGTTGTCCCTCAGTCACTTCAGCTCTGGATGAAATCTATTTGCTGCTATTGCCAGCACTAATTGTTTTTTTAAATTTTTTTTTTCTTTCTTTACACACGCCATACTCAAATCATGAGTGGTTCCCAGGCCTACAAACTTATGACTTTCACTGTATTGTTTCTTGCCCCACCCCCCTCCTTGTGGAACAATTCCCTCAAATGCCTTGGCCTGAGATTGGAAACTGATTGTGCAGAGAATGGCAGCACAATCCTTGGGTCTACTGATCTGTGGCACAGTACGTTGGTAATTGAGTGAACCATGCTACATAAAATCACTTCATTATCTTCTGGTTAACTGAAATAGGTCAGGAAGAAGGTTTTGTATTAAAATGTAACCAAACTTGATGGGATGTTTTGGCAGTTCCTTACGTGTGCACTGTTTCTGGACTCTCGAGCATCTCCGATTTTAATCACTCTACCATTGGTGGTCGTGCCTTCAGTTGCCGAGGCCATAAGCTCTGGAATTCCCTCCCTAAACCTCGCTGCCTCTTTACCACTCTCTCTTCCTTTAAGATGCTCCTTAAAACCTACCTCTTTGACCAAGTTTGTGATCATCTGGCCTAATATCTCCTTATAAGGCTGGGTGTCAAATTTTGTTCGATAATCGCTCCTGTGAAGCACCTTGGGACATTTTATTACAATAGAGGTGCTATATAAATGCAAGGTGTTGTTATTGTTATTTCTCTTCCTCTCACCGATATTCCACTGTACATCTAAGCTAGTTTACAGTGCAACGGCTTCGCATTAATGAGTTAGGTTAAGTAAAGAGGCAATAAATTTATCAGCCAACTATATGGGGAATACTTACAATCAATTTACACGGATTCTCCAGTGAGAGTTCAGCAGAATTTCAGAGAAACATCGTAAATGAGTTTAAAAACCATCCTTTTCCTGCATTCCTCCGCGGATTCTGCTGAAGTAACTTTGGGAGCTCGGGAGAACCCGGTGGAAAATCAGGGCCTAGATTTCAATAGCAGTATTCTGGTCAACTGGGATGCCAAGGTTAAGTACTAAGATTTAAATTTCAAATGTGTCAGCTATGGCTCAGTGGGTCGCACTCTTGCCTCTGAGTCAGAACGTTGTGGGTTCAGATCCCACTCCAGGGACTTGAGCACATAAATCCAGGCTATCATTCCAGTGCAATACTAAGGGTGTACTGCACTGCTGGAGGTGCTGTCTTTCAGCTGAGACATCTGCTCTTTCAGGTGGATGTAAAAGATCCCACAGCACTATTTAGAAGAGCAGATGAGTTATCCCCGGTGTCCTGGCCAATATTTATCCCTCAATCGACATCACTAATATACATTATCTGGACATTATCACATTGCTGTTTGTGGGAGCTTGCTGTGTGCAAATTGGCTGCCACGTTTCCCACATTACAACAGTGACTACACCCCAAAAGTACTTCATTGACTGTAAAGCGCCTTGAGACATCCAGTGGTCGTGAAAGGCGTTATATAAATGTAAGTCTTTTTTCTTTTAAACAAAGTCTTCATGATTTATTATTGAAGTCCCTATTATTATTGCCAGCTGTCCATTCAAAGTTGCATTTAACTGTCTGTCTATATCTGACTTGTTTTGTCTCAACATTCCTCTCCATTGTCTAAGTTGGTACAGACATTTAGCTGAAATATGGATTAACAATAGCCGTTGAACTATAGACAAAGTTATGGGGTAATGACCATCTCTTAGAAATGACAATCTCGCTGCTAAAGAATACAGTTTTCATTCATTGTTTCTATTGATGTGTTATACCCTGATGTATTATAATTGGGGTAAGTAAGACAGGTACATTTTCCAACCTAATTTTTATATTTGAGTTAAATCAAAAATAATAAATCTCTGAGAGGGACTATTTAGATAATAATTGATAACTTGCAGTGAGAATAATGCATAACTGAGAGTGACTGCATGGAGTGATTTGATGGCAAATAAAAAAAAATACTCTGGAGTGATTACGAGGCAATGGATCTCTAGCTCAATGGAGGCCTCAGAAGACATCTCAAGCAATGACAGTACAACTCAAACTGCTTACATCAATATGCAGATTAGATTATTGTGTTGGTATCAGTCCAGGAGTAATCGAACATTTTTACACAAATTATATAGTATCTTAAATGTAGTGAAACATCCCAAGGCACGTTATCAAACAAAATTTGACACCACGCCACATAAGGAGATATTACGACAGAAGACTAAAAGCTTGGTCGAAGAGGAAGGAGCGCCTTAAAGGAAGAGAAAAAGGTCCAGCGGAGGAGAGGATTAGGGAGGGAATTCCAGAGCTTTAGGGCCTAGGCAACTGAAGGTATGGCCAGCGAGGAAAATCGGGGATGCACAAGAGGCCAGAATTGGAAGAACACGGTGTTCTCAAAGAGTTGTAGGGCTGGAAGAGGTTACTGAGATAGGGAGGGACAGGGAGGTCTAGGAATGCAGATATATTGACCTTCAAAGATGCAAGTGCAGGTAGAAAAGACCACAAAAGGGCAAGTAGGATTTTGGATGAGGTTATTAAATATGAACACCAGGAGTGTTATACAAGACTTTGATTAGGCCACAGTTAGAGAATTGCATGCCTACCCTAGAGGAAGGATATTAAAGTAATGGTACAATGAAAGTTCACTAGAATGATGTCAGGAATGAAGAAAGGCTCAAAATGTTATGGCTTTTTCTACTTGAACAAGGACAGTAACAAAGGTCTCCAATAGATATCTCAAGATTAGGAAAGATATTGAGATGCTAATAGTAAAAAATTGTTACCATTAGAATCACAAAAGGAGGCCATTCAACTCATTGTACCTGTGCCAGCTTTTTGAAAGAGCTATCCAATTCTGCTCTTTCCCCATAGCCCTGTAAGTATTTATCCATTCCTTTTACAGTTACTGTTGAACCTGCTTCCACCACCCTTTCAGGCAGTGCATTCCAAATCATAATAACTCGCAGTGTAAAGAAACATTCTCCTCCTCTCCAATTTTGAGATTGGTGTACAAAATCAAAGCACATGGTATTGGGGGTAATGCACTGACATGGATAGAGAACTGGTTGGCAGACAGGAAGCAGAGAGTCGGGATAAACAGGTCCTTTTCAGAATGGCAGGCAGTGACTAGTGGAGTGCCGCAGGGCTCAGTGCTGGGACCCCAGCTATTTACAATATACATTAACGATTTAGATGAAGGAATTGAGTGTAATATCTCCAAGTTTGCAGATGACACTAAACTGGGTGGCGGTGTGAGCTGTGAGGAGGATGCTAAGAGGCTGCAGAATGACTTGGACAGGTTAGGTGAGTGGGCAAATGCATGGCAGATGTAGTATAATGTGGATAAAAGTGAGGTTATTCATTTTGGTGGCAAAAACACGAAGGCAGAATATTATCTGAATGGTGGCAGATTAGGAAAAGGGGAGGTGCAACGAGACCTGGGTGTCATTGTTCATCAGTCATTGAAAGTTGGCATGCAGGTACAGCAGGTGGTGAAGAAGGCAAATGGTATGTTGGCCTTCATAGCTAGGGGATTTGAGTACAGGAGCAGGGATATTTTATTGCAGTTGTACAGGGCCTTGGTGAGGCCTGCATCAAACAAGAAATTAGGGATGCATGCAATAAAGGTACAGCAGTTATTATGGGTGACTTTAATCTACATATTGATTGGGCTAGCCAAACTAGGAATGCGGTGGAGGAGGATTTCCTGGAGTGTATTAGGGATGGTTTTCGAGACCAATATGTCGAGGAACCAACTAGGGAGCTGGCTATCATAGACTGGCTGATGTGTAATGAGAAAGGACTAATTAGCAATCTTGTTGTGCGAGACCCCTTGGGGAAGAGTGACCATAATATGGTAGAATTCTTTATTAGGATGGAGAGTAATTCAGAAACTAGGGTCCTGAACTTAAGGAAAGGTAACTTCGATGGTTTGAGGCATGAATTGCCAGTGATACGTAAAGGGTATCACTGATGGCAAATGATGCTTGAAGGGTTGACATTGGATAGGCAATGGCAAACATTTAAAGATCACATGGATGAACTTCAGCAATTGTACATCCCTGGCTGGAGTAAAAATAAAACGGGGAAGGTGGCTCAACCGTGGCGAACAAGGGAAATTAAGGATCCAAGGAAGAGGCATATAAATGGCCCACAAAAAGCAGCAAACTTGAGGACTGGGAGAAATTTAGAATTCAGCAGAGGAGGACAGAGGGGGAAAATAGAGTACGAGAAGAAGCTTGCCGGAAACATAAAAACTGACTGCAAAAGCTTCTATAGATATCTGAAGAGAAAAAGATTAGTGAAGACAAACGTAGGTCCCTTGCAGTCGGATTCAGGTGAAATTATAATGGGGAACAAAGAAATGGCAGACCAATTGAACAAATGCTTTGGTTCTGTCTTCACGAAGGAAGACACAGATAACCTTCCGGAAGTACGAGGGGACTGAGGGTCTAGTGAGAAGGAGGAACTGAAGGATATCCTTATTAGGCGGGAAATTGTGTTCGGGAAATTGATGGGATTCAAGGCCGATAAATCCCCGAGGTCTGATAGTCTGCATCCCAGAGTACTTAAGGAAGTGGCCCTTGAAATAGTGGATGCATTGGTAATCATTTTCCAACAGTCTATCGACTCTGGATCAGTTCCTATGGACTGGAGGGTAGCTAATGTAACACCACTTTTTAAAAAGAGAGGGAGAGAGAAAGCGGGTAATTATAGACCGGTTTATAGACATCAGTAGTGGGGAAAATGTTGGAATCAATTATTAAGGATGAAATAGCAGCGCATTTGGAAAGCAGTGACAGGATCGGTCCAAGTCAGCATGGATTTATGAAAGGGAAATCATGCTTGACAAATCTTCTGGAATTTTTTGAGGATGTAACTAGTAGAGTGGACAAGGGAGAACCAGTGGATGTAGTGTATTTGGACTTTCAAAATGCTTTTGACAAGGTCCCATACAAGAGATTGGTGTGCAAAATTAAAGCACATGGTACTGGGGGTAATGTACTGACATGGATAGGGAACTGGTTGGCAGACAGGAAGCAGAGAGTCGGGATAAACGGATCCTTTTCAGAATGGCAGGCAGTGACTAGTGGGGTGCCGCAGGGCTCAATGCTGGGACCCCAGCTCTTTACAATATACATCAATGATTTGGATGAAGGAATTGAGTGTAATATCTCCAAGTTTGCAGATGACACTAAACTGGGTGGCGGTGTGAGCTGTGAGGGGGACGCTAGGAGGCTGCAGGGTGACTTGGACAGGTTAGGTAAGTGGGCAAATGCATGGCAGATGCAGTATAATGTGGATAAATATGAGGTTATCCACTTTGGGGGCAAAAACACGAAGACAGAATATTATCTGAATGGCGACAGATTAGGAAAAGGGGAGGTGCAACACGAAGACAGAATATTATCTGAATGGCGACAGATTAGGAAAAGGGGAGGTGCAACGAGACCTGGGTGTCATGGTTCATCAGTCATTGAAAGTTGGCATACAGGTACAGCAGGCGGTGAAGAAGGTAAATGGTATGTTGGCCTTCATAGCTAGGGGATTTGAGTATAGGAGCAGGGAGGCCTTACTGCAGTTGTACAGGGCCTTGGTGAGGCCTCACCTGGAATATTGTGTTCAGCTTTGGTCTCCTAATTTGAGGAAGGATGTTCTTGCTATTGAGGGAGTGCAGCGAAGGTTCACCAGTTTGATTCCCGGGATGGCAGGACTGACATATGAGGAGAGACTGGATCAACTGGGCCTCTATTCACTGGAGTTTAGAAGGATGAGAGGGGATCTCATAGAAACTTGGAAGATTCTGAGGGGACTGGACAGGTTAGATGCGGGAAGAATGTTCCCGATGTTGGGGAAGTCCAGAATCAGGGGACATAGTCTTTGGATAAGGGGTAGGCCATTTAGGACTGAGATGAGGAGAAACTTCTTCACTCAGAGAGTTGTTAACCTGTGGAATTCCCTGCCGCAAAGAGTTGTTGATGCCAGTTCATTAGATATATTCAAGAGGGAGTTAGATATGGCCCTTATGGCTAAAGAGATCAAGGGGTATGGAGAGAAAGCAGGAAAAGGTTACTGAGGGAATGATCAGCCATGATCTTATTGAATGGCAGTGCAGGCTCGAAGGGCCGAATGGCTTACTCCCGCACCTATTTTCTATGTTTCTATGCGCCGAGACCACAGAACATGACGGAGCTGCAGTCGTTCCTGGGACTCCTTAACTATTTTGGTAATTTCCTACCTGGGTTAAGCACCCTGATAGAACCCCTACATGCGCGACTGCGCAAGGGAGATGACTGGTTATGGGAGAATTCACAAGAGGCTTCCTTTAAGAAAGCCAGAAATCTGTTGTGTTGAAACAAACTGCTTGTCCTGTATAACCCTTGTAAAACTTTAGTGCTAGCTTGTGATGCATCGTCATACGGGGCCGGGTGTGTGTTACAGCAGGCTAACGAATCGGGGATCTTGCAACCGGTTGCTTCTGCGTCCAGGAGTTTGTCTAAGGCCGAAAGGGCCTACAGCATGATTGAAAAAGAGGCTCTGGCATGGGTTTACAAGATAAAAAAAATGCACCAGTACTTATTTGGCCTCAAGTTTGAGCTTGAAACTGACCACAAGCCGCTCATATCGCTGTTCTCTGAGAACAAAGGGATTAACACCAATGCCTCTGCCCGCATCCAAAGATGGGCACTCACGCTGTCGGCATACAACTATGTAATCCGCCACAGACCGGGCACAGAGAACTGCGCTGATGCTCCCAGTCAGCTGCCATTGCCTACCTCCGGGGTGGAAATGGCACAGCCAGCGGACTTGCTCATGGTGATGGAGACATTCGAGAACAAAAAGTCCCCCGTTACGGCCTGCCAGATCAGGACCTGGACCAGCCAGGGTTCTTTACTATCCTTGGTAAAAAAAACTGTGTCTTCCATGGGAGCTAGTCCAGTGTCCCAGCGAAGATGCAGGAGGTGATTAAGTCGCTCCACAGGCACAAAGACGAAATGTCCCTGCAGGCGGACTGTCTGTTGTGGGGCAATCACATGATCTTGCACAGCATCCACCCAGGTATTGTAATGATGAAAGCTATAGCAAGATTCCATGTGTGGTGGCCAGGCATCAACTCAGATTTAGAGTCATGCGTGCGCCAGTGCAACACTTGCTCTCAGCTGAGCAATGCACCCAGAGAGGCACCGCTAAGTTTGTGGTCGTGGCCCTCCAAACCTGTGGTCGAGGATCCAAGTGGACTATGTGGGCCCATTTCTAGGCAAAATGTTGTTGGTTGTCGTGGACGCTTACTCAAAATGGATTGAATGTGCAATAATGTCTGTAAGCACGTCCACGGCCACTATTGAAAGCCTACAAGCCATGTTTGCCACACCCAGCCTGCTGATGTCCTAGTCAGCGACAGTGGGCCATGCTTCACCAGTGCTGAATTCAAGGAATTAATGACCCACAATGGGATCAAACACATCACATCTGCCCCATTCAAGCCCACATCCAACGGCCAGGCAGAACGGGTAGTTCAGACCATCAAGCAAAACTTGAAACGTGTGTCAGAAGGCTCCCTGCAGACCCGGCTGTCCCGAGTGCTGCTCAGCTACCGCACCAGACCCCACTCACTCACCGGGGTTCCCCCAGCAAGCTGCTCATGAAAAGGGCGCTAAAAACAAGGCTCTCTCTTGTCCACTGATCTCCATGATCACGTGGAGAGCAAGCGGCATCAACAGAGTGTACCATGACCGCGCAAATTTGTCACGCGATATTGAGATCAATGATCCTGTGTTTGTGCTCAATTATGGACATGGTCCCAAATGGCTCGTTGGCATGGTCACAGCCAAAGAGGGGAGTAGGGTGTTTCAAGTCAATTTGGCCAATGGACAATGCACAGAAAACATTTGGACCAAATCAAATTGCAGTTCACCAACAGCTACGAACAACCCGAAGAAGACACTACCAACTTTGACCCTCCAACAGACACACAAGTGGCAACTGACATCATGGTTGACCATGAAGCCGAACTCACCATCCCTAGCAGCCCGGCAAGGCCAGCTGCCCAACAGCCCAGTGAAGAACTAACCAACTCACCCACACCTGCATTTGTACCGAGACGATCGACAAGGGAGCGAAAAGCCCCAGATCGTCTCACCTTGTAAATAAGTGTACTGTTGACTTCACGGGGGAATGATGTTATGTATTTAACCGCTTGTAACCTGTATTACACTACCACCAGAGGGCCTACCTGTTGGAGTCCCAAGGGATCCCAGCATCCCTTGGGAGCATGGTATATAAGCAGGCCACACACGACTTACCTGCAATCTGGAGTCTTATTAAAGGAGCTAAGGTCACATTTGCTCATTGTACACAGTACTCAGTTTCATCCTTTACCCTACTCTACTCGGAACTCCTTCACGGCAAACGAGCCAAAGGTCGGCAGCGGAAACGCTACAAGGACACCCTCAAAGCCTCCCTGATAAAGTGCAACATCCCCACTGACACCTGGGAGTCCCCGGCCCAAGACCGTCCTAAGTGGAGGAAGTGCATCTGAGAGGGCGCTGAGCAACTCGAGTCTCAATGCCGAGAGCATGCGGAAATCAAGCGCAGGCAGCGGAAAGAGCGTGCGGCAAACCAGTCCCACCCACCCCTCCCCTCAACAACTATCTGTCCCACCTGTGACAGAGTCTGTGGCTCTCATATTGGACTGTTCAGCCACCAAATAATTCATTTCAGGAGTGGAAGCAAGTCTTCCTCGATTCCGAGGGACTTATTATGATGATGGAACAGTAACAACAGAACATTGATTCCGGATTATCACTGGAAGAAGATGATGAGAACATGGGATGCTTTACAAGTGGCTATTTAAGGGAATTCATTAAATATTTGAAAAGGAAGAATATAAAAGGATACAGAGGTAAAGGGAATCAGGGTAAATAGCTCCAGTTAAGGTGCCAGCACTGCCACATGCTCAATTAGGTAAATGGCTTCCTTCTGTGCCGTAACACCTATGATTCTGTAACCATTCCTGTGACAATGTTTGCTGCTGTGCGCTTAATTCTGCTTGAGCTATTGTTCGATCTATTGTTCAAGGCTGAGGCAACTGCATAGAATGAATCTTTGCAGTTTGCGATCAATTGTAATTAGTGCCATTGTAAATTTAGGATCCCTTGATAGACTCAACTGTCACTGAGCTAAATTGATTTTGAGAGATAACAATACTGGACTATTTTTGTTGTAGTAATCGATAAGATCGTTATGAATACAATGATCAAAAAGATTGCATATTTTCTCAATTATTTATACCACACTGTGGATGCTCTATGAGGTTATTTACCACAAAAACAATGTATTGATTCCAATTGGCCATGTTGTTTTGTAGTTAATATGCCTTGTGTATTAAATGCTCCTATATTGTGAAAACTAGTATTACTACACTAGCACAAAAGCAAAAAATTACAGATGTTGGAAATCTGAAACAGAAACAGAAAATGCTGGAAATGCTCAGTCGGTCATTACCGTGTCCTTGCGCCTTGCACCATCATCTCTTCTATCACTTAATCACTCCTGCCTTCCACCCTAACTTTCCTTCCCCGCCCCCCCCCCCCCCCCCCCCCCCGCCCCCGACTCCTCTCCCTGCCCCTGCACTTACTTAAAACCGGTTACATCTCTAAATTTTTCCAGTTCTGACAGACGGTCATCGACCTGAAAAGCAGGCCGGAATTTTCACAGCCCTGCGAGTGCAGGTTTGGAGGCGGGCCCACTGTCAACATGACCATGATTGACAGCAGGTCGGGATCCCGCTCTGAACCCGTCTCCATGTGAGTTTCTCAACTGTCAGGTCTGCGTTCGGATAGCAGACCAGACAGCAAGCGGCGGGACAGGTAATTAACATAATTTAAAAGTACTTAATTGCTAGTTAAGAGGCTTAAAAGCAGGCACTTACAATTTTACCAACCTTTTGACGGGTTTGCCGTACCTCAGAGAAGTGGAGTCGGGTTCTCAGTGATTCTCTATTGCTTTGGCTAGTTGACAGCTGCAGAAGTGGCCATTTCAAATCTGTTCACTTTCCAATATCAGAAGTTAAAGCCTTCAGACTTTGAAAGAGACTTTTGAGCTGTATGCAGTTTGGAAGTGTTTGCAGTGAACTCTCTATTCACTGCCACCTCCTTGGACCAACCTCTCTCACCACTGACATGTCACTTCAGTCATCTTAACCTCACCTGCCATCTATTCCAGCAGCATCAGTGCCCTTGAAAAATCTCACCTTGGTCCTTAGAATCCCACCACAATCAGCCCTAACACCAACATCACTAAACACACCAGCATCACCACCAACAACACCAACCTTCTCCGCAATCACCTGATGCTCCACAGTACACGGGGCATCAGCACCCAACCACATTGCTGCCCGGAAGGCCAGTGATGACCTCACCATGGCCACATTTACTTCACTTCATGCTGTTACAATCTGACTGTCACATGATGCGCCAGGTTGGCACCGCCCCACACCAGCATCATAAAGCATCCCTGCAATGTCCAAGCCATTCCTTTCACACTCATCACCATTGTGAGGGTACCATTATGTCTCACCATTCACTACAACTCACTAAGCCACTTCCAAAGGTGCCCACCAATCTGTCCAACAACACAAAGTGATGAAAATCAAGATTTCAATGTTTGCCAACACATCAGCATTAACTATACATGTACATTGGCTAAAGGACCAAGTGCCTACCCTTGCATGTTGTTAGCTGGTATGATTGGATAAGGATGAGATTGAGTGTGAGGAGTGGCTAGTAAAATGGGGAACTGAAAATGTAGATAGAGAGAGGGATGGGTGGAGGTGCAAGGTATGTTGGTGTGAGTAAGGATGTGCCGGAGTAGGGTAGGGAAGGCAGAGTGGCACAACAGGATGAAGTTGAGTGTGGCTTTGCAGTAACATTTTGTGATCGACTGAGATCATTGAAAGGATTGCGTCACTGCAGCCTGGTCCTCCTGAACACATCCCTGCTTGTGTCTTCCTGTGCAATGTGCAACCAGGCTGCATTGGTGTCCTAGGGAGGTCCCTTCCGCCCATGGGAAGGGAAGAGGACCTCTCTGCATACTGTGACTCCTTCCATAAACATCTGGAGGGAGTCATGGGAGAGCCTGGTTGCAGCCGTGCACCTTTCTGCAGTGCTTGTCAGTGTTTGCAGCACCTCAATGCTGCAGAACACCGGCAGCACAACTGGAAAAATCTATTTGGTCATGGTCCCTTTAAGGAAACCAGCTGATGACATGTCATCAAATGACATCATCAGACCAACTTCCTCTTAATTGGCTGGGAAGCCCGCAGGGTGGGCCCACTCATCAGAAGATTCGGAAGAGAGAGCGGGGCCGAGTCGGGAGCGGGCTCACCACACGCCACCAACCCCGGCCGCATCAATCCCACCGCGTGTGGCGAAATCGCGGCCGTTAACTATTTTTCTCTCTCCACAGATGCTGCCTGACCTGCTGAGTGTTTCCTGCATTTTCTGTTTTCCTACTATAGTTACAGCCATTAATGCACAATTACCTTCATTATCATCCTATTATCATCATTTCGTCTGCTTCATACCATCTCTACTTTGGTCACTCATCATCATAGGCAGTCCCTCGGAGTCGAGGAAAATTTGCTTCCACTCCTGAAGTGAGTTCTTTGGTGGCTGAACAGTCCAATATGAGAGCCACAGGCTCTGTCACATGTGGGACAGACATTCGTCGAGGGAAGGGGTGGGTGGGGCTGGTTTGCCGCGCGCTACTTCTGCTGCCTGCGCTTGACCTCTTCACGCTCTCGCTGTTGAGACTCAAAGAGCTCAACGCCCTCCCGAATGCACTTTCTCCACCTTGGGCGGTCTTCTGCCAGGGACTCCCAGGTGTCAGTGGTGATGTCGCACTTTACCAGGGAGGCTTTGAGGGTGTCCTTGTAACATTTTCACTGCCCACCTTTGGCTTGTTTGTCGTGAAGGAGCTCTGCATAAAGCATTTGCTTAGGGAGTTTCGCATGCGAACCATGTGGCTTGCCCAGAAAAGCTGATCGAGTGTGGTCAGTGCTTCAATGCTGGTGATGTTAGCCTAGATAAGGACAGTAATGTTGGTGCGCCTGTCCTCCCAGGGGATTTGCAGGATCTTGCGGAGACATCGTTGGTAATATATCTCCAGCGACTTGAGGTGTCTTCTGCACATCACCCATGGCTCTGATCCATACAGGAGGGCAGGTATTATTACAGCCCTGTAGGCCATGAGCTTGGTGGTAGATTTGAGGGCCTGGTCTTCAAACACTCTTTTCCTCAGGCGGCCGACGGCTGCGTTAGCGCACTGGATACGGTGTTGAATCTCCGCATCAATGTCTGCCTTTGTTGCCAAGAGCCTCCCGAGGTATGGGAAATGGTCCACGTTATCGAGGGCTGCGCCGTGAATCTTGATGACTGGGAGGCAGTGCTGTGCGGCGAGGACAGGCTGGTGGAGGACCTTTGTCTTGCACTAAAGTATGGTGGAGAGGCGCTGTTGGCGTGGATACATGACCTCATCTCTCTCATCTGGAGGGAGGAGAGCATGCCGGGAGATCTCAGGGATGCAGTGATCGTGACCATCTTTAAAAAAGGGGACAAGTCCGACTGCGGCAACTACAGGGGAATCTCCCTGCTTTCAGCCACTGGGAAAGTTGTCGCTAGAGTTCTCCTCATCCGTCTTCTCCCTGTGGCCGAGGAGCTCCTCCCGGAATCACAATGCAGATTTCGTCCTCCCATGGGGCACAACGGACATGATCTTTACAGTGCGACAGCTGCAGGAAAAATGCAGGGAGCAGTGCCAGCCCTTAAACATGTCCTTTTTCGATTTTACAAAGGCCTTTGACACTGTCAACCGCGAGGGTCAATGGAGCGTCCTCTTCCATTTCGGATGCCCTTAAAAGTTTGTGAACATCCTTCGCCTGCTCCACGACAACATGCAGGCCATGATCCTTACCAACGGATCCATTACAGACCCAATCCACATCCGGACCGAAGTCAAGCAGGCCTGCGTCATTGCCCCAACCCTCTTCTCAATCTTCCTCGCTGCCATGCTTCACCTCACAATCAACAAGTTCCCCGCTGGAGTGGAACTAAATTACAGAACCAGTGGGAAGTTGTTTAACCTACACCGCCTTCAGGCCAGGTCCAAGATCACCCCAACCTCTGTCATTGAGCTACAGTATGCAGACGACGCCTGCGTCTGCGCACATTCTGAGGCTGAACTCCAAGATATAGTCAATGTATTCACCGAGACATATGAAAGCATGGGCCTTATGCTTATACTAGCTAAGAGCCAGTCGAATGCGGTAATTCGCTCTTAGTGTTCTGCTGATGCTCAAACTGCTTAATCTTCATTCTTGTACTTTATGACTGTACCTGAGCCTTTCAACTGAATTAAGGCTTTGTAACTCACTGCTGACTGCCCATTATTCTACAGTTACATATAGTTCCAGTGGATAACCATCAATCTCTTTGGATATTTGGTCCATTTCTGTGCAGTACTGAGAGAGTGCTGCACTGTTGGAGATGCCAGTTCCAGATTAGACATTTAACCATCTGCCCTCTCGGGTGGATATAAAAGAATCCATGGCACTAGTTGAAGAAGAGCAGCCGAGTTTTCCACAACGTCCTAGCCAACATTTACCTTTCAACCAACATCACTAAAACAGGTTATCTGGTTATTATCACATTGCTGTTTGTGGGAGCTTGCTGTGTGCAACAGTGACTACACTCCAAAAGTACTTCATTGACTGTAAAGCACTTTGAGACATCCTGAGATTGTGAAAGGCGCTACATAAATGCAAGACTTTCTCTTTCTTTCTTGTAGAATAGTACCGCACAAGAAAAACATTTGCAGGGATACGGGAAAGGGTGGTGGAGTGGGACTCACTGAGGTGATCTTGCAGAGAGCCGGCATGGGCTTGACAGGCCGAATGGCTGCCTGCCGTGCTGTAACCATTCTATGATTTATGAAAAGGAGGCCATTCGGCTCATTGAGTCACCTATTATTGGTTTTATTTGTAAAGCATCAACTTTCTTTTGGTCGAAAATGTACAAGGCAGTTGGCACAGTGGGTTAGCATACACCATGCTTTTACATCTGGGACCATGTTTCAAATTCAGCCCGGACTGACAGGATTGAAAATTTCCCTTCTCTCTGCTGGCAGTGAGCTTTCTGAATGGGGTGAGTTTATGGAGCCTCAACCCACTTCACAATTGCACGTGTGCATCACCACGTCAAATTGTAAAGTTGACTTGGAGAGACTGCAAGAATAAGTGTGGGAATTGAGAATCTCACAGTGGTGCCTCAGGGTGTCATGACATTGTGATGACGTGTACTATTGAAGCAGAATGGAGGGTGCTTTACTGCGCATTTGGTGTCAGCTATATAACCTGGGGAAGCTTCCACTTGGTGCAATGTTGGGGGTGGGGGTGGAAGGAACTATTCTGAGCAATCATGGGCTCACCTCAATGAGGACAAAGGTTTACTCATGAGGATAACTTGGCTTTGTTGCAACTCTTTTAATAGGAGACAAAATTAACCAATTAAGTCAAATGCTGGCTTTGTTGCAACACAGAACCTCACTCAGCAGGTGCATGGACCAGAAAATTGGGGACAAAACTCCAACTATCCAATTCACAATGTTCCCAATTTTTCCAATGATTAAAATCAATCTCATGGAAAATCAAGAATGCCACAAATTTGGCACAGGCCCCTAGAGGAAGGATATTAAAGTAATGGAAAGGGTACAATGAAAATTCACTAGAATTATGCCAGGAATGTAGAAAGGCTCAAAAATGGTGGCATTTTCCATTGGAACTAGGACAGTAACAGAGGTTCAATGGGTAGCACACTCGCCTTTGAGTCAGAAGGTTGTGGATTCAAGTCCCACTCCAGGGGCTTGAACACACAAATCTAGGCTGACACTCCAGTGCAGTGCTGAGGGAATGCTGCACTGTCGGAGATGCCGGGGTAGAAATTCACCCCTGCCGGAAACTTGGCGCACCTACCGTTTTCCGAGTGTTTTTACCGTCGCGTCAGACAAGGAGGACACTTGATTGATTTTCAGCTCTTTGGCAATTTGTTTGGAGCGGACCGGAAGTCGGTTATAATGGGGGCGGAAGTGCGGCGGTATGTGCTGGTGAGGGGTGGAAGTAGGGGCGGTCTCCACCACTGTCACTCAGCGGCAGAGTGGTGCTGACGTCAGTGCGCGTATGTGTCACCATGTGGCTCCCCTCATTTAAAGGGGAGAGGAACAGCGATTATTTAGCTTTGGCCCACTGGGCCACCAGGGAGGATTTCGGCCGGGCCAGTGGTCTGGCACCCAAGAGGGGGTACCAGACTGCCTGTTGGCGGCCCAGCCAAACCCGGGGCCATAATCGTCCGGCCAATTGGGAAGTCGGCCGGCAAAAAGAAATGACGCCCTCCCCTTGAAGGGCTGCCATGCTGCCATGGCTCACACAGTGAAAGGAAGGTGCACCGACACAAAAAGCTGTCTGGGGCACCGCTCGGCGGATCGTGGATTTTTGGAGCTAAATTTCATGGGGGGTGCCATGGAGGTACGGGAGATCGTTGGTGCGCCCTTTGATGACGCACTCAGGACGATCGGCAACAGCGGAGCGGAAATGGAAACCGACAGAAAAATCCCGGAGCTGAATTTAGCTGGCGGTAGCCATTGCACCGGAAGTCGGTGGCCGCTCGACTCCGCCGCTTTCTGGCGGTAAGTGGCCTTTTTGGGAGGCTGAATTTTAGCCCCGCCATCTGCACTCTCAGGTAGACATAAAGATCTCATGGCAGAGCAGGGGAGTTATTCTCAGTGTCCTGGCCAATATTTATCCCTCAATCAATGTAACAAAAACATGTGATCTGGTCATTATCACATTGCTGTTTGCGGGAGCTTGCTGCGCGCAAATTGGGTGCCGTGTTTCTCACTTTGCAACAGTGACTACATGCCAAAAAGTACTTAATTGGCTGTAAAGCGCTTTGAGATGTCCAGTGGTCGTGAAAGGCGCTATATAAATATAAAGTCTTTCTGTCAGAGGTCTCCAATAAATGATCTCAAGATCATCTTAAACATCTGAATTGTATCACCCCTTCATCTAAAGGGAATACAACCTAGTCTCTGCAACCTCTCTTCATAATTCAACCCTTTTAGCGCCAATATCATATTTCCTCTAATTGACCTCATTAGTTGCAATTAGATATTGTGGCCTTAATGAGGCAGACTAGATTGAACACAGTTGCACCTTGGCAGCAGAATGAATGCATTGTGCATTATATGGCATAACACTCCTTGTTCTGAAACAGTGGCTCAGCTGATTTAACGTGAGCTGGCTTTCAAAGAAAAGGTAGTGGACAATATCCATGCTGATGAAATGTAAGCCTTAATTCTACAAGCCACATGCTGCTGAGGGCACCAATAGAAAAAATGAAAGCTTTTGTGTTTTTATTGTAGTGCAGATGGGATGGCATTGTGTGTGTGGATGTTTTTCACAGGAGCTTGTCTTTAAATTGTTTGAAGCAACTTAAATCGAACCCACATGAATATGACCTCGAGCATTGGTAATCTACGGCAAACTGGCAACTACAGACAGCAGAGGAACACATCAAACTCCAGAGCTGTGGAAATGGTTGTTACGCATTGCAGGAACTAAACCACACTAATTGAATGCAGTCTGTCAAAGACTCCTGGCATATAGCCAAGGCATGTTCTTAAATAATTGCTTCCATTCAGACACACCACTGTAAACAGTTGTCTTTGCTTAGCGCAAAGTGGGCGATATTAAATCGGCCGCCCATTATATGTCCTGTCCAATAATCAGATCCATGGACTGTGATGAGCCTGAATATCAGGTCGGCATATAGCGGGCGACCCATATCGTGCAACCGCTTAAGACAAATTTATACCACACCATTCCTTAATCCAGATCTTAGATCTTTTAACCCTTCCCCCATCTCTGGATGGACATAGTCCAGTTGTGCTGACTTCTGAGAACTGGGGCAGTATTATCTCACTGAATGGCGGAACAGGCTTGAGGGGCTGAATGGCCTCCTCCTGTTCCTATGTTTTTCTATTTATAGGATTGAAAGATGAGTGGGAGCATGTGGAAATGTGAGAAGAGTCAAAAGGTAAAATGCTACATTGTCAGGCAAGTGGAAAACAGCCTTCCCTTGGCCATCAGTGATTCATAGACCTGAAACCAGAATGGCAGTTGTCCTTCAAACACTTCTTAGTGGAAGTGGGAGCCACTCTTCTGTAGAGTAGTTATGGAAAGTAGTTTCACCTATACGGAGGAGCATGAATAAGAGCGTACGTACAATGTTTAGTCTTGTGGGCCATTAATGACACCATTGCGATGAGGCTCATGAGCTGGTACAGGTCACATGCCTATACCTTACTTGGATGATTAGCTTAGAGTCATGTGCCAATTCTCTAGTAGATAACAAGTAATCAGCCTGAAATGATCTCGCCATTCCCATGTACTATAAGCAATGGGCCTGATGTCATGCATCTATTCTCTGTGCCCTATAAAGGGAAATGGATAGCAAGTGGAAGAAGTTACCTCCCAGTTCTGTCAACCAGTTGTGGTAAGCAGGAGTGTATGAGAGAAGAGGCCTAGAGAGAGAGAAACTGGGAGAAAACATTACAAATGAAAAATGGTTCTAAACAGTGCTTATAATTTATTTCCCTTCCTTTCCTGAAGTTGCAGACTTCATGCTGACAACCTTACTGGTAATTTGCCCAGGTGGCTATTTCTCATGCGCCAATTTAAGCAGCCAGTACTGTTTCACTGTGAGGTGCATAACAGTGAAGCCCTGTCCTGTCTTCACCTACTGTTTACTTACATACTCTTCCGGCAGGAGTCATTGGATAGTGACCAACACTGAGTCCTCTCTATCATCTAGTTAGCCGTTGGAGCTAGCTGTTGCGCCCCTGTTGATCATAGAATCATAGAAGAGTACAGCAAAGAAGCAGGCTGTTGAGTCCATTGAGTCTGCGTCAGCTCTTTCAAAGAGCAATCCAGTTAGTCCCACTCCACTGCTCTTTCCTCATAGCGCTGCAATTTTTTCTCCTTCACTTTATCCAGTTGCCTTTTTAAGGCTATTATTGAATCTGTCTCCACCACCCTATCAGTCAGTGCATTCCAAATCTTAACCACTCGTTACGTCCGATGGTTCTTTTGCTAATTCACCTTAAACCTCTGGTTATCAACCCTTCAGCCATTGGAAACGGTTTCTCTTTATTTACTCTCTCTAAATCATTCATGATTTTACTCTCCTCTATAAAATCTTTTCTTGTCCTTCTCTGCTCTAAGAACAACCCCAGCTTCTCCAGTCTATCCACTTAACTACAATCTCTCATCCCTGGAACCATTCCAGTAAACCTCTTCTGTACCCTCTCCGAAGCCTTCATGTCCTTCCTAAATTACAGCGCTCATAACTAGACACAATACTCCAGCTGGGGCCGAACTAGTGTTTTATACAGGTTTGGCATAACTTCCTGGATTTTATACTCTATGCCTCTATTTATAAAGCCCAGGATCTCGTATGCTTTATTAATTGCATGTTCTAAGATCAGCTAACTCATCATTAATCAGGAATTGAACCTTGGTCCTTCTGAGTCAGTGTGCATCAGTTTTACACAGCATTTAACCAGCTGCCCAGTGTACCAGTTTTGTTTTGTTTTACAATATTAAAGGCGCTATATAATAAATGTTATTGTTTTACGAACGGTAACCTTTTCCCCCTTGAATTGTGTATTTTTTGTTAAAGGTGCTGTTGCCAGGTTAATAGCCATTGCATTTGGTTGTGCTGTGTACGGAGTTGCTAACTTTGGTTGGAAGTATTCTCGGAGGTTTTGTCACCTTCCTTCTCACCTCCAACCGCCCCAGTCAAAGAGACATTTTTTCCCCATCTCCAATATTTTTATCACTAATAAACAAAACTGTTCAATGAAAATGTGTTTTTTGTGCCCCTATAAGTTTTCTCTTGGGTTGCACCAAGATTAATCTTTAATTCCTGGAAATAGCAGGAAAATCCTGGAGAATTGCCAACCCTAGCTGTGTATCATGTGATAGGAAGGGATGATGGGGGGGATACAAGAACGTCTTGTGAGTGATGCCTTACCCTATTGGATAGCAGTTATAGTGAAAAATAATTAAAAGCACCTCCCTAGGAGTCAGTCGGACATTGGGATTAATGGTGTGAACATCGGGAGTCAGTCAGACACTGGGATCGATGGTGTTAACACCAGGAGTCAGCCGGACACTGGGATCGATGGTGTGAACACCGGGAGTTAGTCAGACACTAGGATTGATGGTGTGTACACCAGGAGTCAGTCGGATACTGGGATCAGTGGAGTGAACACCAGGAGTCAGTCGGACATTGGGATCAGTGGTGCGAACACCAGGAGTCAGTCGGACACTGGAATCGATGGTGTGAACACCAGGAGTCGGTCGGATACTGGGATCAGTGGTGTGAACATCGGGAGTCAGTCGGACACTGTGATCAGTGGTGTGAACACCAGGAGTCAGTCGGATACTGGGATCAGTGGTGTGAACACCGGGAGTCAGTCGGACACTGGGATCGATAGTGTGAACACCAGGAGTCAGTCGGACACTGGGATCAGTGGTGTGAACACCAGGAGTCAGTCGGATACTGGGATCAGTGGTGTGAACACCGGGAGTCAGTCGGACACTGGGATCAGTGGTTTAACTACCCTATTGATTTATTTGTGCCATGCATCACTTTGCTTGGGAAGTCAGTAAAGCATAATATTTTTTAAAAATGCATAATAAATTTGGAAAGAGGACAGTAGAACGACATAACTTGGCGCAGTGCAGCATGAAGGGCAATGACAGGAGTGGAAAGTATGCCAATACCTCTCGGTGGAAATAAAGACGAGGCTGACAAGGACATTTTGTGCTTTTAATTATCTCTCCACCTTCCCACATGGCTGCCTTGGGGCTGCAGCTACCTTGTCTAATTTCACAGATAAATGTTACAAGGAATGTTCAGTGGGAGTAAAGTTTCTGCAACTTGGTCATTTTACCGCAGCTTCTAAGAGCAAATTCCCCTCCCCTCATACCCCCGCCACCCAACCCAAGAAAATTATTGAAGTAGTGTCAAAGTATAGGTTAAGGGGAGATTTAATACCACGGTTCGTAGGGTGTAAATAGGAGAACCTGATTCCAGTGGCAGAAGGGTCGGTAACCAGAGGACACGGATTTCAGGTAATTGGCAAAAGAACAAGGGGGGGAGGGGGGGGATGAGGAGATTTTTTTTATGCAGCAAGTTACGATAATCTGGAGCTCACGGCCTGAAAGGGTGGTGGAAGAGGATTCAATAGTAACTTTCAAAAAGGGAATTGGATAAATACTTGGAGGAGAACATTTTGTAGGGCTGTGGGGATAGGGCAGCGGGGGAGTGGGACTAGTTGGGTAGCTCTGCCAAAGAGCCGGCACAGGCATGATAGGCTGAATGGCCTCCTTCTGTGCTGTACGGTTCTATATGTGAAACAGCATACAGCTGACAATTCAATTATATTTGAAGCTGTATGATTTGTGTGGATCTCACTCTCAAATTGAATCTACACAATACAATACAATACTAGCAATGCAATCACATTATTGCATAATATCGGTACGTCTCAGTGCCCTCTTGTCCATATTGCAGTACAGATCAGTGGAAGCTGGCAATTAACCCGTGTAATGTTTTGCATGCCTCAGTGTCAGCTCCTGGAAACTGGGTTAGCTACAAGCAGCATGTGAGTGTGCAGGCCAAACAGTGATGGTGATAGAATTCCATCGGCAAAGTTCAGTTGATTCAAAGAGAGAAAGACTTGCATTTATATAGCGCCTTTCATGATCTCAGGGCAGCCCAAAGTGCTTTACAGCCAATGAAGTACTTTTTGAAGTGCAGTCACGGTTGTAATGTAGGGAAACGTGGTAGCCAATTTGTGCACAGCAAACTCCCACAAACAGCATTGAGATAAATGACTAAATCATCTATTTTAGTGATGTTGGTTCAACAATATTGGCCAGAACTCCCCTGCTCTTCAGCGCCATAGGATCTTTTACACCCACCTAGAGAGCAGACAGGGCCTTGGTTTAACATCTCATCTGAAAGACAGCACCTCCAACAGTGCAGCACTCGCTCAGCACTGCACTAGGAGCGTCAGCCTTGAATTGTGCTCAAGTCTTTGGAGTGGGACTTGTATCCACAACCTGTTGAAGTCGATTTTTTTTTAAACTAAAGTTCCAACGTTGTAGATTCAAGCACTCTCACATTTTTGGTGACATACTTTTTGCATTATGAACAAGACACTGTGGAAAAGATGGCAGTGCTCATTAATTTCACAGCACAGGTGAAGAGCACAATCTTTTTATAGCCTGGCGTCTGTTGGGAATCTCAAAGAACTTTCAGAAAGAGTGTGCGAAGAAAGAGGATCATACAGAATTAGCTGCCAAGTTTCCCACATTGCAACAGTGACTACACTGCAAATGTATTTCATTGACTGTAAAACGATTTGGCAAGTCCTGAGATCGTGACAGGTGCTATATAAATACAAGTTCTTTTCCTTTCTTTATTAATTTACTTTTTTTCTATTGAGGCTGAAGCGCTCTGGTTTTAAGGTACTGCACTGCCATTTCCTGCGACAATCTCTGTGCCACACTATCCCTCGTTAATTCTGCTGTCCTGGAGCATCCCAGATCTTACCTCCCTGTTTGGGCAAATGCCTGGTTTCTGCTTTGTGGCTTTGCCGAGAGTTATCATACCATGAATTCAGCTGTGCAATGAAAGGAAATGACAGAGTTATATAGAGCAGGAAGGTCACATAATTGATTCCCGGCCTGTGATAAGTTTGTCGATTACTGCTGAGCCACCAGTTGACCACTACTGTTGGCCAGAGCCCGACTGGGCTAAGGAGAGAAAAAAAATCAGCCAGGGTTTCAAATCCTAATTAGTAGTTCAGATGTTTTAAGGTGCTCTACGAATGCAGGGCCAGAGTTTATGCAGACATCCACATACAGTCAACCGTGGCTCAGTGGGTCTCTGAGTCAGAAGGTTGTGGATTCAAATCTCACTCCGGAGACTTGAGCATAAAACTCTAGGCTGACACTCCAATGCAGTGTTGAGGGAGTGCTGCACTGTCGGAGGTGCCGTCTTTTGACTGAGGCGTTAAACCGAGGCCCCGTCTTCCCCGTTGGGGATATAAAGGATCCCATGGCACTATTTCGAAGAAGAGCAGGGGAGCTTTCCCCGGTGTCCTGGCCTCAATCAACATTACTAATAGCAGATTATCACATTGCTGTTTGTGGGAGCTTGCTGTGCGCAAATTGGCTGTCGGGTTTCTTACATTACAACAGTGACTACACTTCAAAAGTACTTCATTGGTTGTAAAGCGCTTTGAGACGTCCTGAGATCGTGAAAAGCACTGTATAAATGCAAGTCTCTCTAAGCAGTAAGTTTTTAGTTTATATGTACGAAGAAGGGACTACGACTTCACTTTTTTGTCAACATAAGCGAAATGTTGAAATAAATGGATTGGCAAGAAGTGTGCAGGACCGTGTTTAATATTCTTGTGCATCATTCGGTGACAACTGTCCCCGCGTGAAGTGAGGGAAGGATCAGCTCGGCTCTGATGGGACCTGCCATGGAATAATCTTTCAGTATGCACTGTTAGGTTACACACGTGAAGAATGGTTGTAAAGCGAGACGGAAAATCAGCTGGGGGGGAAATTGGAGCAGGTAAGCTTGGTCACTCTGTGCCAGGTTTTTTCCAGCGTTGTATCGCTTATACTGTACAGTGAAGTCAGCCATGTGGTTGAAGCCTTGCTACAGTCCTCCTTACTTCATCACACACATTGTGCACAGATGGTGCAGAGCCACAGGCAATAACAGGCAAACTTCCTTTCCAGACATTCTGCAAACTGTGTGTGTTATGATTTCTTTTATATTAAAAAGAAACAAACAGCATATCCAAATTTGGTTTATTTTCCTTTCTGGCTTTGTCTTTGTCTATAGTCTCAGATGTGCTCAATCCTACAGTGGTACAGGAGAAGATTATTTATGTACATTAAGTATGAGCAATTGTTAATTAACAGCAGTTGTTCAACAAACATTGAGTCATAAAATCATAGAAATTTACAGATCAGAAGGAGGCCATTCGGCTAATCGTGCCCGTGCTGGCTGACCAAGAGCTATCCAGCCTAATCCCACTTTCCAGCTCTTGATCCATAGCCTTGTAGGTTATGCACTTTAAGTGCATATCCAAGTATTTTTTAAATGTGGTGAGGATTTCTGCCTCTACCACTCTTTCAGGCAGTGAGTTCCAGACCCCCACCACTCTCTGGGTGAAGACATTTCCCCTCGTATCTCCTCTAAACCTCCCCCAATTACTTTAAATCTATGCCCCCTGGTTGTTGACCCCTCTGCTAAGGGAAACCGGTCCTTCCTATTCACTCTATCCAGGCCCCTCATAATGTTATACACCTCAATCAGGTCTCCCCTCAACCTCCTCTGTTCCAAAGAAAACAGACCCAGCATCTTCAATCTTTCCTCATAGCTAAAATTCTCCAGTCCACGCAACATTGTTGTAAATCTCCCCTGCACCCTTTCCAGTGCAATCACATCTTTCCTGTAATGTGGTGACCAGAACTGCACACAGTACTCCAGCTGCGGCCAAACCAGTGTTTTATACAGTTCAAGAATAACCTCCTTGCTCTTGTATTCTATGCCTCGACTAATAAAGGCAATTATTCCATATGCCTTCTTAATCACCTTATCTACCTGGCCTGCTACCTTCAGGGATCTGTGGACCTGCAATCCAAGGTCACTTTGTTCCTCTACACTTTTCAGTGTCGTACCATTTAATGTTTATTCACTTGCTTTGTTAGATCTCCCCAAATGCATTACCTCACACTTATCCTGATTTAATTCCATTTACCACACATCCAATGAAGATTTGGCTGAATAAGATCAGTCTAATCTGTCAAAAAAGGGTTCGATAGGGTTGACGCGGAGAAGATGTTTCCGCTTGTGGGGGTGTCCAAAACTAAGGGCCATAAATATAAGACAGTTGCCAATAAATCAACAAAAAATTCAGGAGAAACTTCTTTACCCAGAGAGTGATGAGAATGTGCACCTCGTTACCACATGGAGTGGTTGAGGTGAATAGCACAGATGCATTGAAGGGGAAGCCAAATAAGCACGAGAGAGAAAGGAATAGAAGGATATGTTGAAAGGGTGAGATGAAGTAGGGTGGGAGGAGGCTCGTGTGGAACATAAATACCGGCATGGACCTATTGGGCTGAATGGCCTGTTTCTGTGCTGTGAAATTTTATGCAAGACTTTTGTAAAACTGTACAAATCTATTACCTTTTTTATGTCTACCTTTTAGTGAGTTTTTTGTGTGACTAGCTGAACCAGACAGACCAGGAATGTCCAAAATTTGATTCCTTGGTCTATGTTGATGAAAGGTCCATATGCAAAACGTTAGCTCGCCTGTTCTCTCCACTGATGTTCCCTTACCTGCTGAGTCTTTAATCTTCTTATTGATTGGACAAATCAAATTGGCAAAGATAGCCTTGAGGAAGAGTTCATGGAGTGTATTCTGGATGGTTTCTTAGAACAATACGTTGTGGAACCAAACAGGGAGTAGACTATTTGAGATCTGGTACTGTGTAATGAGATTGGATTAATTAATGATCTCATAGTAAAGGATCCTCTTAAGAATAGTGATTACAGCATGGTAGAATTTCAAATTCAGTTTGAGGGTGAGAAAGCTAGGTCTCAAGCCAGTGACCTGAACTTAAATAAAGGCAATTACAAAGGTATGAAGGCAGAGTTGGCTAAAGTGGACTGGGAAAATAGATTAAAGGGTAAAACGGTAGATAAGCAGTGGCAAACATTTAAGGGGATATTTCATAACTCAGCAAAGATGTATTCCAGTGAGAAAGAAAGACTCTAAGAGAAGGAAGAAACCATCCATGGATGGTATCAAATTGAAAACAAAGGCATACAATGTTGCTAAGAACAGTGGAAAGCCAGAGGATTGGGAAATTTTCAGAAACCAGCAAAGGACAACTAAGAAAATAATAAAGAGAGAGAAGATAGTTTATGAGAGCAAACAAGCAAGAAATATAAAAACTGATAGTGTGCTTCTATAGGTATATAAAAAGGAAGAGAATAGCTAAAGTAAATGATGGTCCCTCAGAGGATGAGACTGGGGAATTAATAATGGGAAACATGGAAATGGCAGAGACGTTGAACAAATATTTTGTATCGGTCTTCACGGTAGACGACACAAAAAACATTCCAATAATTGATGATCAAGGGGCTATTGGGAGGGAGGGAGATTTAAAACAATCAATATCACTGGAGAAGAAGTAATCGACAAACTAATGGAACTAAAGGTGGACAAGTCCCTGGACCTGATGGCCTGCATCCTAGGGTCTTAAAAGAAGTGGTTGCAGAGATAGTGGATGCATTGGTTGTAATCTACCAAAATTCCCTGGATTCTGGAACGGTCCCAGCAGACAGGAAAACTGCAAATGTAATGCCCCTATTTAAGAAGGAGAGAGACAGAAAGCAAGAAACTATAGACCAGTTAGCCTAGCATCTGTCATTGGGAAAATGCTGGAGTCCATTATTAAGGAAGTAGTAGCAGGACATTTAGAAAATCAGAATACAGTCAAGCAGGGTCAGCATGGTTTTATGAAAGGTAAATTATGTTTGACAAATTTGCTGGAGCTCTCTGAGGATGTAATGAGCAGTGTGGATAAAGGGGAACCAGTAGATGTCATGTATTTGGATTTCCAGAAAGCATTCGATAAGGTGCCACATAAAAGGTTACTGCACAAGATAAGAGCTCACGGGGTTGGGGGTAATATATTAGTATGGATAGAGGATTGGCTAACTAACAGAAAACAGAGTTGGGATAAATGGGTATTTTCAGGTTGACAAACTGTAACTAGTGAGGTACCACAGGGATTAGTGCTGGGGTCTCAACTATTTACAATCTATATTAATGACTTGGATGAAGGGACCGAGTGTAATGTAGCCAAATTTGCTGATGATACAAAGATAGGTGGGAAAGCAAGTTGTGAGGAGGACGCAAAGAATCTGCAAAGGTATATGGATAGGCTAAGTGAGTGGGCAAGAATTTGGCAGTTGGAGTATAATGTGGGAAAATGTGAGGTTATCCACTTTGGTAGGAAAAATACAAAAGCAAATTATTGTTTAAATGGGCAGAGATTACAAAATGTTGCGATACAGGGGGATCTGGGGTCCTTGTACATGAAACACTAAAGATTAGCATGCAGGAACAGCAAGTAATTAGGAAGTCAAATGGAATGTTAGCCTTTATTGCAAGGTGGATGGAGTATAAAAGTAGAGAAGTCCTGCTACAACTGTACAGGGCATTGGTAAGACCACATCTGGAGTACTGCGTACAGTTTTGGTCCCCTTATTTAAGGAGGGACACACTTGCAATAGAGGCTCACGAGGTTGATTCCTGAGATGAAGGGGTTATCTTATGAATAAAGATTGCACAGGTTGGGCCTATACTCATTGGCGTATAGAAGAATGAGAGGTGATCTTATTGAAACGTGTAAGATTCTGAGGCGGCTTGACAGGATAGACGCAGAGAGGATGTTTCCCCTCGAAGGGGAATCTAGAATTAGGGGGCGTAGTTTCAGAATAAGGGGTCGCCCATTTAAAATGAAAATGAGAAGGAATTTCTTCTCTCTGGGTCGTGAATCTTTGGAATTCTCTACCCCAGAGAGCTGTGGAGACTGGGTCATTGAATATATTTAAAGTGGGGATAGATTTTTGAACGATAAGGAGTCAAGGGTTATGGGGAGCGGGCAGGAAATTGGAGTTGAAGCCAAGATCAGATCAGCTATGATCTTATTGAATGACGGAGCGGGCTCGAGGGGCCAAATAGTCTACTCGTGGTCCTATTTCTTATGTTCTTGTTATATTCTTTCCGACATTTTCTATTTTTCATGCCCACTGTCCTGACTTAGACATGTACCACTATTCCTTCATAAACGCTGAGTCAATATTCTGGAATCCCCTAACTAACACCATCGTAGGAGCGCCATCTGCCCAATAAATTCAGAGGCTCAATTAGAAGTCCCACCAGCACCTTCTCAGGGCCACTAGGAATGGGCAATAAATGCAGTAACGACCACATCCTGAGCAAAAATAAAGAAATAGATAAGGAAGGGGACATTTAATCCATCCTGGATCAAACAATATACATCGCCCTCCTCACCTCCACCCACCTTCGTAGCATCCAGCTATTTCTTAGCACATTCCATGGGTTTTTGCCCCAGCCCTTTCCAGGCATTTATTTCAGATGACGATCACTTCATTGTGAAAAGATACGTTCTATCGTCAACCCTACAATTGCCTTTTTCCAGTTTGAAGCTGTGCCCACGTGGCTTACTGTCACCATTTGTGTTGAAGTAACAGTGCAGATGTTACTTTTCCATGCCTTTCACTACATGTACCTCTGTGAGAGCTTCTCTTAGTTGCTTCCTTTCTAGGTGGACAATTCCAAGTTTCTTCAAACTTTCGTTGTAACTTAGTACTCCAAAAGCTAGCTATCAGCCCTATGACTCGTCCCTACACTTATTTTGACCGGTATATTTTGTAGGAAATAAAATAAGTGAAGGGTTGTTGGTGATAACACAAATCTTCTGGGCCCAAAGCTGCCTCCTGAAGCTTCAGACAATTTGGCTACCTACTGTGCCTTCGGGCTTCACCCTCAAAACGTTCCTCAGGTTGGAGGGGCTGTGACAGAACTTTCTCAGTTGTGCAAATGATACTGTGAAAGGCTCATCTCTCAAAGAAGAGCAACAGCATTGAATCCAGCTATTGTTAGCATCCCACAGCCATGTGAGCTAAGAAAAGAGAGCAAGAGAGAGAGAGAAAGATGCAGAAAACCTGAGTGACATCAAACAAAGAAAGCAAAGAGCAGAGATAAAATCCTCCCTCCAGGGTAATTCATGGATTCTTCTGCTTCCTCTGCCCTGCCATACACCTTTACCATCTGAGAGGATGGACTACCGGTGACATTCTATAAATGGCCACTAGAGGATGTATTGGACTAACCAACATTACAACAGTGACTACACCTTAAAAGAACTTAATTGGCTGCAAAGCGTTTTGGGATGTCCTGAGGTCATGCAAGGTATAAATGCAAACCTTTCTTTTTCTTATGTGATGTTTTCCCCATCCTTGTGATAAAAGTGGTCTCTGCTTAAATTCCTGTGGTGGCACAGAGATGTGGGGTTCACTTCGTGGAGAATCACAGATGCAGGGCCTGTGATCTGCTGCTCTGGAGAGTGTTGGTTGAATTTTGATGGAGCATTTGTGAAATTGGGCCTTGAGCAAGGCAGTGTTTGGCACTATTGTCCTAAAAAAGAATGGTGTCGTGATATTGTTCGAGACAGATGTGAGTGTGAAGGAGACAACCTGATGAGGTATTGCCCACGGCAGGCTCCAGATTTATGTAGGGAATATGTTGATGGCTTCTCTAAGTAGCCACAAAGACAGTTAATCACGGCTAGCACCAAAGTAAATGGCCAAGTACTGAATCGGGAACCATTTACACTACAAACCCCATTTTTATTGTGCCTTTCGGCACTAGTTGACTTCACAGTTTCCTAAATGGAAATTAAGTAGAATAATTTATTATGATGCGCTTCATAGTAATGGTTCCCAGCTCTGGTTTCCGGACTGAACACAGCTGTGAATCAGTGGGCCCAGTGGAAATGACCCAAGGCAAATCCTTTTGTTACTCTTTTGTACTGAAAAGAACAAAAGGCATCTACTGGCCTGGGATTTCATGCCACTTGTCACAGCAGCAGAATCCATGTGGAGGACAGTGGAAACACTGCAGGAGCTCACTCAGTTTGGATTGTTCTGACTGTACAGAACTGAACTGGTTCAATGTGACCTTGTAGGGGCAGCAGGATTTTAAAAGCTTGTGAAATGTAATTTTTAGATTTATTGGTAAGGATCATCAAGGTCCGTTTCCGATTCAAAAATATACCTGTGGTTGGTCGGGTTCCATTGGTAGCACTCCCGCCTCTGAGTCAGAAGGTTGTGGGTTCAAGTCCCACTCCAGAGACTTCAGCACAGAAATCTAGACTGACACTCCCAGTGCAGTACTGAGGGAGCACTGCACTGTCAGAGGTGCTGTCTTTCAGATAAGACATTAAACCGAGGCCACATCTGCTCTCTCAGGTGGGTGTAAAAGATCCCATGGCACTATTTCGATGAAGAGCAGGGGAGTTCTTCCCGGTGTCCTGGTCAATATTTATCTCTCCATCAACATCACTAAAACAGGTTATCACATTGCTGTTTGCGGGAGCTTGCTGTGCACAAATTGGCTGCCAGGTTTCCTGCATTACAACAGGGACTACATTTCAACAAAATACTTTCTTGGCTATAAAATGCTTTGGGATGTCCTGAGGTTGTGAAAGGTGCTATAGAAAGGCAAGTCTTTCTATTTTTAGCACAGAAAGGGGAGAAAATCAGAGAAGAAAACTAGACCCCCAAAATGCATAACAAATTGGGGAAAATCATGGTAGAAGAAGGAGCTTGAGCTAAGAAGATCACTTATTAAAAATAATTCAAATTCTCCAGGTCTTTTTGAGCCAAAAAATCAGGTCCAGTGATGCATTTCAAAATATTTGGGGTTGAAATTGCCCCTTTTTATAGTCTCATTAGCACCTCCGGGGGAAGAGACGTTTTGCCCGGGGAGGGGGAGCGCCTGCTGGAAAATTACCCGGGGGTTTACGGAGGCCCTGCCATGGAATTGCCCCATGGGCCGCAAGGATGCTCCGCATAGTGATGACGCAGTTCAATGCCCCTCCCCTTTGCTTAAAGTGGCGTTGAACCGCATCAGCACAATGCGGAGCATCCAGAGGCACTAACGGACGTAGCAAAAAGGAGCTATTTCGACCACTAGATGTTTCAGTTACTGAGAGAGAAAATGTCACTTGCCCATTTTTTTCGAAAAGCATCTTTGAGTGATTTGACTGCTTCATCAATCATCTATGATATTAAGCTGTTGTTCCACGATAAATGTTGACATGACAGTATGGTTTATTTTTCCGTTATAAGTGTTTACATGGGCCGTTTCAATGCTAAATGTTGACCTAAAAATTGTGACACAGGAAATAAAATTTTGGAACAGGAAATGAATGGCATAGGCAAGGATGTTGCTGATAGATCGATAGATATAGACAAATCTAAAAGATTGCCTATAGCATGCGCCATCAGACATTTCTCTGTAATTCTTTTTTGTAACACACAACCATACCCAAACTTATTCTAATCTCGGTCCCCTCCAGCTCCATTTCTCAGCCATCTTGCCTCCTGTCCCCCATATAGAGTCTCTCACCTCTCACCAACCGCCACTTCCCTTGCAATCATCAAGTGAATCATGCTATCCCCCCAGTTCCCCAGCCAGCATCTAGCTCTCCTCCAAACATCTTTCTTCCTGTCCTTGTCTTTTGAGCCAGAATAAATTAAGCGTCATGTGCAAACAATCCAGGTCCTCACTCCTATTTCCTGTCCCTAATACTCAAGGGCATTAAGGACATCCTTGAGATTTTCTATTCTGAGTACACTTTTACTGTGCTTACCTACTTACAATTGCCAAATTCAGTAAAAGTGCACTGGTGCACTAAGAATTGGCTTGCAGTTCAATGCGAGCGAAAATATGTTTTAGGAGTTTTAACTTTGTTGGTTCAAGTCCCACTCTAGGACTTGAATGCCTAATCTAGGGTGACACTCAGTGCAGGTGATGTAATGTCAGAGATACCATCTAATGGATGAGATAGTAAACAAAAGTCCTGTCTGACTCTGCAGTTGGATGTGAAAGATCACTTGGCACGATTCAGGGAAGTTCTCCTAGTACCTTGCCCCACATTCATCACTCGCCCAACACCACCAAAAAACAGATTAATGGCTCATTTATCTTACTTGCTGTTTGCGTGACTTTGCACAGAACAAGGTCACGCATTGTCATGTTTGTCTACACTTCAAAGGCTCAATTTTCCCCGTTCATTTACGCTGTTTTTTTGGCGCACATTGTTTCTTTTGGTGTATTTTTTTTTAAGTCTCCCCCTGTGATCTGCTCCGGTGTAACTGACATAGTTACGATTTTTCTAGGCCAGTTTTTCTTTTACGTCATGCCTGCGCCGTTTTTTTCAATTGTTCGCAGATTGGCCAACATTTTTTTCTCTTAGTTCGGCGTATATGGCCACTCCCGAAAAACCTTCTGGTGAGTTAAGAAAACCGGCGCATATTCACAAATCTGTGCTGAAAAGCATCATTATTTTTAATTGAAGATTTTGGAGGGAGTCAAGAACACTGTCAAAATCAATTAAAAAGTTTAACTTTTTTTACCTGTCAACGTGGAAGTGTAAATGTGTTGGATTTCACAAGTTCTGTCATTTTTTAACTCACTCACATGCCACCACCGAACGTCTTGAAGCAGGGCTGGAGGGTCGTAGGTTCGGCTGGCAGAATTGGCCCCGCGCCCAGACAAGGGCTCCAGGCTCGGCTACAAAACAAGCCATGGGGGCGGGGGATGAACGGAGGAGAGTGAGGTGCCGATCAGAAGGCTTGGAGCCCGGAGAGGGGGAGGGAGAGCGAGAAGTCACAAGACTCCAATTAGTAAAGGGGGGGGGGGGTGGAGGGAAGGGGAGAGAGAGTGAGAGAAGTCACAAGACTCCACTTAGTAAGGGGGTGGGGAGGGGGGAGAAGTCACCAGACCTTTGGGTGTGGTCCATCCATACAGACCTGGAGAGATACAACTGCGAAACTGTGCTGCCTGCTTTCCTGCCATTTTGAGCTTCTTTCAAAGGTTAAGTTTAAGTATGGGGGCAATACTGACAATGCCATACCTTGTGCGAGATTACTGCATCATGGTGCTACGTAGGAGACAATTGATTAGACTTCATCGCATCAGGAACATCAGAGCCCATAGGGTGCTGGGAAGGAGGCCTTACCTATCTCGGGTATATCGAGGCAGGCGTTCGTATCTCCATCTGAGTGATGCAAACTGTGGCAGAAGGCTGCGTTTCCGCAAAGAAGTTATAAGCGAGATCTGTGAGTTGGTCAAAGCAGACCTGCAACCTAGAAGCTTCAGGAGGACTGCTTTGTCAGCTGAAGTGAAGGTTACAGCTGCACTTCCATTCTATGCATCTGGATCGTTCCAGGCCACAACTGGGGATGTGTGCACCATCTCACAACATGCAACACATGTCTCCATTTGCCAGGTCACGGCTGCACTGTACACACTTAGGAGTGACTTCATAAAGTTCCCTATGACCGTCCAAGCAATCCATGACAGGGCTGTGGGCTTCTCCAGGATTGCTGGCTTTCCAAAGGTACAGGGCTGCATTGATTGTACCCACATCACCTTTGAAGGATTCCGAGATGTACAGGAATAGAAAAGACTTCCACTCCATTAATGTGCAGCTCGTGTGTGACGACATACATATCATGTCAATCGATGCAAGATACCCTGGCAGCACCCATGATGCATTATTCCTACGCGACAGCGTTATATCTGCCAAGTTTCAGCAGCAGCAGCCAGAAGGGCCGAGCTGTCTACTGGGAAACAAAGGGTACGGCCTCGCCACCTGGTTCATGATGCCCCTACGCGTAACCTGGATGGAAGCTGACCGTCAATACAACATGTCACACATTGCGGCACGCAGCACCATTGAGAGGACCATTGGCATATTGAAACAGCGTTTCCGATTCCTGGACCATTCCGGAGGCTACTTGCTGTACTCCCCTGATATTGTCGGTCAGTTCACTGTGTGCTGCATGCTGCATAACTTAACCATCATGAGGCAGCAGCACCTGGTAGTGGAAGACCCACCTGCGGTGAGAGTGGCTGATGATAATGATGTGGAAGATGCAGGTGACGAGCTGGAGGAGGAGGAGGAGGAGGAGGACGACGAGGATGAGGAAACCATGCACGTGCCTGAGGCCGGGGCATGACAGCGGAGGAGGGCAGGCCATCGTGCCCCTTTAACAATTGCGCCAGCAGCTCATCCGTGAACGCTTTACTGATGCCTGAGGGCTCAGCGACAACTATTCCGCATGGACACGTTTACTGTTTGGAGCTGTTCCGTAATGTGTTGTGTTAATGGAACATGATTCTGTTTTAATGTAAAATATATTTTATTCAAAAGTTTACAATGTACTTAACTTAACTTTAATAAAATTATTCTTGTATCAAACTCTACTTTAAGATCACTCTTTAAGATCACTTAAAAACTTCAAGATCACTTATAAACTTGTAAATTTACATAACTTACAAAAAACTTTTAATTTGACAACAGTTACAATAGTAACAATAATAATAACAGCAGCAGCAAAGAAAGGCTGCACCCATCGCTCATGCCCCTTATTCTAACACCGCCCACTGCGCTCGGTCTTGGACAGTCCACCACCCCTGCCCGCAGGCCTTGGCACAGTGTTTCTGGACTTGATTCCAAGCTTATTCTTTCTAACATCTCGGGTACTGCGCATCTCTTGGGTGGCGGGGGGGGGGGGGGGGGGGGGGAACATCGGCGTCAGGCTGCAATTTGGAGGGCCCGGCTTTGAGCTCTTCAGAAGCTGGTGTGGGGATTGGAGTGGGAGCGACAGGTGATTCTGTCAATGGGTGCGGGGTCTGGGCATGTTCCCTTATTGCAGCAGCTAACTCCAACATACCGTCCCTCATGCACCCTGACAGTGTCTCAACGACCTGCAACATTCCCTCCCTCATTTTGAGTAAAACTGTCTGAACTACCTGCAACATGCCCCCTCCCTCATGGTCAGTGATGTGGTTTGCACTACCTCTGACATTCCCTCCCTCATGGCCACTATTCCTAGATATGGTCCCGGATATTGTTCCCATTTCTCGAGTCATTGTTGTTACTTCTCCCAACAGCCCTGCTACCTCATCCCTCACCCCACTGATGGCGTCCAGGAGTGATCGGGTAAGGTCAATGCTCTCCACACTCAATGACATCGTCTGAACCACATGTTCGATCCTGCACCTCAGGAGAGTGTGATCGAGCTCTCCTTCCCCTCCTCCCCACGGGTGTGGCTTGCACCCCCACCACTGGGAACCGCAACCTCGGATGGTGGGGCCCTGGGTGTGCCTCGCTGCACCCCACCACTGGGACTGGCAACCTCGGAAGGTGTGAAACCATGGAATGTCCCACCAACACTCAAACCACTAGTCACGGAAAGGACTGTCACCTCCATGAACAGCACCTCCTCCAAAGTCACTACAACAGTGGGAGCTTATCCAGCTCCCTCACCCTCACCCCCATGTTCTTGGTCTGGAGGGTTGGATTGGAAGATGTTCTTCTCTTCAGGCGCGTCCTTGTCTGAATCTTCTTCTGCATCATCAGGGTTGGCCTCAAGTTCTGCAAAAGATAACAGAACAGCCAAATGGTTAGCAGCAGAGGAGGGGGCAGGATGGGTGGCATGAGTAGGCTCACACAGCGCAGGCCAGGCAGCAGGCTGATTTGAAGGACCATGATGAATTTACAGGACTTACCCTCTCCCTCGAGTGTGGGCCCAGCTTGTGCAGTACTGATTACTTTTTTCCAAGCACCCTCTCTTCCAAGGGTGTCAGTGGGTGCAGATTTGCCGGGCCTCTTCCGGTTTGAGTTCTTTCCCTTTTATTATGTGCCACCTTCCTCTGCAAAGATGAAAATGCAACTTTTTAGAGAGGGTGTCTTTCTGCTGGGTGGGACATATACAACTGGTCACATTTACAATTGCAATTCCATTGAATAAATGAAAATAATACTTACACTAACTACTTGACCAAGGCCCTGCCACTTCTTTTTACACTGGTCTCCAGATCTCTTGGTGGTCACCACTGCACAGTCATCTTCTGCAAATTGCTTCCAGCATTTCTTCATTTCTTTGGGTGGAACTTTTATGTGACCTCTGCTAGTGTCCAGCTCCTGCCATCTGTTCTCAATCACAGTAACTAGTGCCTCCACTTCATCCTGTAAGAAATTCTTGGTCCTTGCACTGCATTACGTCTTGTATTGCTCCAGCTGTGATTTTTCCAATGCTCTCGCACAGCACTCCTTCTCCCACACACAAGTGGCTCTTTAAAAATGGCCGATTGCCAAATCCGAGCTGTACTGAGCATGTGCGTCCATTGGAACGTCAAAAACATCACTTTTTTTTCCGTGCATGTGCAGAAGGTGCAGCTTCGTTTTTTGGTGCAGACAGCAGGCTCCATCCCCGAGGCGGCTGGACACCGCTGCACGGCGCCAAATTCCAATTATACATCGGGGAAACTTTAGCAAAATATTTCTGGCCTAGAAAAACGGGTGTAACTTTGGCAATACGCCAGAAAATGGGCTTGGGGAAAATTGAGCCCCAAAAGTTAATCATTAATTTGTGAAGCACTATGGGACATCCTAAGAACTTGAAAGGTCCGCTATAAATACAAGTCTTTTTTTCTTTGTTATTTTTCACTAAAGAGAGAAGGAAAATGAAGACTCTCAGCTTAAATTTGCTTTAAGCTCTTTCCCTCAAGCCATTTAAAACTGAAGTGAGGAAAATTTCTTCTCTCAGAGGGTTGTAAATCTATGGAATTTTCTGCCCGAGCTGTGGAGGCTGGGTTATTGAATATATTTAAGGCAGAGATAGACAGATTTTTGAGCGATAAGGGAATAAAGGTTTATGGGACATGGACAGGGAAGTGGAACTCAATCCATGATCAGATCAACCATGATCTTACTGAATGGTGGAACTTGCTCAAGGGGCCAAATGACCTACTCCTGCTCCTATTTCTTATGTCTTTCATACTACTGCCAACCCTCTGCCCACCAACTTAGACATAAGGGCTTTGTACACAATAGAGGGAAACCAAAGAGTGAACAGAATGAAACTCGGCTTCAACAATAGCAAAAATAATATATATGCCGTGAGCTTTAACCTCACCCCATCCAATAATTAGTTTGCTTTTCAAAAGCTGTTATTGCCATTGGTGATAGTCAATGTCCTTTAATATATTGATGCCGATCGTGTCTACCAATGAGAATAACCAATTGTGACGTAATCACTGAAAACTATTGATAAGTAATTTACAGTTAATGAATGAGCCATGTTAACTCGGTCAGTGCATATTACAAACCGAGCAAGTCCTTTCTGTGGTGCGCTGTGTCGCCACATTCTGTGATGCAACAACTTGCATTTATATAGCGCCTTTAATGTAATAAAATGTCCCAAGGCACCTCACTGGAACGTTAGTAGACAAAATTTGACACCGCTACATAAAAGGAGGTATTAGGACAGGTGACCACAGGCTTGGCCAAAAAGGTAGGTTTTAAGGAGTGTCTTAAAGGAGGAGAGGTGGAGAGGCTTAGGGAGGGAATTCCAGAGCTTAGGACTTAAGCAGCTGATGTTTGGGAAAAACATCACTCTCCCAGTCTCTCTGTCAGCTAATCCACCTTAAAGACTTATTAAAGGACATATTAAAGTCACTTCGGCCAGTGGTAGAGAATCATTTCCATTTCACCTCAACAATGGCAACCTATGCATCTTTTATCAGCTTGATAAGTGAACAAAACTTTAAGGGTGGCAGAACTTGAGCTGCTACCAACCAGAGGCTACATTTTGTTATACAACAAAATAATTGATCCTGCTGTGCTTTTGCTTGAGTGATTGGGTTCAATCCATAAGGGGAAGTGGTGCAGACTAATGCAGGGAGAGAGGCCGCGTACATTGTTAGTACTGAGGATCAGGATCAAAGGTTACAATCCTATAAAAAGGACATAGAAGCACTAGAGAAGGTGCAAGAAAATATTTGCAAGGATGGTACCAAAACTGAGCGAGGATAGCTATCAGGAAAGATTGAACAGGTTGGGGCTTTTTTCTTCAGAAAGGAGACTACTTGGAGGTGACCTGATAGAGGTCTTTAAAATTATGACTGGGTTGGACAGGGTAGATTTGGAGGGCTAGAAATTAGATGCATTTGCACCTCCCATTAGCGCTAAAGGGGCACAAATGCCTTTGCGACTGGGCACTGTGCTGATATCAATTCAGTTTAGCGGCAGCGCTACGGCGTTGCACCCCGATCTCTTGCGGCCCGGAGAGCGTGACGTATCGCCCCGGACCAGAAAATCACTTTCGCCACCTGCAGCAGTGCCGGGTGAAAATACAGCCAGCTGCAGGAGGCATGGATCGGGTGGCCGGCCGCCACCGGGGCGAAAATTAAAGGCGAGGTGGCCGAGGTAAGTAAAAAAAAAACTTACCTTCGTTGATGTCGTTTACATCACAGGTTCCTGCGGCGATTGTTCAGCGCAGCACTCTGCTCGAGTGTCGGGCTGATCGTGCAGGTTCGCCGTCCCCAGTGGCCCAGTGTGCAGCACTGCTGAGGTTTCCCCCTCGCCCGCGTCCTTTAGCACTCCAAGAATGAAGTGGAACGCTTGATTTAGCACTCCACTTCCTTCCTGGAGCGCTAAAGCTAATTTTTGAGGAGTGGGGAAACATTAACACCTGGCGCTAAGTTTCCCGGCTTTCAAAAGTTACCGCCCCCAAACGGAGCGATAATGAATTTCTGCCCTCGTATTTCCACTTGTGAGAGAATCCAAAATAGGGGCCATAAATGCAAGAGTTACTAATAAAACCAGTAGGGGAATAAGGGGAAATTTCTTTACTCAAAGAGAATGGTGAGAATGTGGAACTCGCTGCCACAGGAAGTGATTGAGGCAAATAGTTTAGATGCTTTCAAAAGGAAACTAGACAAGTACATGAGAGGAAAGGGATTAGCAAGGATATGCTGAAAGGCTGAGATGAGGTCAATGGAACGGGAGGAGGCTCGGGTGATGTATAAACACCAGCACAGACCTATTGGGCTGAACAGCCTGTATTGCGATGTATATTCTATGTAATTCTATGTAATCCTGCCTCACCTAATTGAGTTTGATGTAAGGCTCATCCCGAGTGAAAGAAAGCTTCTTACTGGTAGCTTTGTTTAGATTTTCGTAGTGCCCGAGTACATTAGCTCCACACAGAAACCCTTAGGATAGCAGATATCTATAGTGAGTCTTGCATGCTTTGCGAATATATTGCAAATAAAAGCCTCGCCTCAGGGTTTTCTTCATAGTTTATTGTTGCTGATGATGTTCAGGTACACGTCACCATGGCAGGTGCTTTGCCATTCAATGGAGCAAGGATTCAGGGTAAGAGAATTAATACTTTTATTAATTCATAAATAGCTGTTAAAATCACCATGGCGAACAGGAATCTATTTTTGTTGTATTTAGAAACCAAACTCGTTATTCTTTTGCCTTACTTCAGGCTTCTCAAACGTTCATTTTGCATCTCTATCAAATGTACCAAAGTAAGCGTTGAGGTTCAGTAGAAAGTAACGATTGGCCATGATCTTGGTTGTGTTCCAGTCATCCCATGTGGTCGCTGGAAACACCGTGAGTGTTTGAATAGGGGGTGGCGGGGTGTTGAGCACAGGAATCCTTTACTGACAATGCAAACCAACTGACTCAATTCAAAGCAGAAAATGTTGGAAAACACTCAGCATGGTCTGGCAGCATCTGTGGAGAGAAAGAAACAGTTAACGTTTCGAATCGATGACATTTCATCAGAAAAAAAAGATTTGCATTGATATAGCGCCTTTCACAACCTCAGGACATCTCAAAATGCTTTACAGCCAATGATGCACTTTTGGAGTGTAGTCACTGTTGTAAGGTAGGAAATTGGGCAGCCACTGCGCACAGCAAGCTCCCACAATAATGACCAGATAATATTTTTGGTATGTTGATTGAGGGATAAATATTGGCCAGGACACCAGGGATAACTCACCTGCTCTTCTTCGAAATAGTGCCACGGAATCTTTTACATTGACCTGAGAGGGCAGACGGGGCCTCAGTTTAATGTCTCATCTGAAAGATGGCACCTCCAACAGTGCAGCAATCCCTCAGCACTGTGTCAGCCTATATTTATGTGCTGAAGTCCCTGGAGTGGGGCTTGAACCCACGACCTTCTGACTCAGGTGAGTGTGCTACCCACTGAGCCACAGCTGACACTAGAACTAGAAAAAGTTAAAGATTTAACAGTTTTTAAGCAAGTACAGAACCAGGAAAAATGGAAGAGCGGGGGCGGGCAGGGAGAACAAAGGGAATGGTCGATGTAATAACATGGAAAATCCCCCAGCTAGTTAGTTTACCAGTTGACCCGTCATTTTGCTAACGAGTTTCCAAAACTAACTCACGCAACAAGTACAGCTTCTTATCACGTAGTAGATGAGGAACATCTTTCGTGGTCGGAGTTGCAATTTATTCTTGTTTGAACATCTTGTGTTTCACTGCAATACGGTCTCATTATTCATGAAACCCTATTTCGAGATTTCTTTTGTGATGGCATAATCCTTATTCAGGATGTACATGTAATTAAGTAACTAAGCACAAAATAGGTGAGCAAGTGGGTGCCACCCTACCATGCTGTGACATGGCTGGTAGAATGTGGACGCTCTCTCTCATGATTGTCCTCTCAGGAGTCCTTGCTCTCAAGGGAGGGGAGTGATTGGAGAAAGAAGCCAAAATAAAAAATATAAATATATACGTGCTTCCAAGGCCCTAAGCTCTGGAATTCCCTCCTTAAGCCTCTCCGCCTCTCTACCTTTCCTCCTTTAAGACGCTCCTTAAAACTTACCTCTTTGACCAAGCTTTTGGTCACCTGTCCTGTTATCTCCTTATGTGGCTCGGTGTCAGGTTTTTGTTTGATAATCGCTCCAGTGAAGCGTCTTGGGACATTTCACTACGTTAAAGGTGATATATAAATGCAAGCTATTGTGTGAATGATTCCTGTGAGAAAGGAATGCTTTGTGTCGTTCTTTTAAGCAGCAGTAGCAGAGAGAAGCTAGACAAGGAAAGTAGGTTGCAGATGCACTCCAGGAATAACTCTGGTTGGAAGGGCAAAGCACAGACTCCTCCCATTCCACAGCACGTATGGTCATTCTCAGCCTTCACCAGCTGAGAAGGGACTCTGCAGTGTGACAGCCACTTTATTTTCCTGATACATATATATTTTGCAGAAACTATGCAGTTCAACATCTAAAACCTTTCCAATAAAGTCAATCTTAAATCTTATGGCACTGCAGTCATAGTCCACCCTCATACAGACATATGTCTGTATGTTTTCATACTTACCTTTAATCCTTTTAGTGCCAGATACCCTTTCTATTTTTAAAGAACTGAATCCCATTGAAAATATTGTAAGTATCAATGGTTTCCTGACAAACAGAATCCTTTAACCATCTCTGGACCACAGCTATTGTGAGGAATTAGGAAATGCACCATGCAACATTCTCAATTATCACGACTGAGTGCCTTCTCCCTTCCACTTCATTCCAGGTAATATGATATCTATAGTCATACTGGCCTGGAGTTTCCGCTAGCGGCACAATCGGCAAATTTCACCGGACACTGCTGGTTTTGACTGGGTGAAGTTACGTCCAATTTTCCACACAAACATATTAGCTTAAACCCGAACATAAAACCTCCCATGAATCAGCACAATCGAGCAGCGTAATCACACGTAACCGATTCACGACTTCAGCAGCATCTCCAGCATCCAGTTAGAGCGAGTGTGGAATTGCCAGGAAATGAGCCATTCTTTGACGTTTTCAACTAATTGATGCGTGCTTCAGTTGACTTCTGGTCGCTGCTACTTACAATTAACTAACGAGCAGGGTGCACCTATTTAGGCTCTCGAGAAACATTGCGTAAATTTCTGCGAAATTTTACCTTGCCAATAAAATAGATTCGTAAATGTTGACATAGTCTCGGCTTCAATCACTAACTCTGGAAGTACATGCCATAGTCTCATAACCCTCTGTGTAAACCAATTTCTTCTCTGTTTGTCATAAGAACATAAGAAATAGGAGCAGGAGTAGACCATTCTGCCCCTCAAGCCTGCTCCGCCATTTAATAAGATCACGGCTGAACTTCGACCTCAAGTCCATATCCCTTGATTCCCTTAATATCCAAAAATCTATCGATCCCTGTCTTGAAGTGTCTTGCATTTAATCTTGCGACTATGTCCTTTGTTGTAGACCCCCTCAATCGGCGGAAACCGTCTTGCGGGGGCGGGGGGGGGAGGGTGGAGGGGACAAATTGGTTAGGGCCCAACGATGGCGCGAAATGTACAGCACCACTGCAATGTCCACCAGAGAGGTTGGCCTGAGGATCTCCCGAAATTGTCCCTCGCCGCCAAGCGGGCATCCCGATGCCCAATTGCTGGCTGAGCCCAGAGCAAGATCAGCTGTGTGAATGTTCCAATATATTTAGAACTCGTAAATAAAGAAAATGGAAAAACATTTAGAAAAATTATATTCTTCCTGGGTGTTGCTCGCAGCAGTGTCCGGGAGATTAATCTTTCATTCCTGGAGACTCCAGGGCAATTCTGGAGGGCTGGCAACCGTAACCTCCAGCTATGTGACCTGCCCCAGTCCTTGAGCAGAGTGATCCAATAGATGCTGCACAGTCTGGGATGGAGCAGAGGTGCTTCACCTCAGAAGCAGGACACGCCATCAGAACAAGGAGTGATGTTGACGACAGGGCTGCAAATGTCCCTCCCATGATGTAGGAGGAAACAAGGCAGCAAACTGAGGAAAATGCTTATGTCTTGATAAGAGGAATTAATTTAGGAGTATACATCGGATTTACAGCACAGAAACAGGTCTCTCACCCAACAGGTGTATGTTGGTATTTATGCTCCACGCGAGCCTCCTCCCACCTTACTTCATCTCACCGTATCACCATATCACTTGTTATATACGACTATTCCAATGCTCTCTTGGTCAGCCTTGGTCTTTGCCCCCTCCGTAAACTTGAGTGAGCTCACCCAAATCTCAGTTGCCCGTATCCTAACTCGCACCAAGTCCCGTTCACGTGTCACCACTGTGCTCGATGACCAACATTTGCTCCTGATCCAACAGTGCCTCGTTTTTAAAATTTTCATCCTTGTTTTCAAATGCCCCCATGGCCTCGCCTCTCCCTATCTCTGTAACCTCCTCCAGCCCCACAACCCTCCGGGAGCTCTGCGCTTCTCAAATTCTGCCCTCTTGCGCATCCCCGATTTTCATCACTCCACCATTGGCGGCCGTGCCTGCAGCTGCTTGGGCCCTAAGCTCCGGATGTCCCTTCCGAAACCCTCACCTGTTCTAATATCTCTGTGGCTCGGTGTCACATTTTGTTTGATAACGCTCCTGTGAAGAGCTTTGAGATGTTTTACTAACAATAAAGGTGCTTTATAAATGCAAGCTGTTGCTGTACAAAATAGTGCCAATCTTCTTTAAATATTCTGATCATTAATCAGCTTGGCTCCCTGTTGGGTGGGAAATGCCACAGCCCCGGAAGCAGATAGGGAGCCCATAGCTACGTCAGTGGGAGCATGGGGGAGGGGGGTCGGATCTTGGGGGGGGGGGGGGGGCGGTGTGGTCTTGGTTGGGTTGTGGGAGTCTGATGGCAGTGGTGGTCCAATGGCAGGCAGGGAAGAATGTAAGCTTTGCGGGGGGGGGTTTGGAAGCTCTCCTCCTCCTGGCCCACAAGCAGTGCTCCCCTAAACAGTCCTCGCTTCCTTTCAGCTGCCAGCCAGGGTTAAATCTGGAACATAGGTTAAAGATTATAATATTTAAATGGCCAACCCTCCTCCTAGGTGCGGGTTGGTTGCAATCCACCATACCCCCCATCCCGCCTTCTTAAAAACCCAGAAATGGCTGGGTTGCAGGTAGGTTGCGGTTGGGTTTGAGATTTTAAAAATTTTAACATGCCACCCAACCCCAACCCACCCGTTCTTGGGGTTTACAATGACCCCCAATGTGTCTGACCATACAAAGGAGCTTCAAAGATTCCTATCATTGCAACTGTGAATTTTAATTCAACTCCACCATACCATCAGGATGACCAGCTCCTGCTCGTCAGTTCGACTGATGAGTTCAGCACAGTATTCTTTTAAAATATGCAAATCAGTATAAATTATGTATAAATCAGTCAAAATAAACAGGAAATCAGGCAGATAAACTAATCCGTTATTTTCAAGTGTGTAATTTTTTTGTTGATAATGAGACTCCCTCATTGAAAATGAAAAACTATTTTTTAATGCTGTTTTTTTGGCCTACACTTGCTGATTGGTAAAGGAGATAAAGGGCGTGGTACCAGTCCCCATCAACACTGGAGCACTTTAATGGGTGAGGGGTATCAATTCTGTCATTATGCCCTTTGCCATGTCTAGAATGAATTACAAGGTAAATACTGACAAATTCAAGTTTGCAGTTAATGGGTTCATTGAGAATCGGTACACTACCCAGTCAAAGCAGTCTGTGTGGGACTCTGCTAATGCACCTCTCTACCCACCTCGCTCTTCTTTTAATTACAGAGTTTTTACATAATATTCACTGCACAGGAACAGGCCATTCAGCCCAACAGGTCTATGCCGATGGTTATGCTCCACACGCGCCTCCTCTCACCCTCCATCTGATCCCACCGACATATCTTTTCTGCCTTCTGTGTTTATCTACTTTCCTCAACTTTCCTTGTAGTGAATTCTACATTCTAACCACTCTCTGGGTAAAGAAGTTTCTCTTGAATTCTCTATTGGATTTCTTTTTGACTATCTTATATTTATGGCAACTAGTTCTGCTCTCTCTCCCCCCCACCCCAAGTGGAAACATCTTCTCTACATCTACCCTACCGAACTCTTTCATAATCTGAAAGACCTCTATCAGGTCACCACTCAGGCTTCTCTTTTCTGGAGAATGGTTCCTGATAGGTATAACCTCTCAGTTCTGGTATCATTCTAGCAGTCAGGACTTCCAGATTCTGATACATCTATGGAAGTGTGTCAGCTTTTATTCATTGAAAGCACTGCACTATAATTGGTGCCCTCCTGTCTCTGGCTATTGGTTTTTTAAGACCCTCCTTAAAACCTACCTCTTTGACCAAGCTTTCGGTCACCTGCCCGAATATCTCCTTACGTGGCTCACCATCAAATCTTGTTTGCCAGTCGCTCCTGTGAAGCGCCTTGGGACGTTAAAGGCGCTATATAAATGCAAGTTGCTGTTGTGCACAGGAGCTTTTGCAAAAAAAACCCTCTGGAATGGTTTGTTCTGCCGTAACGAAGATAAAAAGGGAGTTTGTCTCGACTGGTTCCATGTGGAACCCATTACAAACGATGCTGTCTGCCTTGCCCCATGCAGCTACTCATACTGAAGTCACAGCTGAGGGCAGTCTGCAGCCTCGGCCCCTCAGTATTGGACAAGAGGATGCTCATGAAGCGTGTAGGTCGCACTCTACAGTTGCTGCAAGTCATTACATCTCCTGCTGGCCCGATTAACCCCCGGACAGTAATTCAGTGCCGCAAACTATTTTGGCCAGCCTGCTCCCTTCTGCTTCCTGACCAATCGTGTCTCTGCTCCGGGTCACATGTGCAGGTTAGACGCACTCTGATCGCTGGGTTACAGCGAGCTTTCAACTACATTCCATAGTGCTGTTTATTTCAGCAAGATAAATACACTATTTTATTTCGAAAAGAAACTGGCCAGAATCTATCAAACGAGATGGCTAAAGATCGCTGTAACGAACCATTGAATAAACATTTCTGAATCTTGCTCAGGAATTCCAACGAAACAGCACAAACTAAAAAGTATGAAAAGACAGTGGGCCTCATTGTTTCCTTATATATGCTATAGTGGAAAAATCAGTCGAAGGTCAGAGATCAAAGCGATACCCATCCATTTCAATAAGGTTCAGCCCTCACACAGGAGGTGAGCTGAAGCCTTGATTGCTTGGATCCTTCACTTGCACAGCCTCAAGATGCCTGAAGTTAAATATGATTGCATACATTCCAAAGATTCTTGTTGAATGTCCTTCGTATACTCTTGCGTGCATCAACCTCATTATAAAATCTAACGGTAAAGTTTTGCTATGATATCCATAGGAGTATTATATCTCTAAAACATAGCGTATTATTTCTCAATAAATCTCAGTGATCGCTGACTTAGCGTCGTGATGTTATTTTTTTGAGGTATGGGAAGTAGGGCACTGGGAGGTGCCGTGTGTTAACACACTGTCCTTTCATTGATAGGGGTCTAGGTTTGAATCCAGTACTTGACTGATGGAATGAAAACCTCCTTTCTTTGCTAACTGTAAGGGTTCTATGTGCAATGCCTTTGGAAAGTCTCAACACTATGACACCAATCAACAGCACTCACTCAGAGAGGCCATAATGTTTGTTGGTGCGGAAAGTGGAAGAAACTCACATTGATGGAGATGGGGAGCCTTACTCGTTGACACATTTTCCAGGCATCTTGGAGATTGAGACTGTCCAAAATAATTGAATTTCAGAGCCGGCAGTGAGACATAGAAACATAGAAAATAGGTGCAGGAGTAGGCCATTCGGCCCTTCTAGCCTGCACCGCCATTCAATGAGTTCATGGCTGAACATGCAACTTCAGTACCCCATTCCTGCTTTCTCGCCATACCCCTTGATCCCCCCAGTAGTAAGGACTTCATCTAACTCCTTTTTGAATATATTTAGTGAATTGGCCTCAACAACTTTCTGTGGTAGAGAATTCCACAGGTTCACCACTCTCTGGGTGAAGAAGTTTCTCCTCATCTCGGTCCTAAATGGCTTATCCCTTATCCTTAGACTGTGACCCCTGGTTCTGGACTTCCCCAACATTGGGAACATTCTTCCTGCATCTAACCTGTTTAAACCCATCAGAATTTTAAACGTTTCTATGAGGTCCCCTCTCATTCTTCTGAACTCCAGTGAATACAAGCCCAGTTGATCCAGTCTTTCTTGATAGGTCAGTCCCGCAATCCCGGGAATCAGTCTGGTGAACCTTCGCTGCACTTCCTCAATAGCAAGAATGTCCTTCCTCAGGTTAGGAGACCAAAACTGTACACAATACACCAGGTGTGGCCTCACCAAGGCCCTGTACAACTGTAGCAACACCTCCCTGACCCTGTACTCAAATCCCCTCGCTATGAAGGCCAACATGCCATTTGCTTTCCTAACCGCCTGCTGTACCTGCATGCCAACCTTCAATGACTGATGTACCATGACACCCAGGTCTCGTTGCACCTCCCCTTTTCCTAATCTGTCACCGTTCAGATAATAGTCTGCCTCTCTGTTTTTACCACCAAAGTGGATAACCTCACATTTATCCACATTATACTTCATCTGCCATGCATTTGCCCACTCACCTAACCTATCCAAGTCACTCTGCAGCCTCATAGCATCATCCTCGCAGCTCACACTGCCACCCAACTTAGTGTCATCCGCAAATTTGGAGATACTACATTTAATCCTCTCGTCTCAATCATTAATGTACAGTGTAAACAGCTGGGGCCCCAGCACAGAACCTTGCGGTACCCCACTGGTCACTGCCTGCCATTCTGAAAAGTATCCATTTACTCCTACTGTTTGCTTCCTGTCTGACAACCAGTTCTCAATCCATGTCAGCACACTACCCCCAATCCCATGTGCTTTAACTTTGCACATTAATCTCTTGTGTGGGATCTTGTCGAAAGCCTTCTGAAAGTCCAAATATACCACATCAACTGGTTCTCCCTTGTCCACTCTACTGGAAACATCCTCAAAAAATTCCAGAAGATTTGTCAAGCATGATTTCCCTTTCACAAATCCATGCTGACTTGGACCTATCATGTCACCTCTTTCCAAATGCGCTGCTATGACATCAAATGATTCCATCATTTTACCCACTACTGAGGTCAGGCTGACCGGTCTATAATTCCCTGTTTTCTCTCTCCCTCCTTTTTTAAAAAGTGGGGTTGCATTGGCTACCCTCCACTCGATAGGAACTGATCCAGAGTCAATGGAATGTTGGAAAATGACTGTCAATGCATCCACTATTTCCAAGGTCACCTCCTTAAGTACATCCTAGATTCAAAGCCATGTCACAAGAACTACAGCAATGAGTTTCTGCAAACACTGACAAGCACTGCACAAAGGTGCATGGCTGCACTCAGGCGCACCTATGACTCCCTCCAGATGCTTATGGAGGGAGTCACAGGATGCAGGGAGGTTCTCTTCATTTTCCATAGACAAAAGAGACTTCCCCAGGAGACCAATGCAGCCTGGTTGCAAATTGCCCAGGAGGGCAGAAGCAGGGATGTGTTCAGGAGGAGCTGGCTGCAGTGACGCAAACCTTTCAATGATCTCAGTCGATCACAAAATGTTACTGCAAAGCCACACTCAACCTCATCCTGCTGTGCCACTCATCACATCCCCATCACTCTGCCTTCCCTACTCTACTCCTGTACATCCTTACTCACACCAACTTACCTTGCACCTACACCCATCCCTCTCTATCTACATTATCACATCCCCATCTCACTAGCCACCCCTCACACTCACCCTCATCCTCGTGCAATCATACCAACTAACAATACACAACGATAGGTACTTGGGTGTGTTATGTTCATGTAAGGTTTCTGTTAATATGGTGTCAAACATTGAAACCTTTATTTTCAACACTTTGCGTTCTTGGACAGATTTGTGTGCACCTTTGGAAGTGGCTTAGTGAGTTGCAGTGAACAGTCTCACATAACAGTACCTCCTGCAATGGTGATGAGTGTGAAAGGAATGGCTTGGGCATTGTAGGGATGCTTTATGGTGTTGGTGTGGGGTGGTGCCAACCTGGTACATCATGTGGCAGCCAGGGTGTACAGCGTCAAGTGAAGTAAATCTGGCCATGGTGTGGCCATCACTGGTGTCCTGGCAGCAATGTGGTCGGGTGCTGGTGCCCTGTGTCATGAGCAGCATCAGTTGATTGCGGAGAAGATTGGTGTTGTTGGTGCTGCTGGTGTGCCTGGTGATGCTGATGTTGTGGTTAATCGTGGTCAGATTCTGAGGACCAAGGTGAGAGAGTGTAAATGTTTCCCATACAGATGGAGTAGATACCAGTTGAAGGTGAGATGGCAGAAGCACTCTCAGGTGAGAGAGGTGAGCCTGGCTGGAGAGTTTGCTGCAAAGACTTACAGCCTGCATAAAGCGCAGTCTGTCTTCCAAGGGGAGAAACTAAAGAGTCTCTGTGTTTGGAAAGTGTGCAGGTGTAAATTGTGAGGTTTTATACAAGCTTTAACGCTGTCACCAATCATCTGCTTCAATGGCCACGCAACCTCCACCTCAGATGAACAGACAGCGTCCAGGAGCAGCGTGAAATCTGTGGGAAACCTTGTAAAGTTAAAAGGTGAGAAAAATATCACTATCAAGCACTTCTAAACAAGCCAATAATTGGCTCAATTGTCTCCCCTGCCACTGCGTGTCGGGTCTGTTCAGAGGGGTCCCAACCTGCTGTCAAAAAAAACATTCCCACCCGACCCGCCACTAAATGCGCCCGCTGACCCCCCCGCAAAATTCACCCCTTTGTGTTTCTAGCAGTCCGAATAATTCTCCATATTGCATAATATACTGCAATAAAACATGATATTCCTGATTTGTTATTGTTTATGCAATATTGGTTTTAGTATATTTAGACTCATACCATATATCTGTTGATAATTCTGAAAATGTCCTTTGATAATGTTAGTACTAAGCACAGCTGATGCCCTGATGATTACCTTCCCACAGTGTGCCACCACTCCCCTTTCCTTCCTTAACACTTCTGCAACTGAGCTAGATTATACCTGTACAGTAACATTGATAATATTCAGGTGCCGCACAGCCAGAAGTTTCACAGTGAATTTTGTGGTTATCAAAGTGGCAGATATCAATGCTGCAGTACGAAACCGTTTTTTGACCCCCAGTATCTCTATCAAGCACTCCCGTCAGCTATAGCAGAGTTAGATGCAAAAAAAAGACTCTATAGCGCCTTTCACGACCTCAGGACGTCCCAAAGCGCTTTACAGCCAATGAAGTACTTTTGAAGTGTAGTCAGTGTTGAAATGTAGGAAACGAGGCAGCCAATCTGCGCACAGCAAGCACCCATAAACAGCAATGAGATAATGACCAGATAATCTGTTTTTAGTGATGTTGGTTGAGGGATAAATATTGGCCAAGACATCGCAGAGAACTCTCCTCTTCTTCTAAATAGTGCACTGGAGAGTCGTCCAGGATTATGTGCCCAAGACTTTGGAGTAGGATGCAGAATAAAGTTCCTTCAACTCTATCCCCACTATGCATTTAACAGTAGGGAGGATAAACTGGCAAGAACAGAAGACCATGTTCTGAGAGGTTTGGGGCCTTTGGAGGTGGACTTACAGGACTCCCTGTTACCCAATGCAGCATTACCTCTGACATGTTGTCTATGCTTTTGTTAGCACCAGGCTCGACTATCCCAATGTTCTCCTGGCTGGCCTCCCATCTTCCACCCTCCATAAACTGTTGCTTATCCAAAACTCTGCTGCCTATCCCAACTCGCACCAAGTCGCATTCACACATCACCCCTGTGCTCACTGACCTACATTGGCTCCCGGTTCAGATCTCTCCACGGCCTCTGTTACCTCCTCCAGCCCTACAACCCTCCGAGATCTCTATTCTCCTCCAATTCGGGCCTCTTGTGCATCCACGATTTACTTCACCCCATCATCGGTGGCCATGCCTTCACATGACTAGGCCCCAAGCTCTGTAATTCGCTCCCTAAACCCCTCTGCCTGCTCCTTAAGATGCTCCTTAAAACCTACCTTTGACCAAGCTCCTGTCCTAATATCTGCTTAGGTGGCTAGGTGTCAATTTTTTTTGATAATGCTCTTGTGTAGCTCTCTGGGACATTTTATTATGTTAAAGGCGCTATATAAATGCAAGTGGCATTTGTTGATGTTGCTGTCTACCTGGATTTCAGTGAGGAATAACGTGCAAGGAAGCTGCACCTAGATAGGGATGTAGTTTCAAACCTATATCATCTTCTGCAACTTAACCTGCAGCCATTGACAATTTTAGACCACACTGGAAATGAAAGTGACCCCTTCGCAATTAAAACCGACATACAATGGGAACTTTCAGACACCACAGACGTTAGCACTGGGATACGCCGGTATGCAGTTCACCACCGCATCACTAACGGAAGTAACAGATGTTCACTTCTGCTACTTCCCAAAATACCGAGTTTAACCAAGGCATGCAGGATCAGCGGAAAAGGCAGACACTGGTATGGCAATCCCCAAGTACATGGCTTCATTGATCTCCCTCACATCACTGTTCATTCACCTGCAGGAAGTGTAGGCCATTCTTTAACAAGAGGATGAGTGATGGCTGTATTAGTGTTCAGATGGTATACGAGCACCACAACAGCAACAACTTGCATTTATTTAGTGCCTCGTCCCAAGGCACTTCACAGAAGCGTTATTAAACAAAATTTTACACCGAGCCACATAAGGAGATACTAGGACAGGTGACCGAAATCTTGGTCAAAGAGGTAGTTTTTATGGAGCGCCTTAAAGGAGGAGAGAGTGGTAGAGAAGCGCAGAGGTTTAGGGAGGGAATTCTGAGCTTAGGGCATAGGCAGCTGAAGGCACGGCCGCCAATGGTGGGCGATTAAAATCGGGAATACGCAAGTGGCCAGCTCTGGAGGAGTGCAAAGATCTCGGAGGGTTGTGGGGCTGGAGGAAATTGCAGAGATAGGGAGGGATTTGAAAATAAGAATGAGAATTTTAAAATGGAGGCATTGCCCTACCGGGAGTCAATGTAGGTCAGCGAGCACAGGGTTGATGGGTGAAGGGGACTTGGTGCAAGTTAGGATGCAGGCAGCAGAGCTTTGGGAGGGTGTATGATGGGGGAGGATCAGCAGAACATTGGAATAGTCGAGAGTGGAAGTAACAAAGGCATGAATGAGGCATTCGCAAAAGTATTGGCTAAAGTATTTTTTTAAAGCTTTGTTTCTGCATTCAGTTTGATTTTCTGTGGTGAGTTCAGAATGTTTTTTTTATTCATTGGGATGTGGACATCGCTGGCAAGGCCAGCATTTATGAACATGTTAATTTGTACTAATAAAATGGCCACCATATCTCTGATTGGCTTTCCATTATCACATGATCTGTTGCTGATTGGTCCCCTTGGAGGATAAGCCACACCCTGAAGTTTCTGTGGAACATGTAACTGGAACCGCCCAGCACAAGTTCTGACTGAATTTGTAAATTGTAATTCGATCCATTCTGACTTCAGACAACAGAGAGGACAGATCGCGAACAACCCAGCAAAATGCATCCCTCTCCCAGCCGAAGTCCCTTACCCCAGCTCAAGTGCATGACCTTATCCTGCCTCTCCCGCTCACCTTAGATAGAGCATTGTGTAGGTCACAGATTGTTAACAGGTTTATTGGGTATGAAGTGAATAGTGATAGTGTCGTGACTTCTGGATTTCATCCACTCCAATGATGTCCCTGACACATCGAGCTTTCCGAGAAACGTGATCCATCTTCCCCGAGCTCCCTATCTCCCCCCCCCCCACACACCGTGTCTCTGTCTTCTCCCCCCCCCCGTGTCTCTCTCTTCCCCCCCCATGTCTCTCTCTTCCCCACCCCGTGTCTCCCTCTTTCCCCCCCACCGTGTCTCTCTTATCCCCCCCCACACCGTGTCTCTGTCTTCTCCCCCGTCCCGTGTCTCTCTCTTCCTCCCCCCATGTCTCTCTCTTCCCCCCCCCACCATGTCTCTCTTCACCCCCCCCCGATGTCTCTCTTTCCCCCCCCCACCATGTCTCTCTTCCCCTCCCCCCACCGTGTCTCTCTTCCCCTCCCCCACCGTGTCTCTCTTCCACCCCCCCACCATGTCTCTCTTTCCCCCCCCACCATGTCTCTCTTCCCCCACCCCCGCCGACCGTGTCTCTCTTCCCCACCCCCACCGTGTCGCTCTCTCCCCCCCCACCATGTCTCTCTTTCCCCCCCCACCGTGTCGTAATTCCCCCCCCCACCGTGTCGTATTTCCCCCCCCCCCACCGTGTCTCTCTTTCCCCACCCCCCACCGTGTCTCTCTTTTTTCCCCCCCAGTGTCTCTCTTCCCCTCATGTCTCTCTCTGCCCCCCTCTCTCTTCCCGCCCCCCCTCCCCCGTGTCTCTCTCTCCCGCCCCCCCCCCCCAACACCCCGTGTCTCCTTCTTCCCCCCCCCATTCTTGTGTCTCCATCTCCCCCTCTCCGTGTGGCTCTCCCTAACCCCCCGCCCGAATGTGTCTCTCCCTGCCGCCCCTCTCTCCCTGCTGCCCAAAGCCTCCCTCTCCCTCCTGCTCGGTCGGAGGCTCAGCGACTGGCGTGCAAAGCATGATCAATTGCAGGGCCCCACATCCAGTTCGGGTTCCACTTCTGGTTTCGGGTGGGAGGCGTCGGGGGCAGGGTCCGGAGGACGCAGGCATAGAATGAAGAGAAAAGTGTTCGTACAAATAGTCACTCCAAGCATATATTGCCCATCCCTAATTACACTTGAGCCGCCATTTCAGAGGGCAGTTAAGAGTCAACCAGATTGCTGGGTCTGGAGTCACATATAGGTCAGACCAGGCAAAGACGGCAGATTTCCTTCCCTAAAGGACATTAGTGAACGAGATGGGTTTTTGCGACAATCCGGTAGTTTCATGGCGACCATTATTGATACTAGCTTTTTAATCCAGATTTTTCATTAAATTAACTGAATTTAAACTCCCCAGCTGCTGTGGTGCGGATCTGAACTCATGTCTCCGGATCATAAGAACATAAGAAATAGGAACAGGAGTAAGCCATACAGCCCCTCAAGCCTGCTCTGCCATTTAATAAGATCATGGCTGATCTGATCATGGACTCAGATCCACTTCCCCGCCCGCTCCCCATAACCCCTTATCCCCTTATCGTTTAAGAAACTGTCTATTTCTGTCTTAAATTTATTCAGTGTCCCAGCTTCCACAGCTCTCTGAGGCAGCGAATTCCACAGATTCACAACTCTCTGAGAGAAGAAATTTCTCCTCATCTCTGTTTTAAATGGACAGCCCCTTATTCTAAGATCATGCCCTCTAGTTCAAGTCTCCCCCATCAGTGGAACCATCCTCTCTGCATCCACCTTGTCAAGCCCCCTCATAATCTTATACATTTCAATAAGATCACCTCTCATTCTTTTGAATTCCAATGAGTGGAGGCCCAACCTACTCAACCTTTCCTCATAAGTCAAGCCCCTCATTCCTGGAATCAACCTAGTGAACCTTCTCTGAACTGTCTCCAAAGCGAGTATATCCTTTCGTAAATATGGAAACCAAAACACAGTATTCCAGGTATGGGCTCACCAATACCTTATATAGCTGTAGCAAGACTTCTCTGCTTTTATACTCCATCCCCTTTGCAATAAAGGCTAAGATTTCATTGGCCTTCCTGATCACTTGCTGTACCTGCATACTTTGTGTTTCATGCACCAGGACGCCCAGGTCCCGCTGTACTGCGGCACTTTGCAATTTTTCTCCATTTAAATAATATCTTGCTCTTTGATTTTTTTCTGCCAAAGTGCATGACCTCACACTTTCCAACATTATACTCCATCTGCCAAATTTTTGCCCACTTAGCCTGTCTATGTCCTTTTGCAGATTTTTTGTGTCCTCCTCACACATTGCCCTTCCTCCCATCTTTGTATCGTCAGCAAATTTGGCTACGTTATACTCAGTCCCTTCTTCCAAGTCATTAATATAGATTGTAAATAGTTGGGGTCCCAGCACTATCCTTGCGGCACCCCACTCATTACTGACTGCCAACCAGAGAATTAACCATTTATCCCGACTCTCTGTTCTCTGTTAGTTAGCCAATCCTCTATCCATGCTAATATATTACCCCCAACCCCATGAACTTTTATCTTGTGCAGTAACCTTTTATGTGGCACCTTGTCAAATGCCTTCTGGAAGTCCAAATACACATCCACTGGTTCCCCTTTATCCATCCTGTTCGTTACATCCTCAAAGAACTCCAGCAAATTTGTCAAACATGACATCCCCTTCATAAATCCATGCTGACTCTGCCTGACCGAATTTTGTTTTTCCCAAATGTCTTGCTACTACTTATTTAATAATAATCATTAGTCCGGATGTCGGGATTACTAATCCAGTAACATAACATCTGTGCTACCGTACCCGCTACGTGAAGTGAGTACCAGGTCGCCCATCCCTAGTGTTTTCTAATTAGTATCGTAGTGCAGCTTATGTCTTTGGTTTTTCCTTCATTCTCATTCCTATTTTTTCTCGGCTAAAAATTCTATAGCGCCCCGGTTGGGGCATTAACTTTTGAAACATTGTAACTTTAGCACCAGGTGCTAATCACTCTCGATGCCTGCGAAATTGAGTCCCTGTGCTAAATAAATACAGGGGAGTGCTAAATCAAGAGCTAATAGCATAAGTGAGTGGCGTTCGGCTCCAAGTGATAACGAAAATGAAATGTTGTGTAATCGGGAGTGAGCAGTGGTGAAGGTGCCTTTCAGCCATTAAAGGGGAGGATCACTGGAGTCTGCACACCAGCCCCCAATGATTCGGGGAGTGCAGAACTACAACGTGCTGTGGGATGAAATGCAAAGGCCTTTGACAGCCCGCAACACTCCAGGGACCAAGCAGCATTTATCTCGCTGCAGATACATCCTGCACAATCTGGCATGCATAAATTACCTTTGGAACCGAAATACTGGGGCACATCCCTTTAAGTAGCGCCCTGCCAGCTGCCAGCCGGCTGATTCGCACTTCCGCTCCCTGGCGCTATTGGCGCGAGGCGGTAATGTGGGGGGGCGCTACTGAAGTTTGCAGATCAGGTGTCAAGCAAGCGTTTCACACTCACTGACGTCACGATCTGCATGGCAAAGGATGCTGAGGCGCTAACTTTTATCGCTGGTGCTATGGAGACAGTGAATGTAACGCGCGGCGCAAGATTCGCCCCATTGCGCCGCTACTGCCTGAGTGCCCCATTAACGCCGCCAACAGGAGGTGCTAAGTAGCAGAATTTCTCTCCCTCTGAGTCACTTCCTCGCCCTTCTCGATGGGCCCACAAGTATCTCTATGGATGATGCAAGTTCAATCACCCTGCTTCTCTCATCCGCACCACAAATAAAGTTTAGCTCCTTCCCACAGATAACCTGGAGAGTTCATCCTGAAGGGGAAACCCTCATTGCCAACATTCCAACATTGTCGTGACTGGCCATCCAATGTAAATATCTATATAATTCGCACCAGGAATTTAGTAGCGTTTGTTTATTATAGAATGCCGCAGCCTTTAAAGGTAGAAAACTATGTTTATGTTCTATAAAGTACGGGGGACGGGGGAGGATCAATGCTTAAATTTCAAGTAATATTCACCAAATTTATCAGTGCTAACTTAATGCTGGTAACGTTAAAATAGAGTCATTGTACAGAGGGAGGGTAGGAGGGAAAGGGGTGTTGTGTCGGTGCTGTCAGGCTGAGGGGGTTGCGATAGGATGAGAAATACCACCGCAAGACTCAAGAGCTGCTTTGTGTGAATAACGTGGGAGGAGGACTGTGTTCCGTCACACAAACCCAGCTCGCTGACATCACTCACTCCAGAAGGCAGGAAAGGAATGTGTGAGGAGAGAGAGAGGGAGCATTGTGGTACAGATCTCTGCTCTCAGGCTGTGGAACTGGAGTAGGACTGCTCCACAGGTCACTGGAAGTCTGCTGAAGATTTCTTTCTGCACGTAGCAGTGAGTAACTTTGAAAGGGGAATAGCCCTCTAAATGTGGAGATAATGTGTTTTTCGTTAATGTATTGCGATAGAAGTAAGATCCAACGCTGCGGTTCGCAGACTTGCAAGTCAGGCTTTCCTCATAGCATTGGGCGAGTGTAGCTGCCAATACATAACTGAGGGAAAGAAAAGGCATGGGAACAATTTAATATCTTGTTGTTTTGCAAACATGTGAATAGCGTGCAACAATCTACTGAACACATCTTAGTAAAGGCAGATGTGCCTCTTGACAGCTTTTGAATCTAAAATGTGTGGCGGTGTGTTTTGTTGAGGTTTTGTTACTCACCGGCTAACTCTTTCCCTGTTAACAAACGGGACTGGCTGCTACGACACATGTAGCAAGAAGAGCTTCGAGGGTGCAAGGTCACATCTGCTTAACGTGCACAGCACAGTCCGAGGCTGCGTGCCCCAACGAGTTCAGGAAGTTCTCCTGTTCGCTAACCAGACCACGTGTTAATCCCAGTGTTGTACCGCGTTCAAATGATATTAATTCATACGAGAAACCGACGTGCAGGGGACTGAACCCAGGTGCTGTGAGGAGATAGAGTCGGGTTGGTCACCTGGTTCTATTCAGATCCAGTGTGCAGCTTCGTGTTTTAAGTGTTCCCTGGTCATCAGTCTGCCGAGGGCAGAGAAGGAGGAAGCTTCATTGCCTGTTGTTCACAGAGGTGCCTGGTCAAGGTAATGGGTCAGTGATCCCATTCACTGGACTGTGCCATCACATGATTTACTTTGGATCAATAAAGGGGTGGTGCCTTCAAAAAAATATATTTGGCAAACTACAGGTTGCAAATCACATTGAAACACGTCAGTGCCTCACGTACATGCGATACTGGTGATGTAAAACAGCACTTCTGCCTCCCAAAATAGCCAAATGTTTCCAAACACTATTACATCAATAGTTTGGCCTGGCTTGAGAGTTATCTTCGCCGGATTGTGGTATCATAATCTATGTATGATAAGCAGTGCTATAATTTCTAAACACAATCAAGCCTAATGAACTATGCTGGTTTTGGCTACTCAAATGTGAAATGACAATAAACACTCCCTTTTAAATATTTAGCTGGTTAATGCGACACCCAACTCATTAGCAGCAGAAGAAATGTCTGCTCACAGTACCAGTACATCCTGATTCATAGGAAGGGACTTAATACAAAGGGACTTAGTGAGAGTAAGTAAGTGGGCAAAACTCTGGCAGATAGATTTCACTGTGGGGGCAGTGTGAGATCATAGAATCATGGAATGATACAGCACAGGGGGAGGCCATTCAGCCCATTGTGCCTGTGCCGGCTCTTTGGCAGAGCGCTCCTGCTGGTTCCTTTTCCCTGCCCTTTCCCGTGGATCTGCAGATTTTTCCCCTTCAAGTATTTAGCTATTTCCCTTTCAAAAGTTACAAATGAATCTGCTTCCATTTCACTTTCAGGCAGTGCATCCCAGTTCTAAATTTTCTGCATTATAAAAAATCATCTCCCATCTGTGTCCTCTGGCTAACTGCCTTTTTTCCCTATCTCAATATTTTTATTACTAATAAACAAAAGTGTTCAAAGAAAATGGAAAAAAAGCACAATTTTTTTTAATGGCCCGTTGATTTGTCTCCTGAGTTTTTAGACACCAGGACAATCCTGGAGGGTTGGAAACCCTACACACAGCTCGGCCTCTTAATACGTGGTTGGGTATTTTAAGTCCAAGGCAGTTACTTTTCCACTTCTACTTTTGCTGATACCATCTGAGCACAAGGCCTTGGAGCCTGGTCACCAATCTCCAGTCCAGCTCTGTGCCAGCAGCCACAACCCCAACATTCGGCAATGACTTGAAACCAGTCTGCAGTTGTCCAGACCCACATTTCTGTGTCATTCCAGCTTGATCGAAAACTGTCCCCAATCTAAAAAGTGCTAACTGTGACACCCTTTAATTTTCTGGGAGCTGATGCCATTCCTTTAGGCCGTGCCGTGCTTAGTCAATTGGAATGGAGTTACAGCAACGATTGGATGAAACATAAGCTCCTAAACATTGACGGGCCGAATGGGGGTTGGCTATGCAGCTCTCTGCTGGTCCCACTCAGCCCGGGACCAGCTTTTTTAATGTTAACTTACTGTGAATGGGCCGGGTAACCCCCTTAGACAGGCCGTGCACTCAAAAGAAAATGGGGGAACATTGGTGGGGGGAATGTGGATCTAATTATTGAGATGCATCGGCACAATTTGATTGGGGAAAATCTCTTAAGGTGTGATCTTCCTTTTAAGACATCTTTTAGATATGCTAACCTTGGAGGGCACGTCCACATGTTTTTCCCCTCCCTCCCCGGCTCCCATACCGTGTTAACCTTTAGCACATCCCAGAACTCAGATTGTTGACACCCAAAGACAAAGAGGTTGTGCCACTGCAGCCAGCCCCACCTGACGACATCCCTGCTTGTGCCCTCCTGTACTATGTGCAACCAGGCTGCGTTGGTGTCCTGGGGAGGTCTCTTCCGCCTATTGGAAGGGAAGAGAACCTCTCTGCATACTGTGACTCCCTCCATAAGCATCTGGAGGGAGTCATGGGAGAGCCTGGGTGCAGCCATGCACCTTTGTGCAGTGTTTTCAATGATCTCAGTAGATCACAAAATGTTACTGCATAGCCACACTCAACCTCATCCTGCTGTGTCACTCTGCCTTCCCTACCCTACTCATGCACACCCTTACTCACACCAACTTACTTTGCATCTCCACCCATCCCTTTCTATCTACATTATCACATCCCCATCTCACTAGCCACACTCACCCTCATCCTTGTCCAATCATACCAACTGAGGGGCTTTTAGCCAATGTTCATGTAAAGTGCCTGCTAATGTCTTGACAAATATTGAAATCTTTATTTTGAACACTTTGTGTTCCTGGACAGATTTGTGTGCACCTTTGGAAGTTGCTTGGTGAATTGTAGTGAATGGTGAGACATAATGGTACCCCCACAATGGTGATGAGTGTGAAAGGAATGGCTTGGGTATTGCAGGGATGCTTTATTGTGCTGGTGTGGGGTGGTGCCAACCTGGTGCATCATGTGGCAGCTAGGGTGTACTGCATTAAGTGAAGTAAATTTGGCCTTGGTGAGGCCATTCTTAGTGTTTTCGGGCTGCAGTGTGGTCGGGTGCTGATGCCCTGTTTCATAGAATCGTAGAAATTTACTGCACAGAAGGAGGCCACTTCGGCCCTTTGTGACTGCACCGGCCGACAAAGACCTATTCAGCCTAATCCCACTTTCCAGCTCTTGGTCCGTAACCTTGTAGGTTACGGCACTTCAAGTGCACATCCAAGTATTTTTTAAATGTGGTGAGCTTCTGCCTCTACGACGCTTTCAGGCAGTGAATTCCAGATCCCCACCATCGTCTGGGTGAAAAAACTTTCCCTCAAATCCTCTAAACCTCCTACCAGTTACTTTAAATCTATGCCCCCTAGTTGTTGACCCCTTTGCTATGGGAAATAGGTCCTTCATATCCACTCTATCTAGGCCCCTCATAATTTTATACACCTCAATAAGGTCTGCCCTCAGACTCCCCTGTTCCAAGGAAAACAACCCCAGCCTATCCAATCTTTCCTCATAGCTAAAATTCTCCAGTCCAGGCAACATCCTCGTAAATCTCCTCTGTACCCTCTCTAGTGCAATCACATCTTTCCTGTAATGTGATGACCAGAACTGCCCGTGGTACTCTAGCTGTGGCCGAACTAATGTTTTATACAGTTCAAGCATAACCTCCCTGCTCTTTTATTCTATGTTTTGGTTAATAAAGGCAAGCATTCCATATACCTTCTTAGCCACCTTATCTACCTGGCCTGCTACCATCAGGGATCTGTGGACGAGCACTCCAAGTTCCCTTTGTTCTTCTACACTTTTCAGTGTCCTACCATTTAATGTGTATTCCCTTGCCTTGTTAGCCCTCCCCAAATGCATTGCCTCACACTTCTCCGGATTGAATTCCATTTACCACTGTTCTGCCCACTTGACCAGTTTGTTGATATCATCCTGCAGTCTACAGCTTTCTTCTTCATTATCAACTACACAGCCGATTTTAATATCTGCAAACTTAATCATACCCCCTACATTCAAGTCTAAATCATTGATATATACCTCAAAATGCACCGGACCAAGTACTGAGCTCTGTGGTACCCCACTGGACACAGCCTTCCAGTCACAAAAACACCCATCAACCATTACCCTTTGCTCCTTGCCTCTGAGCCAATTTTGGATCCAACTTGCCACTTTGCCCTGGATCTCATGGGCTTTTTCTTTCGTGACCAGTCTGCACGCAGTAATCTAGCTGTGGCCTAACTAGTGTTTTATACAGTTCAAACATAACCCCCCCTGTTCTTGTATTCTCTTGTTTCCTCCTGATGACATTCTAATGTCCTGTGCACATCAGGTGATTGTGGAGAAGGTTGGGGTTGTTGTTAGCGATGCTGGTGTGTTTAGTGATGTTGGGGGCTGATCGTTGTGAGATTCTGAGGACCAAGGTGAGATTTTTTCAATGCACCGATGCTGATGGAATAGATGGCAGCTGAAGTTGAGATGACAGAAGTGATCTGTCACTGGTGAGAGAAATTTCTCCAAGGAGGTGACAGTGGATAGAGAGTTCAGTGCAAACACTTCCAACCTGCATCCAGCTCAAAAAGTGTCTTCCAAATCCTGAAGGCTTCAGCTTCTGAGATTGTAAAGTAAACAGTTACAAAATGGTAGCTTTTATACCACTTCTGCAGCCGTCAACTAGTCAAAGCAATGGAGAGCTATTGAGAACCCGACACACTTACCTGACATGTTCCCCGAGGGATGTGAACCTCTTTAAAGAAAAATGGGAAATATCTGGTAAAATTATTTTTAAATACCTTTAAAGTACCTCTCAATGATGTTAATTGGTTGTCCCGCCGCTTGGTGTCGGGTCTGTGAACCACAGCCAGACTCGGCACTTTGGAAACTTACGGGAGGTGGTTCAGAGCGGGCTCTCACCCCGCTGTCAATCACAACCATTTTGACAGCGGGCCCACCTCCAAACCCGCACTCGCAGGGCTGGTAAGATTCCGGCCTCAGTGTGGATGGTAGAAGTCCATGATGTCACCTGCCAGTATGCCCACTAGTAGATGGTTCCTCTGATGGTCAAACCAAATCAAGTTATGAAAAACATAGAGGCTCAATATTGCTACAGCTATACAGAGTATTGGTGAGGCCATACCTGGAATACTGCGTGCAGTTTTGGTTTCCATATTTACAAAAGGATATACTTGCTTTGGAGGCAGTTCAAGAGAAGGTTCACAAGGTTGATTCCGGAGATGAGGGGGTTGACTTATGAGGAAAGGTTGAGTAGGTTGGGCCTCTACTCATTGGAATTCAGAAGAATGAGAGGTGATCTTATCGAAACATATAAGATTATGAGGGAGCTTGACAAAGTGGATGCAGAGAGGATGTCCCCACTGATGGGGGAGACTAGAACTAGAGGGCATGAGCTTAGAATAAGGGGTCGCCCATTTAAAACTGAGATGAGGAGAAATTTCTTCTCAGAGGGTTGTAAATCTGTGGAATTCGCTGCCTCAGAGAGCTGTGGAAGCTGGGACATTGTATAAATTTAAGACAGAAATAGACACTTTCTTAAACGATAAGGGGATAAGGAGTTATGGGGAGTGGGCGGGGAAGTGGAGCTGTGTCCATGATCAGATCAGCCATGATCTTATTGAATGGTGGAGCAGGCTCGAGGGGCCGTATGGCCTACTCCTGTTCCTAATTCTTATGTTCTTATCAAACTGCAAATGTGGAAGATACTCACTACTTCTGGTCTGCTGGACCCAAGCATACAGAGTGATCCACTTCCACAGGGAAATACTGGAAATCGCCCAACCCTGTGGTGGGCTATCAAGGCGTGATCACTGCTTGGGAAGGTGGAACTGGACAGGGTCTAGAAGGTTGTGAGCTCCCTGCATTTCAGGTCCTAATCTGTAATGACGGGCTACAAAGAACATTGCAGGACGTATAAGGCTTTGAAAAGGCTTGGGGAGGTGAATGGATTGATGGCGAAGTAGTGGATGGTGAGTGAGGTGACTGGATTGGTGATGGCAAGTGGAAGGGGCCTATAGATGGGGTGGGCTAAGCTACAAAGTGAGCAGTTCTCCTCCCTACCCCCCATTTGAGTGCCATTTCAGGAATGCCTGAAGATTTACCAGCAGAGCTCCTCCACTTGCTCACCGAAGTAGCCATCAACACCAAAGGGCAGCTGCAGTACCTAAAGAAATCCCAAGATGCATGGCCAAGCAAAGTGGCGATGCCAGTTCCACTGGATGATAGACCCTGTTCCTACATTGAGAGCACCCGCACAGCCTGCTGCTGCAGTAGATGCTCTCTGAAGGTGGAACAGGACTAGATTCACTATGCCGTAACCTTGGTTCTGATGCCTTCATGACTAAAGTTCGCCAGATGCTAATGAACAGCAAGGTCTGAAGTAGGGTGGCGGAGGCTATGGATGCTGTTTACCTTGGCCTTCACTGAAGGAAATCCCCAAGTAAAGACTCAACCCTCCCCCCAAGTGAAGGGACTTCCGGAACCCACAGTTTCAGACTCTAGGTCACCCTTGTGTTAAATACGTGAAAAAGCTTAAACGAATGGAGGTCATGGACCGTCTCTTGGCTTCCGAAGGCGGGATGCCTCTGGGAAGCATTCTCGAACCTCACTATTAACCTTCCCTGTCGGTTCAGCCCAAGGAAGCCTCCCGGAGACATCCTGTCTCGGAAGCGATTAGCTATGAGCTCATGAATACAAGGGCTGATTGAGTTAGACCCTCCAGACATGAGCCCCAGCCTCTCAAGGGAAATGCAGCACACATACCATCCCTGCGAGCGAGCGCCTGTGGAAGCGAGATGCCCCATAAGAATTGTATGGAGTGATCCTGGCACCAGCAGGCATGAACTCCTCCATGGGAGGTCTCAGTACAAGATGGTACAAGTTTCACCCGATGGTGTGGACAAGGATGGCAGGAATTTTTTTATTTGTTCCTGGGATGTGGGCATTGCTGGCAAGGCCAGCATTTATTACCCATCCCTAACTGCCCTTGAGAAGGTGGTGGTGAGACGCCTTCTTGAACTGCTGCAGTCTGTGTGGTGAAGGTACTCCCATAATGCTGTTCTGGAGGGAGTTCCAGGATTTTGACCCAGTGATGATGAAGGAACGGGGATATATTTCCAAGTCAGGATGGTGATGTGTGACTTGGAGGGGAACTTGGAGGTGGTGGTGTTCCCATGCACCTGTTGTCCTTGTCCATCTAGGTAGTAGAGGTTGTGGGTTTGGGAGGTGCTGTCAAAAAAGGCATGGCAAATTACTGCAGTGCATCTTGTAGATGGTACACACTGCAGCCATGGTGCGCTGATGGTGGAGGGAGTGAATGTTTAAAGTGATGGATGGGGTGCCAATCAACCGGGCTGATTTGTCCTGGACGGTGTCGAGCTTCTTGAGTGTTGTTGGAGCTGCACTCATCCAGGCAAGTGGAGAGTATTCCATCACACTCCTGACTTGTGCTTTATAGATGGTGGGAAGGCTTTGGGGAGTCAGGAGATGAGACACTCACCGCAGAATACCCAGCCTCTGACCAGCTTATGATGCCACAGTAGTTATATGGCTGGTCCAGGATGTTGATGGTGGGGGATTTGGCGATGGTAATGCCGTTGAATGTCAAGGACGGTAGTTAGACTCTAGCTTGTTGGAAATAGTCATTGCCTGGCACTTGTATGGCACAAATGTTACTTGCCACTTTTCAAGTCTGAATGTTGTCTAGGTCTTGCTGCATGTGGGCATGGACTACTTCATTATCTGAGGAGTTGTGAATGGAACTGAACACTGTGCAATTATCAGTGTATATCCCCACTTCTGACCTTATGATGGAGGGAAGGTCATTGATGAACCGGCTGAAGATGGTTGGGTCTAGGACACTGCCCTGAAGAACTCCTGCGATGTTCTGAGGCTGGGATGATTGGCCTCCAACAACTACAACCACCTACCTTTGTGCTAGGTATGACTCCAGCCAGTAGAGCCTTTTCCCGCTGACTCCCATTGACTTCAGTTTTACAGGGGCTACTTGATGCCACACTCGGTCACATGCTGCCTTAAGGTCAAGAGCAGTCACCCTCGCCTCACCACGCTTTTGTCCATGTTTGGATCAAAGCCGTAATGAGGTCTGGAGCTGAGTGGTCCTGGCGGAACCCAAACTGAGCATCAGTGAGCAGATTATTGATGAGTAAGTGCCACTTGATAGCTGTCGATTATATCTTCCATCACTTTGCTGATGATTGAGAGTAGACTGATGGGGCGGTAATTGGCTGGATTGGATTTGCCCTGCTTTTTGTGGACAGGACATACCTGGGCAGTTTTCCACATTGTCGGATCATTGCCAGTTTTGTAGCTTGGCTAGAGAGGTGGCTAATATTGGAGCACAAATCTTCAACACGACAGCCGGAATGTTGTCAGGCCAATAGCCATTGCTGTATCCAGTGTGCCCAGCCATTTCTGTATATCATGTGGAGTGAATCAAATTGGCCGACGACTGGCTTCTGTGATGGTGGGGACCTCAGGAGGAGGCTGCGATGGACTATCCAGTCGGTACCTCTGGCTGAAGATGGTTTTAAACGCTTCATTCAGCCTTGTCTTTTGCACTCACATGCTGGGCTCTGCCAGCATAGAGGATGGGGATATTTATGGAGCCTCCTCTTACCGTTAGTTGTTTAATAGTCTACCACCATTCACGACTGGATGTGGCAGGACTACAGAGCTTTGATCTGACCGTTGGTTGCGGAATCGCTTAGCTCTCTTTATAGCATGCTGCTTCTGCTGTTTAGCATGCATGTAGTCCTGTGTTGCAGTGTTGCTTGGTTGGCACTTCATTTTTAGGTATGCCTGGTGCTTCTCCTGGCATGCTCTTCGACACTCATTGAACCAGGGTTGGTCCCCTGCTTCATGGAAATGGTAGAGTGAGGGATATGCCGGGCCATAAGGTTACAGATTGTAGCAGAATACAATTCTTCTGCTGCTCATGGCCCACAGCACCTTATGGATGCCCATTCTAGAGCTGCTAGATCTGTTCTGAATCTATCTCATTTAGCACGGTGGTAGTGCCACACAACACAATGGAGGGTGTCCTCCGTATGAAAATGGGACTTCGTCTGCACAAAGATTGTGCGGTGGTCACTGCTACCAATACTGTCATGGACAGATGCATGCGACAGGTAAATGGGTAAGGATGGTTTTTGCCTCGTGTTGGTTCTTTCATCACCTGCCACAGGCCCAGAATGGCAGCTATGTCCTTCGAGACTCGGCCAGCTCGGTCAGTAGTGGTGCTACCAAGCCACTCTTGGAGATGGGCATTGAAGTCCCCCATCCAGAGTTCATTGTGTGTCCTTGCTATCCTCAGTGTTTCTACCATGTGTTCAACACGGAGGAGTACTGATTCCTCAGCTGAGGGAGGGCATAGGTGGTAATCAGCAGGAGGTTTCCTTGCCCATGCTTGGCCTGAAGCCACGAGACTTCATGGGGTCTGGAATCAATGTTGAGGACTCCCAGGGCCACTCCCACCCGACCGTATACAACTGTGTCGCCACTCCTGGTGGGTTTGTCCTGCTAGTGGGACAGGACGTACCCAAAGATGGTGATGGAGGAGTCTGGGACATTGGCTGAAGGGTATGATTCTGTGAGTATATCTGTGGGACTGCTCTCCCAATTTTGGCACAAGTCCCCAGATGTTGGTGAGGAGGACTTTGCAGGGTCGACTGGGCTGGGCGTCCCTTTGTTGTGTCCGAAGCCAGTGCCGAGTGCCAGGTGGTCTGTCCAGTTTTGATATTATTGTTTCTCGTAGCGGTTTTTTTACAACTGAGTGACTTGCTAGGCCATTTCAGAGGGCAGTTAAGAATCAACCACATATAGGCCAGACCAGGTAAGGACAGCAGATTTCCTTCCCTAAAGGACATTAGTGAACCAGATGGGTCTTTACGACAATCCTGTAGTTTCATGGTCATCATTATTGATACTAGCTTTTCATGCCAGATTTATTTAATTGAATTTAAATTCCCCATCTGTTATGGTGGATTTTGAACTCATGTCTCCAGTTCATTAGTCTAGGCCTCTGGATTACTAGTCCAGCAACAGAACCACTACACTACCGTACCCACGTATTGGCGAGTGGCCTTAACCAGCCCGTCCCACTCTACACTATCAAGGCAACAACCGGAGCGTTTCCCCCCGACCCCTTTCAGACTTTTCTCATCAATCCCAGTTGGACCCCCGGCCTGCATTGGACAGAGATGACCGCATGGACTGGGCCCTACCCACTTCCAGTGCAGTTAACCCTGAGCAATGCCGAACTGATCCTGGAGTTGGAGCAGGGTTGGTGCTTGATGCCAATGTGGGGACATGAGGGTTAAGCTCAGAGGAAAAGATGAGGGAGAGGGTGTGGAGAAAATGTTAAAATTAACAATACAAATAGATGTAAAATTAAGTCTAGGCGGAGCTGATAGGTTTGGCAGACCCTGTGGAATGGGAAAGAAATGGGCCAGAAGAGAGGGAGTTGGTTAAACACATCTCCAGTCATTATCTGTGTGTTTAGATGGATCTGTAGGGGTTGCTGGTTATTGGCCATCAAATAAAAAAACAGATTAAAAAATGTAGAGTTGGCACGGAGAAATGGTGTAAGGAGAATTTCAGTTGCACTGCTCCCTCCTTTTTTGGTCTCTGCTGACATTGATTTGCATTCTGACACGATGTGCTCTCTCTTGTGTGTGTGATCCATTTGTCTTTGTGGTTTTGTTACGCAACTTTCGTCTGTGGGTAGTTTAATAAAACCGTCCATTTCCTCTGGCTCATCCGAATGTCAACCATGTACCTCTAGCAGAAGAAAAAATTACAGATAAAAATCACTAGATTGCAACTGCCGGTACTTTATAGCTGCCCTCATACAGTGAACCGTTTAAGCTGTAAATGCTTAATGCAGATTCTGGGTGCAAAACATATCGACTTGTTTCTTGTCTTGCAATGTTACTGGCCACAGATTCTGATGCCACCTGAGTTTTAAAGGAGTTGGGCAATGGACACCTTCTTCAGAATTAGAGGGATGGTCCACAATGGCTGCAATGCCATCAGGTGACCCAGGATCACTGGCTCTTGGAGCTCCTCTGACACAATCGGATGGCTTTAGGTGGCAGTACCTGAGCCAGCTAACCTGGGAGGAGGTCCTTGGCAAGGATCCAGAGATTGGCAAGGACCATGGGATTGGCAAGATCAGAGGATACTAGTAACACCTGGGACAAGAGCTTCTCATTGACTCCTTGTCCCACAGACTATCCCAGGGTCCAGGACCAGTTGATCAGAACAACTTAATGTGTATTGACCTAGGTTCAGTTTCCAGGATTTGAGCATTGATATCAGCACGATCACTACAGTGGATTATGCTGTTACACATTCTGACTTTCATGGGGAATGATACAAGCTGGAATAAACAAACTTTCTGCAGCAACACCCTTCCGATTGTCAGCTGGTTCACGATGTTTCCATTTTTCACTCTCCCTTCACAAAGCAAAGCTGTTCAGGTCTTCCAGCCAGCCACATTTGCTCCGAGGTAGACCAGCCAGTTAGTCACAGTCAGTGCAGTTCCCTTTTCTTCACTTAAACTGGTTGTGCAGCCTCCTGCCTCAAATTGAGCCAATTGACAAGCCTATTGTGATGTCTGATCTCACAATGATGTGCAGTGTGAGGGTCAAGCTTGCCCTGTGATGTCACAGTTTGACCTGTCCACTTAAAGGGGCCTCACCTTGATGAATGGGTAGAGCTGTATGGGTAGAGCTACGGAACACCAAAGGGCAGAAAACGAGAAAACGCTAGTAGGAGTTGTGTATAGACCATCAATCAGTAGTAGTGAGGTTGGGGATGGCATCAAACAGGAAATTTTAATCTACATATAGATTGGGCTAATCAAACTGGTAGCAATACGGTGGAGGAGGATTTCCTGGAGTTTATAAGGGATGGCTTTCTAGGCCAATACATCGAGGAACCAACTAGAGAGCTGGCCATCCTAGACTGGGTGTTGTGTAACGAGAGAGGATTAATTAGCAATCTTGTTGTGTGAGGCCCCTTGGGGAAGAGTGACCATAATATGGTATAATTCTTCATTAAGATGGAGAGTGACACAGTTAATTCAGAGACTAGGGTCCTGAACTTAAAGAAAGATAACTTCGATGGTATGAGACGTGAATTGGCTAGGATAGACTGGCGAATGGTACTTAAAGGGTTGACAGTGGATAGGCAATGGCAGACATTTAAAGATCACATGGATGAACTTCAACAATTGTACATCCCTGTCTGGCGTAAAAACAAAACGGGGAAGGTGGCTAACAAGGGAAATTAGGGATAGTGTTAAATCCAAGGAAGAGGCATATCAATTGGCCAGAAAAAGCAGCAAACCTGAGGACTGGGAGAAATTTAGAATTCAGCAGAGGAGGACAAAGGGTTTAATTAGGAGGGGGAAAATAGAGTATGAGAGTAAGCTTGCAAGGAACATAAAAACTGACTGCAAAAGCTTCTATAGATACATGAAGAGAAAAAGATTAGTGAAGACAAATGTAGGTCCCTTGCAGTCAGAATCAGGCGAATTTATAATGGGGAACAAAGAAATGGCAGACAAATTGAACAAATACTTTGGTTCTGTCTTCACTAAGGAAGACACAAATAACCTTCCGGAAATACGAGGGAATTGAGGGTGTAGCGAGAAGGAGGAACTGAAGGAAATCCTTATTAGTCAGGAAATTGTGTTGGGGAAATTGATGGGACTGAAGGCCGATAAGTCCCCAGGGGCCTGATAGTCTGCATCCCAGAGTATTTAAGGAACTGGCCCGAGAAATAGTGGATGCATTGATGATCATTTTCCAACATTCTATAGACTCTGGATCAGTTCCTATGGACTGGAGAGTAGCTAATGTAACACCACTTTTTAAAAAAAGGAGGGAGAGAGAAAACGGGGAATTATAGACCGGTTAGCCTGACATTGGTAGTGGGGAAAATGTTGGAATCAATTATTAAAGGTGTAATAGCAACGCATTTGGAAAGCATTTACAGGATCGGTCCAAGTCAGCATGGATTTATGAAAGGGAAATCATGCTTGACAAATCGTGTAGAATTTTTTGAGGATGTAACGAGTAGAATGGACAAGGGAGAACCAGTCGATATGATGTATTTGGAATTTCAAAAGGCTTTTGACAAGGTCCCACTCAAGAGATTAGTGTGCAAAATTAAAGCACATGGTATTGAGGGTAATGTGTTGATGTGGATAGAGAACTGGTTGGCAGACAGGAAGCAAAGAGTAGGAATAAACGGGTCCTTTTCAGAATGGCAGGCAGTGATTAATGGGGCACCGCAAGGTTCATTGCTGGGACCCCAGCTATTTACAATATGCGTTAATGATTTAGACGAAGGAATTGAATGTAATGTCTCCAAGTTTGCAGATGACACTAAACTGGGTGGCAGTGTGAGCTGTGAGGAGGACGCTAAGAGGCTGCAGGGTGACTTGACCACGTTAGGTGAGTGGGCAAATACATGGCAGATGCAGTATAATGTAGATAAATGTGAGGTTATTCTCTTTGGTGGTAAAAACAGGAAGGCAGATTATCTGAATGGTGACAGATTAGTAAAAGGAGAGGTGCAACGAGACTTGGGTGGCATGGTACATCAGTCATTGAAAGTTGGCATGCAGATACAGCAGGCGGTGAAGAAGGCAAATGGCATGTTGGCCTTCATAGCGAAAGGATTTGAGTATAGGAGCAGGGAGGTCTTACTGCAGTTGTACAGGGCCTTGGTGAGGCCACACCTTGAATATTGTGTACAGTTTTGATCTCCTAATCTGAGGAAGGACATTCTTGCTATTGAGGGAGTGCAGCGAAGGTTCACCAGACTGATTTCCGGGATGGCAGGACTGACATATGAAGAAAGACTGGATCGACTAGGCTTATATTCACTGGAATTTAGAAGAATGAGAGGGGATCGCATAGAAACATATAAAATTCTGACTGGATTGGACAGGTTAGATGCACGAAGAATGTTCCCGATGTTGGGGAAGTCCAGAACCAGGGGTCACAGTCTAAGGATAAGGGGTAAGCCATATAGGACCGAGATGAGGAGAAACTTCTTCACTCACAGAATTGTGAACCTGTGGAATTCTCTATCACAGAAAGCTGTTGAGGCCAGTTCATTAGATATATTCAAAAGGGAGTTAGATGTGGCTCTTACTGCTAAAGAGATCAAGGGGTATGGAGAGAAAGCAGGAATGGGGTACTAAAGTTGCATGATCAGCCATGATCATATTGAATGGTGGTGCAGGCTCGAAGGGCCGAATGGCCTACTCCTGCACCTATTTTCTATGTTTCTGTGAAACTGTGTGTTGCAGAAACCATTGCATTTTACTTAGGTTACAGTGACTTGACATGCTAGAATACAGTAACAGTTTTCCACTTGTTTTGTGACCCAGAGAAGAGGGTGTGCAGATGTTGGTAAATAATGGGCTTGTTTGCCTTCTCCATGCTTCCTTCTCTGGGTGGAGGATGATTCTAATGCTCCAATGTCCATCTCAAACACCGTTTGTGTTTCTTGGGTTTGGTGCTGGAGGCTTGGGTCGATGGTGATGCCCGATACCATTGATCAGGACCCACTGATGATGGGTTGGTACCAGGGAGATGGAGGAGCTGGTCTGTGATGGTGGAGTGGGGTGGGGGTGGGGGGGGGGCGGCGTGGGGGGAAGGATTTAGATGGTGCTGAGACCAATTCCTGCTGGGCTCTACGTGTTTTTGGACCAGAGGCTTTTCAACGTCCTTGTCAAGAGAAAGGCCATGGGAGATGAACCTGTTCTATTAATCTCTCTTACCTACAGGTAGCAGTGGTAAATGTCTGTCTGGGTTTGAGTAAACATTTGTGACTACACCCCACCTTCCATGGCAATGCCATGGGAGATCTACCAATGATAAGTAGTTGTCTACTTTTACAGAACAAAGATTGAAGAATCAAACTCAAGGGCTGGGAAGAGTCAGTCAGTGAAAGACCTGAGAGTGGGGCTCAGTAACCATCAATAATCAGGCTCCAAGCACCAGACTACCTGTGTTCAATGCCATGGAAGATCTAACAATGACAAAATGGACTATTCCACCCTACTGTGCGTCAGTATCACTATCTGTTACACTGTTCATATTGCTCATTATGACGTTCACATATGATACAGGTCAGTAGGTCACAACCTTCTCTCTAATCTGCTGGTTGATGATGTTTTCATTGTTTGTGTTCTCTTCACAAGGCTGTTTAGATGTTCTAGCCAGCGACTTTTATGCTGAGATGGATCAGCCAATTAGTCACAGTCAGTGCAGCTCCCTTTCCTTCACCTTAAACTGGTTGTGCAACCTCTTACCTCAAATTGACACAGTTTACAAGGCTGCTGTGATGTCTGATCTCACTGTGATGCGCAGCGTGAAGGTCAGGCTTGCCCTGTGATGTCACGGTTTGACCCATCCAGTTAAAGGGACCTCACCTTGATGTAACAGTATTTAGCAAAAACCCTTGGACTTAATTAAGGTTACATTGACTTGATGCACCAGAATGCAATGACAGTTTTCCACTTGTGTACAACCCAAAGAACCGGGTGTGCAAGTGATGGGTCTACCAATGATAAGTAATTGTATATATTTACAGCAACAGGAGTAGCTCATTCAGCCCCTTGGTGTTCACCATTTAATTGGATCATGGCTGATCTGTAGCTAAACTCCATTACTTGTCTTTGATCCATATTTCTTGATCAACTTAGGAACATAGGGGTGGGAGTGGGGCATTCAACCCCTCAAGCCTATTCTTCCATTCAACTACACCATGTTTACTCTATCAAAGACCTTACACATAGACCTTATTTATTCTATCAAAACCCTTCATGATTTTGAACACCTCTATCAATAACCTTCCTCTTCACCTTCTCTGCTCTAAGGAGAATAGCCCCAGCTTCTCCAGTCTCTCCACATAACTGAACTCCCTCATCCCTGGCACCATTCTAGTAAATCTCTTCTGCTCCTTTCTAAGGCCTTGACTTCCTTCCTAAAGTGTGCCCAGGATTGGAAACAATACTCCAGCTGAGGCCTAACCAATGTTTTAACTGGCTGCAACCTTTGAAAGGCTTCACCAGAACCCAAATCCCCTCCCTCCGAGTGATGATAATCCCTTTCAGGAGCTGTATTACCGCTCTGCAGCGGGTTAGCGGCAGAGTGATGTGTGCATGCGGGATTCCTGCTTCAGTGCTAATCCGCCAGTGAGATACGAAATCAGCCATGTGTTCGTAATCTCAGGGTGAGATATAATGAGTTTCAGTTGCTCTTTTCAACTTTGAAGTGTAATTAGTTTTCATTCAGATCATTCTGCAAAACGATAGAGCAATTATTGGTAGAAAAAAAATGATCTGGGCTTTTTTTCCAAACAAAATTCCCTATTTGCACACACACCCTCTGTCCTATCAATACCAATTTGGAAGGAGGTTGATTTGAGTCCATTGTATGCGAAACATTCCTTGTTTAGATATAAAAGCCACTACCAGTGCCAGTTGGAATTACTTCTTGACAGTAAATAAACTGAACGTCATATATAGTTGTTCTCAGAAGGCATCACTTCAACAGATCATCTGAAAGGCAGCACCTCTGATACTGCAACACTCTTTCAGTGTGCAATGAATTATCAACCTCATTTGGTGCTATAGTCTCTGAAGTGGAATTGAACCCACAACCTCCTGACTCAGAGGCTAGAGTGCTACCAACTGAGCCACAGCTGACCACCTTATAGATTCTATCATACTTAAAGGGAGCTACTTTAGCTCACATAAATAAATAAAGACCGCATTAATGTGGTCAGGGAATTAGGTCGCGATTTCAAAGCCAACTTTGTTTGTTAGTCCTAACTTATTTCTTTCTCAACTAAAAAGTAAGATTCCTTCTTCTTGGGGAATGTTGTTCTCTTCCCCTCCATGCACTACTTCTATCTCTGAGAGGGTGGGTGGATACCCTGTTCCAAACCACTCTGAAACTTGAGTACTGGAAGTGAGCTGCTAACTTGTCACTGAGTTTCTCTGCCTCACTGCCATTGGGACTCCCCTATCAGTGACACGTTTGTGATTAGTGTGTTGGGGATGGTGAGTGCCACCAGGCAGGGTGTCCTTTTGGCCTACAACACTCTGAGATCTCCTAGCTCCTCCAATTCTGTCCGCTTCCCCATCACCAATTTCCTTCACTACCATTGGGGGCTGTGGCTTTCGCTGCCTAGGTCCAAAACCCAGGAGTCTCCTCCCTAAACCTCTCTGTCACTCTTCTCCATTAAAATGCTCTTTAAAACCTACTTCTTTGACCAAGCTTTTGGTCAGCTGTCCCAATATCTCCTTAATTTGGGCGGCACTGGCAAAGCCAGCATTTATTGCCCATCCCTAATTGTCCTTGAGAAGGTGGTGATGAGCCGCCGCCTTGAATCACTGTAGTCCTTATGGCGGAGAGAGTTCCAGGATTTTGACCCATAGAACGGCTATATATTTCCAAGTCAGGATGGTGTGTGACTTGGAAGGGAACTTGCTTATGCTTCAAACATAAACACTCTGCATCCTGTGAAAAGATTTTATTGTGTATACAAGATATCTGACCCAAATATTTTGTGTTCTAACACTGCATTATTAAGACCCATAGAGGTCAACGATCACATTATCCAAATAGGTGAGGTGAACTGATTATCTATCCATGTAAAAGCTATGTATACATATAAATAAATGGGTCCTCAAGTCATGTAAACAACAACAATTTGCATTGATATAGCACCTTTAATGTAGTAAAGCATCCCAAGGCAATTCACAAGCAATTATCAAACAAAATTTGACACCTTGTCACATCAGGACATATTAGTACAGGTGATCAAAAGCTTGTTCAAAGAGGAAGGTTTTAAGAAGCATCTTAAAGGAGGAAAGAGAGGCAGAGAGGTTTAGGGATGATTTCAGAGCCTAGAGCCTAGACAGCTGAAGGCACGGCCACCAGTGGTGGAGCGATTAAAATCGGGGATGGGCAAGAGACCAGAATTGGAAGAGGGCAGAGATCTCGGAGGTTGATAGAACTGGAGGAGATTACAGAGATAGGGAATGGTGAGACCATGGAGGGATTTGAAAACAAGGATGAGAATTTTAAAATGCAATTTTCAAGTGCAATAAAGTGTATTCCCAATGTAAAAAGAAATCGCAGCTGAACAATACAAAAATGAGAATGTGGGTGAGAGCATCATATTGTGTTAGATATCTGGTTCATTGAGCTTCAATTAATACTTGCCAAATAAATAAGGGCAGAAATATCAGAGACTCACATAGGAGATGGCAAAATAATTTAACTTTTGATGCTCAAGGAATTCATAAATGAACAGATTGGTTAAATTAAAACATAGGAAAAGGTTTGGCCATTCAGCCCCTCTAACCTGTCCCCCATTCAGTTAGATCATGGCTGATCTGTATCTCAACTCCATCTACCCACCTTGGTTCCCGAACCCTTAAATCCCTTGCCTAACAAAAATCTTTCATTCTCACTCTTGAAATTTTCCATTGACCCCAGCCTTAAAAGCTTTTTGGGGGAGAGAGTTCCAGATTTCCACTGCCCTTTGTGTGAAGAAATGCTTCCTGACATCACCCCTGAATGGCCGCGCTCTAATTTTAAGTTTTATGCCCTCTTGTTCTGGACTCCCCTAGCAGAGGAAATAGTTTCTCTCTATCTACCCTATCAAATCCTTTATTCATCTTAACCACCTCAATTAGGTCACCCCTGTAATCTTCTATACTCCAGGAAATACAAGCCTGCTCTGTTTTCTATATGGAAATGACACATATATAGTACAGGCTGGATAGAATAGAGTCACTGGGATTTCTTTTGTCGCAGGGTTTTGTTTGCAGGAGAGGTCAGGGGTCAACAGTCATGTTGTGTTGGAAGACATAATGAAACAGTAGCTGGATTAACACCACGGAAGCTGCTACGTAACCAATTAGGTGGTTCCATTCTAATCCCATTTACTAATTGCAAATTGCAAATTTGTTCTTGAAAAGCTATTGGGGAAAACCATAACTAATGTAACATGCTAGTTGGTCACCAACTGGATTTTTTAATTAACTCCTGACATCCTCTTTCACATAGTCACTGTACACAGCAATATTTTACCCAGAGCTTTGGGGAGAAGCTTATCACAACAACAACAACAACTTGCATTTATATAGTGCATTTAACCTTGTAAACTGTCGTAAGGCCCTTCACAGGACACTGAGCCACAAGAGGGAAGCTTGGTCAAAGAGGTAGGTTTAAAAGAACGAATAAAGGAGGAGAGAGGCGGAGAGGCTTAGGGAGGCTGAAGAGTTGGGGTAGGGATTTGTGGCGGGGGCAGAGTACCCAAGCGGGGAGAAATAAAAGAAGGCATGATGACAGGAGAGAGGGGCCTAGGAGGGGTAAAGAGAAAAGAAGAAAAAAAGGGGGGAAATAGAAGTGATAATGGGCTCGAGTCACGACAAGGTTTGAGTTTACAGAAAGTACCATTAGAATCATGGCTTGTTACTGGCGATTGGGTCATCGATCGTGCTTTGGAAATGTGGAAAAGAACGGCAAACTATTTATAATCCTTTTTGGATTTAAGCACTTTTATTAAAGTTCATGAAAGAGAAGGTTAGTCTATCTTGTGTATAATTTTAGTAACCTCACTGAGAGGCGCTTACCTCTACATCATGAATGTCTTTTTAATATTCCCTGCTGTGTTCCAGCACTGGAGATGCCTCACAGGTCTGACACACAGGAGGAAGTGAGCAGCACAGAGCTAAATAACCTAGTTTCTCTTATATATAAATCATCTCAGAGTTAAAGGAAAGGTAGCATGGGAGCAGGATGCTGTCTGATTGATAATACGCAATCCAGGCTTTGATTGAGAGTGCCTTCCAAGGTGTTGAGAAAGTGGAACTTGCTACCACATGGACTGGTTGAGGCGAATAGCATAGATGCATTTAAGAGGAAGCTAGATAAGTACATGAGAAAAAAAGGAATCGAAGGATATGTTGATGAGGTGAGATGATAAAATTTAGTTCTTTTTAATTCATTCATGGGATGTGGATGTCGCTGGTAAGGCCAGCATTTATTGCCCATTCCTAATTGCCCTTGACAAGTTGGTGGTGATCCACCTTCTTGAACCACTGCAGTCACGGGAGACACAGGTCTTTCTGCTGTGAACAAAAATTAAGAGTGTTGGTGAAAAAGCCCAAAGTGTAACAGTAGAATACAGAAATATAAGACCATGCCCAAGATTTGCAGCTTTGTGTTTTCTGTTTCCTTTCTCATCTTGGATTGTCCGCTTTCTCCTTTTCACATTTGCATTTGACCATGTATCAAAATGTCAAACGTTTAGTTTTGTGGCCAAGCAGTGGTTTGAAGTGTTATTACGACAGCAGATCACAGGGATTTTTTGTTTCAAAAGTACAGTGGTGTTATTTTGGAGGGTGTTTGATTTTGTGTTGCTATTGGGAAACAATAACCTTGATTGTTAACACTTCGACGTCATGCGGTATAGAGGAGTCCTTCCTTGTCAGGGCAAGAATAAGTGCTCACTCAAACTTTCTCAAAAAAATTTTCACTGCCTCCAGCACATTTTATATAAAGGTGGTGAGTATATCATTTACTGATTTCGAATCTTCCGCTGCCACATTTCCTTCTTAGCGTTGCAGTCTGGGTTGTTGACCTCTCCAATGTAGCTCCCAGTGCTTTTCCACTATCAGCCAATAGAAGGGAAAGACTGATGCAGGCAGTCCTGTCTCGGGGAAGGGAGAAACATACCACAGCTGCCCAGTGGCTTATCAATCCCCCATCCCTCCCTATCTCTGTAACCCCTTGCAGCCTCACAAAACTCCCAGATCTCTGCGCTCCTCCAATTCTGGCATCTCGCACATCCGATTTTTATCGCTCCACCATTGACGGCCATGCCTTCAGCTGCCTAGGCCCTAAGCTCTGGAATTCCCTCCCTAAACCTCGCCCCCTCTCTACATTTCTGTCCTCCTTTAAGATGCTCCTTAAAACCTATCTCTTTGACCAAGCTTTTAGTAACCTGGCCTAATATCTGCTGTGTGGCTCGGTGTCAGATTTTGTCTGATAACGCTCCTGTGAAATGCCTTGGGGCGTTTTACTGTGTTAAAGACGCTATATAAATGCAAATTGTTGCAGTAGTTTAAGCAGGAAGGTCAAAAGTTACCTAGTGAAAGTAGACAGGTTCTATTGGCACTTGAAGTCGTGATTCAAACTTAATCCACTATTGAGTCTGTTGCTCCAAACCAAGAGCAGCTGAGGAATTTTCATCTTTTGTAAATTAAAATGTAGCAACGGACAGAGCAAATGGAGCTTTGATGTTGTTTCCCATTTCCTCATGCCTCTTTAAAGCCTGGATTAACATCACGCTTTTGCATCAGAATGTAACACAGGCTTGTGCATATGCTAATTTTAGGATACCATGGCAGCAGGGAGAGCAATTTTAGCTCTGATTAATACGAGCAACAACTGGGCTGATTGACTAATTATTTGTTCATTGAAAACGAAACCATTAATTATGCATCTTGTCATCGAATCAGTCTGTTGCGAGATTTCATCTGTTCATTGCTAGACGGTTCTATAGAGAGCAGCTGGCATTGTTGCAAGAATGCAACCAACAGTAAAACATATTTGTGGCTTTAGTCATCAGCTGGGCATTTGACAGGCACGGTGTGTTGGCTGACTAAAGCAATCCGAGCAAGCTTGAGTTCATTCAACGTGACGTTTAGTACATCGGTACACAAAACAACTAGTTAGAATTTACCATTTATCTTTACCCAGAGAGTGGCAAGAATGGGGAAGTCGCTACCACATGGAGTGGTTCAGGAGAACAGATGCATTCAAAGGGAAGCTGGACAAACACATGAGGGAGAAAGGAATAGAAGAATATGTTGATGGAGTTAGTTCAAATGAAGTGGGGTGGGAGGAGGCTGGTGTGGAACATAAACACTTGCATAGACTTGTTGGGCCGAATGGCCTGTTTCTGTGCTGTAAATTCTACGTAATATGTGGAATACACATTCAAAGAGGAAGCTGTACCACTTTTATGATTTAACTTCCTTCCCCCTTTTCAACATGCCGAGATGCAGTCCTGCTACTCCGACTGATATAGAAACATAGAAACATAGAAAATAGGTGCAGGAGTAGGCCATTCGGCCCCTCGAGCCTGCACCACCATTCAATGAGTTCATGGCTGAACATGCAACTTCAGTACCCCATTCCTGCTTTCTCACCATACCCCTTGATCCCCCCAGTAGTAAGGACTACATCAAACTCCTTTTTGAATATATTTAGTAAATTGGCCTCAACAACTTTCTGTGGTAGAGAATTCCACAGGTTCACCACTCTCTGGGTGAAGAAGTTTCTCCTCATCTCGGTCCTAAATGGCTTACCCCTTATCCTTAGACTGTGACCCCTGGTTCTGGACTTCCCCAACATTGGGAACATTCTTCCTGCATCTAACCTGTCTAAATCCATCAGAATTTTAAACGTTTTGATGAGATCCCCTCTCATTCTTCTGAACTCCAGTGAATACAAGCCCAGTTGATCCAGTCTTTCTTGATATGTCAGTCCCGCCATCCCGGGAATCAGTCTGGTGAACCTTCGCTGCACTCCCTCAATAGCAAGAATGTCCTTTCTCAAGTTAGGAGACCAAAACTGTACACAATACTCCAGGTGTGGCCTCACCAAGGCCCTATACAACTGTAGTAACACCTCCCTGCCCCTGGACTCAAATTCCCTCGCTATGAAGGCCAACATGCCATTTGCTTTCTTAACCGCCTGCTGTACCTGCATGCCAACCTTCAATGACTGATGTACCATGACACCCAGGTCTCGTTGCATCTCCCCTTTTCTTAATCTGTCACCATTCAGATAATAGTCTGTCTCTGTTTTTACCACCAAAGTGGATAACCTCACATTTATCCACATTATACTTCGTCTACCATGCATTTGCCCACTCACCTAACCTATCCAAGTCACTCTGTAGCCTCATAGCATCCTCCTCACAGCTCACACTGCCACCCAACTTAGTGTCATCCGCAAATTTGGAGATACTACATTTAATCCCCTTGTCCAAATCATTAATGTACAGTGTAAACAGCTGGGGCCCCAGCACAGAACCTTGCGGTACCCCACTAGTCACTGCCTGCCATTCTGAAAAGTACCCATTTACTCCTACTCTTTGCTTCCTGTCTGCCAACCAGTTCTCAATCCACGTCAGCACACTACCCCCAATCCCATGTGCTTTAACTTTGCACATTAATCTCTTGTGTGGGACCTTGTCGAAAATCTTCTGAAAGTCCAAATACACCACATCAACTGGTTCTCCCTTGTCCACTCTACTGGAAACATCCTCAAAAAATTCCAGAAGATTTGTCAAGCATGATTTCCCTTTCACAAATCCATGCTGACTTGGACCTATCATGTCACCTCTTTCCAAAGGCGCTGCTATGACATCCTTAATAATTGAGTCCATCATTTTACCCACTACCGATGTCAGGCTGACCGGTCTATGAATGGAAATTCTTGGGAGGTCTGAGTGGGTAATGATTAATGCGTCTCAGGTTTCATAAGAACATGAGATATAGGAGAAGGAGTAGGCCATACGGCCCTTCAAGCCTGCTCCGCCATTCAATAAGATCATAGCTCACCTTCAACTTCAACTGCACCTTCCTGTTGGATCCCCACATCCCTTGATTCACTTAGAGTCCAAAAATAGATCAATTTCAGCCTTGAATATACACAACGACTGAGCATCCACAGGCCATCCTTTAAGATGCTCCTTAAAACCTACTTCTGTGATCAAGCTTTTGGTCACCTCTCCTAATATCTCCTTATGTGTCTTGGTGTCAAATTTTGTCTGATAACGCACCTGTGAAGTGCCTTGGGACGTTTTACTATGTTAAAGGCGCTATATAAATGCAAGTCATTATATATTTAACCTCCATCCTTGAGCGTGCCAAAGAGATAACTCCTTTCCATGAATTTCCTTACCTGGGTTATTGACAGATTATCTTGTATTTTCCGTGGACATCAAAACAATTGATGTGCTGCCCTGCTTCACAGGACTAAGATAAAACCTCAACAATGCTTTTCCTCATTGGCTGGATGAACGGACTTTGAAATTATTCTCCAGCCGAATTGGAATAGATCGGTAATGTGGTTCCAAAAAATGTAGGGTGAGGTGTCAAAGGCAGAAAGAAACGGTTAGGTTTGAAAGAGAAAGTGATAACCGATGAGAAACAATAGAGAGGCTGACATTCCAGTGCAGTGCTGAGGGAGTGCTGCACTGTCGGAGGTACCGTCTTTTGGATGAGACGTTAAACCGAGGCCCCGTCTGCTCTCTCCGGTGGACGTAAAAGATCCCATGGCACTACTTCGAAGCACCTTTCATAACCACTGGACGTCCCAACGTTCTTTACAGCCAGTGAAGTACTTTTGGAGTGTAGTCACTGTTCTAATGTAGGAAACGCAACAGCCAATTTGCACACAGCAAGCTCCCACAAACAGCAATGTGATAATGACCAGATGATCTGTTTCTTTTAATGATGTTGATTGAGGAACAAATAGTGGCCTGGCCACCGGGGAGAACTGTCTTGGTCTTCTGCCGTGGGATCTTTTACATCCACCGGAGAGAGCTGATGGGGCCTGGGTTTAACGTCTCATTTGAAATACGGCACTTCCGACAGTGCAGCACTGCCTCAGTACTGCACTGGAGTGTCGGCCTAGATTTTTGTTGTTATGTATATACATTCTGTTTGTAGCCACCAGATGGCTTCATTGTTGGAGGCCACTGAGCAGCACGCACATGGTGCTGCTCAGGTATAAAAGTCCAATCATTTTGAGAGTCAGGCACTTTGGGCCTAAGTAAAGCAGAGGCAAGGTTGTACCTTGCTTAAGTAAACAGTACTCAGTTTGAACCTTTATTGCATATATAACATTTGGCGACAAGAATATAAGAACCTTTGTTTGCAAAATGAGCACGATTGGATTTTTAGAGCGATTCGTGGAGGGAGAAGATTGGACAGACTTTGTGAGCTGTTTGAACCAGTACTTCGTGCCCAAGAAAATGAAGGGGGTCGACGATGCAGATCGGCGCCGGGCCGTGTTCCTCACTGTGTTCGGTTCAAAGATCTACAGTCTGATAAAGAATCCAATCATGCCTAGTGATCCAACAGAGAAAACATACGAGGAGTTGGTACGGGAGCACCTCAAGCCAGACGACGGCATCATCATCTCGAGATACAGGTTTTATACACCTGTTCGATCGAAGGGCCAGAGCGCGGTGGAATTCGTTGCCGATCTGAGACGTCTAGCTGGACCGTGCAAGTTCGGGACGGTGTTGGCAGACATGCTGCGGGACTTCTTTGTTATCGGTATCAACCATGAGGTGATCCTGCGCAAACTTCTGGCGGTGGAGGAGTTGGATTTAAAAAGGGTCATCCAGATCGCTCAATCATGTATGACGACGGACAGGAGTCTAAAGCAAATAGCGGTGAAGAACCGAACCTCGGCAAGTACTGTAAATGCGATTGATTCGGTGTTCGGCAGAGCGGCACATGGCAGGGCCTATCCGGCTGCGTTCGCTAAACCTGTGGCTGCCCAAAGTCCGCCAGCGGGAATGTATCCGACTTCTCCGTGTTGGCGTTGTGGGGAAAATCATCGGCACCAGCAGTGCTGATTTAAGCAATATAGTTGCAAAGGCTGTCTGTGAGTGGGGCATCTCCAACTTAAGTGTCCGCAGGTGAGCAAGCAAGCTGTGACACACCACGTGGAGGATGAGAGTCAGACTAGCGCAGATCCGGATACGCAATCCGAGATGCCAGAGGAGGAAGTGTATGGACTGTACTCCTTCATAACCAAGAGTAAACCAATTTTGATTAATGTGAAGTTTAACCGGATACCGGTATCGACGGAACTGGACACAGGGGCGAGTCAATCGATCATGAACGAGAGGGCATTTAGTAAGCTGTGGGATACTAAGACTGTGAGGCCCAGGCTGAGCCCTGTTAATGCCAAGCTGCGCACGTACATCAAAGAACTGATGACGGTGATTGGCAGTGCACAAATTAATGTGTCGTTTCACGATGCGGTTCACGAGTTACCGCTGTGGATTGTTCCAGGCAATGGCCCAACGTAGTTCAGCAGGAGCTGGTTGAAGAAAATCAGATGCGACCGGAATTATATAAAGGCGTTGTCATTGGAGGAAGATACATGTGCCCAAGTATTGAGCAAGTTCCCCTTGAACCAGGTATCGGCAACTTCACGGAAGCCAAGGTGCAGATCCATGTGGACTCAGATGCAAGACCCGTCTATCATAAAGCTCGGGCAGTGCCGTATATGATGAGGGAGAAGGTCGAAATTGAACTGGAAAGACTCCTGTGTGAAGGGATCATATCACCGGTTGAATTTAATGAATGGGCCAGCCTGATTGTTCCTGTGCTGAAAAGTGATGGCAGAGTCAGAATCTGTGGAGACTACAAGGCTACAAAACAAGATCAGTACCCGTTACCGAAGGCTGATGACTTGTTTGCGATGCTAGCCGGAGGGAAGTCGTTCACAAAACTGGACTTGACGTCGGCCTATATGACACAGGAGTTGGTCGAAACGTCAAAGAGATTTATGTGCATTAACACGCACAAAGGACTGTTTATTTACCACAGGTGCCCTTTCGGAATTCGCTCAGCTGCAGCAATATTCCAAAGAATATGGAAAGTCTACTGAAGTCCGTTCCCAGAACCGTCGTGTTCCAAGATGACATCCTGATCACTGGTCGTGACTCCAAGGAACATCTGAACAACCTGGAAGAGGTTCTACTGCATTTGGATAGAGTGGGACTCAGACTGAAACGCTTGAAGTACATCTTCATGGCACCGGAGGTCGAATTCCTCAGGAGGGGTATCGCCGCTGACGGCATCAGACCTACTGACGTGAAAACCAAAGCCATCAAGAATGCACCCAAGCTGCAGAATGTGACGGAGCTGTGTTCGTTCCTGGGTCTACTCAACTACTTTGGTAACTTCCTACCTAAGTTGAGCACCTTACTAGAACTACTGCACATGCTATTGAGAAAATGCGACAACTGGGTGTGGAGCGCATCGCAAGACAGAGCTTTCGAGAAAGCCACCAATCTGCTTTCCTCAAACAAGCTGCTTGTACATTATGACCCGTGTAAATGTTTAGTTTTGGCCTGTGACGCATCGTCATATGGAAATGGTTGGCTTGTTGGAGTACGCAATGAGTCGGGGAAACTTCAACCTGTCGTGTATGCATCCAAAAGTTTTATCTAAAGCAGAAAGAGCCTGCAGCATGGTAGAAAAAGAAGCGTTCGTGTTTGTGAACGGTGTTAAAAAGATGCATTAATACCTGTTCGGTCTGAGGTTCGAATTAGAGACTGATCACAAGCCGCTCATTTCATTGTTTTCCGAGAGCAAAGGTATCAATCCCAACGCTTCATCCCGCATCCAAAAATGGATGCTGACATTATCTGCCTATGATTATGTCATTCACCACAGACCTGGCACAGAGAATTGTGCCGATGCATTGAGCCAGTTGCTGTTGCCCACACCGGAGGTGAAAATGCCACAACCGGCGAATCTAATGTTAATCATGGATGCTTTTGAGAGGGAAGGAACCCCTGTCACTGCTCAACAAATTAAGACCTGGATCAGCCAGGACCCGATTTTATCCGTGGTAAAGGGTTGCATCCTCAAAGGGGATTGGTCTGCCATATCTAAGCAAGTTTATGAGGAGGCCAAACCGTACATTCGCCATAAGGACGAATTCAAGCAGATTATATATTGTGGGGCAATCGCGTTGCAATGCCCAAGAAAGGGAGAGAGAAGTTCGTGCGTAAGTTACACAGCATACATCCTGGTTATAGTGATGATGAAGTTCATCGCCAGGTCCCATGTATGGCGGGCAGGAATTAATTCTGAGCTGGAAGCATGCGTGCATCAGTACAGCGTGCAGCTCAGCAAGCACCAGCGGAATCACCGTTGAGTCTGAGGCCATCCAAACCTTGGTCCAAGATCCCTGTAGATTTTGCAGGTCCCTTCCTGGGCCAGATATTTTTAGTGGTGATGGATGCTTATTTGAAGTGGATAGAATGCATAATCATGTCATCCAGCACGTCCACGGCAACCATCGAGAATCTCAATGTCATGTTCGTGACACATGGTCTGCCTGACAATGGGTCGTGCTTCACCAGTGAGGAGTTTCAGGAGTTTGTGAAATGTACTGACACAAAACATGCAAGGTCAGCACCGTTCAAGCCTGTGTCCAATGGGCAAGCAGAACGTGCAGCACAAATTATCAAGCAAAGCATGAGGAGAGTAACCCAAGGATCACTGCAGACTCACTTGTCCTGCATACTGTTGAGTTACAGGACAAGACCCCACACACTCACAGGGGTCTCGCCTGCTGAACTCATGATGAAAAGAGGTCTTAAGACCAAGCCATCTCTGGTACACCCAGATTTAAATAATCATGTTGAATACAGAAGACAAAGTCAACAATGGTACCACAATCGAGCAACTGTGTCACGTGAGATTTCTGTTAATGATTCTGTATATATGTTGAACTATGGTCAGGGTCCCAAATGGATCGCTGGTACGGTCATGGCCAAGGAGGGCAACAGAGTATTCGTTATCAAGCTCAAGAATGGGCAAACTTGCAGAAAACACATGGATCAGACAAAGCTGAGGCACACAGACGAGCCAGAACAGTCAGACAAAGAAATCATTGACAACCAACCAACCTACCAGCAGTCTTCAGAGGACTCAAGGGTCATCAGTGAACCCGGAATTTCTATCACGGACCTGTTCAATAAAAATGGACTTGCAATTCCTGACATGGCCACTGCCACCCCCAACAAGTCAGTCATCCAACCATCAGCCATAACAGACACCGCACACTCACCCAAGGCTGGAATCGAACTGAGACGGTCAACCCGGGAGCACAAAGCACCAGACCATCTCAACCTGTGAAAAACTGTGATACGATCTCAGAGGGGGGAATTGTCATGTATGTAAATTCTGTTTGTAGTCACCAGATGGCGTCATTGTTGGAGGCCACTGAACAGCACACACATGGTGCTGCTCAGGTATAAAAGGCCAGCCATTTTGAGAGTCAGGCACTTTAGGCCTAAATAAAGCATAGGTAAGATTGTACCTTGATTAATTAAACAGTACTCAATTTGAACCTTTATTGCATACATAACATTTGTGTTCAAGTCCTTGGAATGGGACTTGAACCTATTTTGCATCTCTCCCGCTACTCACCCATTGAGCGCCTCAAGTTAAAACCACCACGATTGTGTATGTCTTAGGTATTGCACAATGTCATTTCAGGGTGAAGGCTTAGCAAAATAACCAGTCCTGTAGAGAAAACTGCATTGCAAGGGTTAAACGGTTTCTTTCTTTCATTCATTTAAACACTGCCATGACTGACCTTGCAAAATAAACCTGGGAAATACCAGCAGGAAATTGTGCTGTGATTGAAGCTTACAACCGTCAGCCTAGACTGCATTTAAGTATTTTCCAAAATCTAACCATTCAGTGATGCGACCAATGCAGTTATGTGGTTAAATACTAACCTCACTTGCCCTTCTCTCTCAGCTGAAAGAAGATAACTCCATGACTTGGGAGTAAGTTGGGAATTTTCCTGGTGTTAAATTTAGTCATGGTAAAGAGCCAAACTTTCAAGATAAGGATGAAGATTTCATTGTCCTTGAGCACTTCAGTTCTATACGATGCAGTGCATGGGGCACATTTTGCAAGGCTGCACTCCTGGTGAGGGTCCTCACTGCCTGGAGATTTCTCTGTGGCACAGCCCAGAGGTTAGACTCATCCCCAACGTTAGGCCATTTTACCAATGTCAGGTAACATAGAAAATATGGGGGCTATTTTAACCCTACTCGCTCAGCAGAAACCTGATGGGTGGACAATTAAAATCGCTCTGGCTCTTCTCTGTCCAAAATCATCATCATCATAGGCAGTCCCTCAAAATCGAGGAAGACTTGCTTCCACTCTAAAAGTGAGTTCTCAGGTTACTGTAAAGTCCAATATGGGAATTATAGTCTCTGTCACAGGTGGGACAGACAGTGGTTGAGGGAAAGTGTGGATGGGACTGGTTTGCTGCACGCTCCTTCCACTGCCTGCATGTGTTTTCTGCATGCCCTCGGCGACGAGACTCGAGGTGCTCAGCGCCCTCCCAGATGCTTTTCCCCCATTTAGGGCGGTCTTTGGCCAGGGATTCCCAGGTGTCGGTGGGGTTGTTGCACTTTATCAAGGAGGCTTTGAGGGTGTCCTTGAAACGTTTCCTCTGCCCACTTCAGGTTCGCTTGCCGTGAAGGAGTTCCGAGTAGAGTGCTTGCTTTGGGAGTCTTGTGTCAGGTATGCGGACACTGTGGCCCGCCCAACGGAGCTGGTCGAGTGTGGTCAGTGCTTCGATGCTGGGGATGTTGGCCTGGTCGCGAATGCTGACGTTGGTGCGTCTATCCTCCCAGGGGATTTGCAGGATTTTGCGGAGAAATCGTTGGTGGTATTTCTCCAGCGATTTGAGCTGTCTACTGTATATGGTCCACGTCTCTGAGCCATGCAGGATGGCGGAAGCCACCATGATCGCAACATTTGCAATTTTAACCTGCTCTCTTGAACAGGCAGCAAAGACATGCGTCCTGAGCCAACAGGGTCCTTCTTTACATATTCATGTTGCAGCCCGATGACATCATTGCGACCGCTTGTAGTTTTTACTCTGGCCTGAGCGGGGAATCCACCTGGAGTTAAAATTGGGGCCAAAACAGGCCATTCGGCCCAACCAGTCTGTGTTGCCGTTTATATTCCACATGAGCATTACTCCTAATCCCATGTTCCCACCCTTCTTCCTTAATCCTACTTTGCTTCAACCGCCTATCCTAGTCTGCTCTTAAGTGGTGGCATGGTCTCTGCCTCAATCATTAACACTGCTAGTGCATTCCACAGCTTCACAACCTTCTGTGTAAAATGTTTCCCCCTGACCTAAATCTCTTATATTTCATCTTGTATCTGTGTTCCCTTGTTCTCGACCCCTCAATCACCAAAAATTGTCTGTTTCTATCTACTCTGTCCTATCCCTTCATAATTTTAAACACCTCTATTAAATCACAGCATAATTTCCTGTTCTAATGAAAATGACCCCAGTTTTCAAGTATTTCTTCATATTTGCATTTCCTCATACCAGGGAGCATCCTGGTGATTCGGTGCTGCACCCTCTCCATTGCCTTAATGTTCTTTCTATGGTGTGGAGCCCAAAACTGCACATAGTACTTTATTGTAGTCTTGTTAAGATTTTCTATAGATTCATCATTATGTTTCAACTTTTATATTCTGTGGCCCAGAATTTATGGTCGGAGGTCTCCGACTGCAAAAATTTCGACAAAGTACCCAGTGATCCCGGAGGTTCGGAGACTTGTGGCCCTGGGGTTCTACGCGAAGGCCTTCGTAGAGGCCCATGTAGCCCATGTTACAGAGCCACCATAAGTATGAATGGGAATACCCCCAAACACGCAAACACTGAAAATAAATTTTAAAAACATCACATATTTCAAATTAATCAAAATGGAATTTAATTAATTACTTAAAACAAAAATTTAATTTTTTGAAAAATGCATTTACATATTTTAATGGGTCTAAAAATAAACTTACCTTATTTAACAGGATTTTATATGTTTACATTTTTTTAAATGTATTTTTTTGTACTTTAAAAGTTTTACGCTGATAACCTGTTTTTATCAGTCATAAGAATTTCACGGGCATTCGCTGGGCAGAAGTTGGACAAATAGCCCAACTCTCTGCCCGCGGAGGCCCTTTATCTCCGATGTGGTGGATCTGTCCAAAGGATTCTTGACAGATTGCAAGTTCCGGGTTTAGGCACGTGCTTCCAAATGCCTAAACCCGGCAGTTGCGTGAACCCCACGGGCACGTGCACATCTCGTACGTGCTCGTAGGGGCTGTGAATCCAGGCCCTTTAACTCTATCCATAAAACTCAATATTTCATCAGCTTACACCCATGTATCCTCACAATCTCATTAGCACACAAGGAATGGGCAATAAATACTGGTGCGCCAGCAACACCCACAACCCGTGAATCAATTTAAAAAAATACTCCCAAATTTAACATAGGCACAGACAGGCGTAAATCAATGTAAACAGTTGGGGCCCACACCAGTATATTGCTCCTTTTAAGTATGAAGAGTAAAATTTGAACTTATTTTGCCATCATTTATGCTAAGAATCTGCTATCAGGGAAGCTTTTCAGTTTTTAATGTGACAGAGCAGGATTCAGTGATTATCATTTTTTTAAATAAAGGCTCAACAAATTGCAATGAATATACCAGAAGAATAATTTTCTTTGATCATGCACCTGAAAATCCGGTCGCAATGTGAAGAGAGACCACTGAAGTGCAATTGGAGGATATTCGCATTTGAGAGTCGGGTGGGGGTGGCCAGTTTTATGGGCAGAGATTCATTTGGGCGGAGGGTTTGATGGACAGCTGGAAAGGATCGAGGAAGCGTGGCCGTATTTCACTCGCGTGCTTAATTCACTTGCGCCTCAAATCCCGTGATCCTTTACGCGTGTAATTGGTTTGCGCCCAGATTACGCTGGTCTCTGGGCGCCACTGCGGCAGTGCGTAGCGAAGAATTAAATCCCGCAGGTCAACGCACGTGATCTTGCACTAGAATCAGCCATGGCTTAGTGGGTAGCACACTCGCCTCTGAGTCGGAAGGTTGTGGGTTCAAGTCCCACTCCAGAGTCTTGGGCACAAAAATCTAGGCTGACACTCCAGTGCAGTGCTAAGGGAGTGTTGCACTGGTGGAGGTGCTGTCTTTCGAATGAGACGTTAAACCGAGGCCCTGTCTGTTCTCAGGTGCATGTAAAAGATCCCATGTCACTATTTCAAAGAAGAATAGGGGAGTTGATCCACAGTATCCTGGCTGATAGTTATCTCTCAACGCCATGAAAAATAGATTATCTGGTCATTATCATGTTGCTATTTATGGGACAACGTGCAGCCCTGGACAATGTGGAGCACTTCCCTTATCTCGGGAGCCTCCTATCAACAAGAGCAGGCATTGACGACGAGATCCAACACCGCCTCCAGTGCACCAGTGCAGCCTTCGCCGCCTGAGGAAAAGAGTGTTTGAAGACCAGGCCCTCAAAACTGTCACCAAGCTCATGGTCTACAGGGCTGTAGTAATACCCACCTTCTTGTATGGCTCAGAGACATGGACCATGTACAATAGACACCTCAAGTCGCTGGAGAAATACCACCAACGATGTCTCCGCAAGATCCTACAAATCCCCTGGGAGGACAGACACACCAACATTAATGTCCTCGTCCAGGCCAACATCCCCAGCATTGAAGCACTGACCACACTTGATCAGCTCCGCTGGGCAGGCCACATTGTTCGCATGCCAGACACGAGACTCCCAAAGCAAGTGCTCTACTCGGAACTAGTCCACGGCAAACGAGCCCAAGGCGGGCAGAGGAAACGTTACAAGGACACCCTCAAAGCCTCCCTGATAAAGTGCAACATCCCCACTGACATCTGGGAGTCCCTGGCCAAAGACCGCCCTAAGTGGAGGAAGTGCATCTGGGAGCTGAGCTCCTCGCGTATCATCGCCGAGAGCATACAGAAATCAAGCGCAGGCAGCGGAAAGAGCGTGTGGCAAACTAGACTCCCAGCCCACCCTTCCCTTGAACCATTGTCTGTCCTACCTGTGACAGAGACTGTGGTTCTCGTATTGGACTGTTCAGCCACCTAAGAACTCATGCTAAGAGTAGAAGCAAGTCTTCCTCGATTCTGAGGGACTGCCTATGATGATGATGATGATGTTTGTGGGACCTTGCTGTGCACAAATTGGCTGCCACATTTCCTACATTACAACAGTGACTACAATTCTAAAGTATTTCATTGGCTGTAAAGAGCTTTGGAATGTCCTGAGTTCATGAAAGACGCTATATAAATGGAAGTCTTTTTTCTGTCTGTCACTGGCTTGATAGAATTAATTATTTAACTTCATACAGAAAAAATGCTTATCAGCTGCTACACAGTACTAGCTCCTGAAATCAGAGCAATGGGAATGCAATGATTCATAACAGATTCAAGCCAAAAAGTTTCTTGCTGATTTGTAACTTTTGTTACAAATGTGCTTGCGAAGTATGATCTCCACATTGTGTTGTGAAATGTAGAGTCCATTGTTATGGTATTAATCACTTTGAGACCCACTGTTCTGGCACAAATAAGGCACATTTTCCCCAGTTGTTGATGTCAATGTTCTGGTCCAAATTGCAGGATAAAGCATCCATTTCCACACTGCTGGTGATTCTGAGTGAAGGCATAAGATCTGCATGCTTTTTGTGAGACTAAATGCATAACTCTCGTTGGCTGGGATTACTTCATAACTTATTTTTAAAAGCTCACAGGAGCAAACTAGTCAAGGTCAACAAAAAAACATCGACTGTATTTTCCGGACATTCTGTCTCTTGGTCATTGTAATGGTCCTTTCCCGTTAATATCCCTGGATTTTCCTGTTTGACTCCACACCCTCTGTGATTGATCTGATGTTTTAATGTCATAGTTACAGCCCCGTTCCCTCAAAATATTATAAAAACAAAACCCACCACCTCTGATTTGGCAGCTCTGTTTTACTAGATTAAATTCAAGTCCTTTTCCTGTTGGGCCTACTGAGTTAGATTGATTAATTGTTTTTCTCTGAGCAAAGTTGTAAATGTTTTGTTGTTGCCACACTCCCCCATTAACTCTTTGAACCTTCCAACACTGGCCATTCATTGTGTACCAAAGGTGTCAGGTGTTCTGCATTGTCTGTTTTTGGAATTGTTCTTGAATTTGGTGTTGGTATATGTTGAATATAAAGAATGTTACCAGAGTTCCAAGAGTTAGATTATGAGCAGAGATTACATAAACTAGGCTTTTATTCCTTGGAATATAGAAGGCTAAGGGATGATTTGATTGAGGTTTTTAGGATTTTGAATGGAACTGATAGGGTAGATGGAGCGAACTAGTGGGGTTGTCTAGCTCAAGGGGACATAACCTTAAAACCAGAACCCGGCCATTCAGGAGAGAAGTTAGGAAACACTTCTTCACATAAAGGGTAGTAGAAGTGTGGAACTCTCCCCCACAAAAAAACAGTAGATGCTAACTCAAGTAATTATTTTAAATCTGCGATCGATAGATTTTTGCTTGACAAGGGTATAAAAGAATATGGAACCAAGGTGGGTAGATGAAGTTGTGATACACCAATCATGATCTTATTGAATATCTCGAGGAGCTGAATGGCCTCCTGCACCTAAGTCGCAAAGCAGAGACTGTAGAAATTTCAAGGTCGGACCTCTCTGATCCGGGATTCTCTGGTCCGGAAACATCCGTGACTAGGCTTTGGCATCGGTTTTCCCGCACTTCCTGGCTCTCAGTGATCAGTGTGCAACTGCCGCTTTGCATGGGTGATGTTCCGGTTTCCCACGCTTACTGGCTCTCGGTGTTCGTTGCTGTGGAGAGAAAGACAAGGCCCAGGTTTCGCAGCCGGAGCTGGAGCGTGGTGGAGGCGTACAGGAGCCCGGGCGCTGTCTACAGCTAGCGGTAAGCCTAGGCTCGGTGTGACTGCCCGTGGTTCAGAAAGTTCTCTGTTCCGGCACCGGTCAGGTCCCGAGGGTGCCAGACTAGAGAGGTCCAACCTGTGCCAAACTCGTACCCAGCAATGGGTTTTGTTGGTTCTTAAGAATTAAAGGGGCAATGTTGATACAAAGATATGAATAATGGCAGACAGGAAAAGATCCAGTCTGTCCCACACAATATATACACTCTCCGCCCCACCTAAAATGCTGTGATCTCCCGGGAGAGGCGAAAAAGCAGTTAAAACCCAGGCCAGAAATCTGGGAAATTCTCCTGGACACTGCAGCAAGCAACACCCAGGAGTAAATTCATTGGGGCATTAAAAATACTTGTTGTGCTATTTTCAATTTCTTCCAACACTTCCAACACTTTTGCTTATTAGTTATAAAAATACTGAAAATGGGGGTTGGGTGGGGGACAAGGTTGTTTGGCTGGGCGGATGGTCATGTGATGAAACCTCCAGGAATATGTCCAGCTAGAGTTGGCAACCCTATCCTTAGCTGAAAGGGTTAAAACAGTCTGCTACTGGGATTCAGCACTGGTCCTCTGACTCCCATTCCCACACCAGTTTGCAGGGGGCAGACTCTACTGGGCTGTGAATGGATCTGCCTCCTCCTGAACTAGAACGCGACAGTGCTGCAACGTATTCTACCTCGCAGCCTAACTGAGAGCTGCTAGATCTCAGCCACTTCGAGTCCATCAATCAAAGTAGGCTGGTGTCATGTATTTACTTAATGGTATCTTTGTTTAAGAATTCATAGCAACACATTGCTATGAAGAACTAGTTAGTTTATTAGCAAAGGTATAACAATCACACTACACATTACCAGTTCATCCGCTAGGCTCACAACCACCCGCCTCATCGTGGATCCCCTGAACCCAACTGGCTGGGGTTTTATTGAGTTTGTGAACATCACATGACAGGCTAAGCCACTCACAACTCAACAGCTCCTGTGAGCATACTCACAGGTACATACGTTACAGCTGGGGATTCAGATTCCTAGCCTTGGATGGGAGTCTCTAGCATCCTATCACTGGAGCTGCTCGACCACAGAAGAGGCGCTTGAATTTGTTTTCAAATGTTTTATTTCACTTGGGCGGAAAGGAATAAACGCAATATTTAATTGAGTAATTTAATTAATTAATTTCATTAAGGGAGATTTAATAGGGACATTCAAAATTATGAAGGGTGTTGATAGGGTAAATAAGGAGAAACCTGGCTGAATGTAACCAGATTTAAGGTCATTGCCAAAAGAGCCAAAGGGGAGATGAAGAGACATTTTTTATGCAGGTGAGTTGTGATGATCTGGAATGCATTGTCTGAAAGGATGGTGGAAGCAGATTCAATAGTAACTTTCAAAAGGGGACAATATTGCAGGTGATTTGGGGAAAGAGCAGGAAAGTGGGACTAATTGGGTAGCTCTTTCAAGGTGCTGACACAGGCACGATGGGCTGAATGGCCTTCTTCTGCGCTGTAAGATTCTATGATTCTGTAAGTCAAAGCTAGGGTACTCACCCAGTTTTGAACCGTAAAGTTAGGTTCTGAGGATAGCTGCTTGGTCAGTTTGATATCCAAAATTAAAATGCTCAACACGATAAAGTGTTATATAAATTATTATTACTGTAACATTCAAATGCCCAATCTCCACAATGTTCCATTCCAGCAGTCCCAGAGTTGTGCTCTAGGCATCAGATTATATATATATATTTCAATTTTGAAAGGCTTATAAGTAATCCTTAACATTCTTATGAACTGGATTACCAAATTCAGTACTCAGTTTTTTATTTTTAACTGAGTTGAAGGGCAAAACATATACTACTGGACACTAGTGAGGTTGAAAAGAGTAGGAGAATAGATCAGGTAAATGACGAATTAGTGATCAGATTTTAGGTGTCCTCATACAGGAAACACAGAAAGCTAGCATGCAAGTACAGCAAGCAATAAGGAAGGCAAATGGCATGTTGTCCTTTATTGCAAGGGGGTTGGAGTATAAGAGTAAGGAAGTCTTGCTAGAATTGTACAGGGCCTTGGTGAGACCACACCTGGAGTACTGTGCACAGTTTTGGTCTCCTTATCTAAGGAAGGATATACTTGCCTTGGAGGCGGTACAACAAAGGTTCACCAGATTGATCCCTGGGAGGAGAGGACTGTCCAATAAGGAGAGATTGAGTAGACTGGGCTTATACTCTCTGGAGTTTAGAAGAATGAGAGGTGATCTCATTGAAACATATAATATTCTGAGGGGGATTGACAAGGTAAATGCTGAGAGGTTGTTTCCCCTGGCTGGAGAGTCCAGAACAAGGGGGCGTAGTCTCAGGATAAGGGGCCAGCCATTTAAGACAGAGATAGGAAGGAATTTCTTCGCTCAGAAGGTTGTGAATCTTTGGAATACTCTACCCCAAAGGGCCGTGGATGCTGAATTGTTGAGTATATTCAAGGCTGAGATAGATAGATTTCTGGACATTAAGGGAATCAAGGGATATGGGGAAAGGGCAGGAAAGTAGAGTTGAGGTCGAAGATCAGCTGTGATCTTATTGAATGACGGAGCAGGCTTGAGGGGTCCTATGGCCTACCCCTGCTCCTATTTCTTATGAGGCACTGCCTGGGATTTAAAGGCCTGTAGATTGTGAGGAAAGCAAAAGCTGAGCAAAGAAGGAACCAACAGGTTCTGGAAAAGTATGAGTTTGAGCAGTCAAGAGTACAGTGAGTCTCTATTTTAATGCAACAACAACCTCAATTTAACGGAGTAAAATGTCCTAAGGCACAAAATTGGAGAAACACGGATATCTCGGAGGGTTGTGGGGCTGGAGGAGGTTACAAGAGAGGGAGAGGTGAGGGCATGGAGGGATTGGAACACAAGGATGAGAATTTTAAAATTGAGGTGTTGCTAGACCAGGTCAGCGTCCACAGGGGCGATGGGCGAACGGGACTTTGTGCGAGTTAGGATACAGGCAGCGGAGTTTTGGTGAACTAAAGTTTCCGGAGGATGGTAGCTGGGAGGCCGGCCAGGAGAGCATTGGACTCGTCGATTCTGGAGGTAACAAAGCTATGGAGTGAGGCTGCTTGCTAGGTTGTCATTAAACGCATTATATGTTGCTGAGTCAGTGATGTTGTCCTAATACGTTGCTAACTTCCTGTTGCTAAGATTGTGTCACTTTTGCCCATGTGGTTAGTTAACAGAAGAGGACTGCAAATTGTAATCTGAAGCACTTTAAGAACTTTGCAACCTTGGAGGAAAATAGTAAAACATTTTAAATGAGGCAATATTGGCAAATAAGCAAATGAATGTCATCTGAGCCTTAAGCATTCCTATCCCAAGGGCGTAAAAAGTCTTGACAGTTCAGTTGAACAATGCCTGAGTGATGGGTGGGGGCTAGATCAAACTTCACATCGTGACTGAAGGGCACACTGCAATCCAAATCATTGTTTGAACATTGGTGTCTATGTTGACATAAATTGTTTGTCAATGCAACTGCATCCGGCTGCTTCCCACTATCCTTTATTTTTTTTAGACTGCACTTAAGCAGAGTTAAGGATAACAAAATGACTATGTTTCTGAAATCACTGTACAGAGTTTAGACTGTGCAGAAACATCTTCCCCGAAAAATTTCCAAATTCCCCATTGTTTGTAGAAATTGTTGTGTTGATTTAATTTAAACTACTCCTGATCATTCTCCAACCAGTGAGTCATTTCTGAGAATTCACTAACTTCCTTTGCCAAAAAAAAAATATATTTTTTTAAAGTAGCTTTTGTCATCTAGCTAACTGAAGTGAGCTTCAATTTCAGTTTCCTGCAAAAAGCTCACTTTACCAATTTCCTGGACCATGTACCAGAGTCTTGCTGCTTGGGATAAGGAAGGAGAGATGAACATCGCTTCATAGCTATGTGATGGAGGTGGAGCGTGGGCAGGAACTTCGGCAGGGCCCAGGTACAGCAAATGATTGGGGCGGAGGTGCGGCGAGAGATCATGGCAGAGGAGCGGTAAATGACTGGGGCAGAGGAATGGAGAGAGATTGGGGCACACGAGCGACGCGATCGGGGCCCAGGAGAGGCGAGAGATTGTAGAGCGACGTGATCGGGGCCCAGGAAAGGCGTGAGTTCGGTGCCCAGAAGAGGCGAGGGCCCAGGGGCAGCACGAGCCAGCCCACACTGCGATATGTGTGCGCACTAGGTCCGTGCAGCAGAGCTGGCCTCCAATCATCTTGGCTAATCCTTGCCATTGGACCAAGACCTAGCTCTATCAAACCCGTGTGATGGCTGGTGTGCAATGGCCACCATACGTGAATTACCCTGAATACTTAATTAGCAAATTGCAATGTACCACTGTGGAACTCAACCATATAGCCTGGTGAAGGCCCCAGTTTCAACCTTTGTTGAATTCATTGCATAAACAATACTGAGCAAGATTATTATTACATACTACTGAATGACTACAAGGCCCCTTCTTCTGTCCTCATGTGTCAGTGGGCTTCCGCTACTGATTTGACTTTTACTATTTTGTTCCAACTCAGTTTATCACCTCCTCCTTCTTCACTCCCACTCCATCACCTGTTCTAGAATGTCTTTGATAAATGTCTTTGCTTGGGAGACTGAGTTCTCACTTGTCCCTGAGACAGAAGGTGGTGGGTTCAAGTCCCGCTCCAGAGACGAGCACACAATCTAGGCTGGTACCTCAATGCAGTACTGAGGATTTGCTGCATTGTTGGAGGTGCCATCCTTCAGTTGAGATGATAAACCAAGGCCTCAGCTTCCCTCTCAGTTGGATGTAAAAGATCCTGTGATTCTTTTATTCCTCAAACATCCAAAACAGATTATCTGGTCATTTATTTCACTGCTGTAGGACCTTGCCGGGAGCAAATTGGCTGCCTTGCATATATGCATATACTTAACAACAGTAACTACACTTCAAAAGTAATTCATTGGGTATGACGCACTTTGGGACATCCGGAAGTCAGATAAGACCAGATATATATATGTATATATATATGCATATCATAGTTTTCCTGCCATGAACTGCAACAAGCATAATGAAAGAAGAGGTTATTGGGCTTAAAAATAGGGGCATGACATTTACTACTCTCCAGTTATTTGGCAGTTTCTATTTTCAAAGACGTTTGAAAAATATGGTTAATGCTTTTCCTCCTCAATCTCCCTCAGTAGCCTAAGATGGTTACCATCTGGATCTGGTATTTGTTTTCTATTTTTAGTTCCATTAACTACAGTTTTTCTTGTATATTTATTTCCAGTAATGGCTCTTCCACATCCTTCTCAGGGACTCCGACAGTCCGGTTTAAACTTTTCTCTAAAAACTGAGGCAAAGTGTCATTGCTATTTTTTTTAATTCATTGGATGTGGGCGTCGCTGGTAAGGCCAGCATTTATTGCTCATTCCTAATTGCCCTTGAGAAGTAAGACACCTTCTTGAATACAACTGAGTGGCTTGCTGGGCCATTTCAGAGGGCAGTTAAGGCATTGCTGTGAGTCCGGAGTCATATATAGGCCAGACCGGGTAAGTACGACAGATTTCCTTCTGTAAAGGACATTGGTGAACCAGATGGGTTTTTACGACAGTCTGCTTGTTTCATGGGGCTAGACTTTCCATTATTTTTGCATGCATACCTCCCACTTAATGTCCATTTTAACGCTGAAATGAGGTTTAACGCCCATATATCGCCCATTTAGCCACAAAATGGAAACTAACAACCATTTCTCGGTTACTTATCGGCGAGTTTTACTTTCGGAATGAACTTAACGCCCATAAAAAATAATACCGCCCACCCAACTTTTTTGTTCAGAATGGACGAAACCAACGCCCATAATATCGCCCAGTATTACTTTCGGCACTGAATTAACACTGAGATTTAATAGTACCGCCCGCCCACTTTTTTTGTCGTAAAGATCACATTTGCCGAAACTAACGCCCAGAAAATCGGCAAGCGTTACTTTCAGCACCTCGCACACATCTCGCCAACAATATCACTGCCGAAAAAACATCTGTGAAAAAGTTGCTCTCGTCTGTACTAATCACAGCAGATGGACTCCATATTCTAAATCGCAGTTTGCATCGTTTAAAAGGCTGCGTCAACTTCGGGGAAATTTGGATGTACTCTGGAGTTCTTTTAAGGTGATGTGAACATCTGACCAAACATCTTATCATACTATTGTGTTCCTAACACAGATGAGACTGCACACAGGGAGGTTAAAGTAACAGTGACCTCAGTCTTTAATAAGACACTCCAGACTGAGGAACAGGCCTTAGGGGCCGGCTTATATACAGTGCTCCCAAGGGATGCTGGGACCCCTTGGGACTTCAGGGGATGCACTCCCTGGTGGCGGAACATGGAGTACATGCTTTACAGATACACAACATCACTCCCCCCAAAGTCAAAATGAAAACTATTTACAAGGTGAGGTGGTCGGGAGCCCTTCTTTCCCTGGTGGACCGCCTCGGTACAAATGTCTGTTCTGGTGTGTTGGCTGTGCCCTCGCTGGGCTGGCGTGTTGTTGGCCCTGCAGGGCTGCGAGGTGAGCATGGCCTTGCTGGGCTGTTGGGCGTGATGGGTTTGATTTCCTGGTCCGGGATGGTGTCGTTGATCCTTTGGGTGTGTGTTGTGGGCTCAAAAAAGGTAGTTTCTGCTGTGGGTTGTTCAGGGCAGTCTGTGAACCGCAGCCTCGTTTGGTCCAGGTGCTTTCTGCAAATTTGTCCATTGTCTAGTTTGACTACAAACACCCTACTCCCTTCTTTAGCTATCACCATGCCCACGATCCACTTGGGACCATGTCCATAGTTTAGCACATACACAGGGTCATTCAGATCAATTTCCCATGACACAGTGGCGCGACCATCATTTACATTTTGTTGCTGCTACCTGCTCTCTACCTGATCATGCAGGTTGGAGTGAACCAGCGAGAATCTGATTTTAAGTGTCCTTTTCATGAGAAGCTCAGCCCGGGGCACCCCTGTGAGCGAGTGGGGTCTCGTGCGGTAACTGAGCAGTACTCGGAACAGGCGGGTTTGGAGTGAGCCTTCTGTGACTCGTTTAAGGCTCTGTTTGATTGTTTGTACTGCCCACTCTGCCTGCCCATTAGAGGCTGGTTTAAACGGGGCCGAGGTGACATGTTTGATCCCATTGCGGGTCATGAATTCTTTAAATTCGGCACTGGTAAAACATGGCCCGTTGTCACTGACCAGTATGTCAGGCAGGCCGTGGGTGGCAAACATGGCTCTCAGGCTTTCAATGGCGGTGGTGGTGCTTCCCGATATTATTTCACATTCAATCTATTTTGAAAAAGCAACCACCACCACCAGGAACATTTTACCGAGAAACGGGCCCGCATAGTCAACATGGATCCTCAACCATGGTCTGGAGGGCCAGGACCACAAACTTAGTGGTGCCTCTCTGGGTGCGTTGCTCAACTGAGCACACACGCTGCATTGCCGTACACAGGACTCTAAGTCAGAGTCGATACCGGGCAACCACACGTGGGATCTGGCTATCGCTTTCGTCATTACTATACACGGGTGTGTGCTGTGGAGATCCGAGATGAACGTCTCCCTGCCCTTTTTGGGTAGCACTATGCGGTTACCCCACAACAGGCAGTCTGCCTGAATGGACAGCTCGTCCTTTTGCCACTGGAACGGCTTGATTGGCTCTTGCATTTCAATGGGGATGCTGGCCCAGCTCCCATGCAGTACACAGTTTTTTACTAGGGACAGCAGAGGATCTTGGCTGGTCCAAGTCCTAATCTGGCAGGCCATGACAGGTGATTTATCATTTTCAAATGCTTCCATGCCCATCAACAAGTCTGTGGGCTGCGCCACCATCAAGAAGTTTTCAGGCTGCGCCCTTTCCACCCCCGTGGTGGGCAATGGTAGCCGACTGAGAGCATCCGCACAGTTCTCGTGCCTGGCCTGTGGCGGATGATATAGTTATACGCTGATAGCGCGAGTGCTCACCTTTGTATGCAGGCTGAGGCATTAGTATTTATCCCCTTGTTTTCAGCGAACAGGGATGTGAGGGGCTTGTGATCGGTTTCCAGCTCAAATTTGAGGCCAAACAGGTACTGATGCATTTTCTTTACCCCGAACACACACGCTAATGCCTCTTTCTCAATCATGCTGTAGGCCCTCTCGGCCTTAGACAAGCTCCTGGAGGCATAGGCGACAGGTTGCAACTTCCCCGCAACATTAGCTTGTTGTAATACACATAGTGGTGGCTACATAGCTGCAAGACTCTTACATCAGCAGCTCATAAATGAGCGCTTTGCTTGAAAGAATGTTGTTAGTTACAAAGCTGCAACACTGCTGGGTGTGCAGGTCATACATCAATGATGTGCATCATCTTGGTGACAGTTAAAGTTTAAGTTAAATGTAATTATACCCTTTCATGTTAAGGAATCAACAATGAGTAACGGTGCAGCTACCTGAGACAATGCGCAACAAGGTTATGTTAAATAAAAAACATTTAATCCGACCATTTGTGTGAAATCATAATTATAACTGTAAAAAAACACCCCACCCCCGCCCCACCCCACAACAAATTTATCACATTCACATCATTCGACTGGTCACCATTTCCAGCAACACTGAACACAAATGCAAACCAGCAAGTAAGCCCCCTCGCCCCTTTCCCCGACCCTCCCACCAAAATAGTAGCAGCAACCTAAAAATATGCCGGCCATGCATCTCACTTTCCTTCCCCCGCCCCCACCCCCACCCCACTTCTCCTCCCCACCTCTACCCCTTCCCCTCCTGACTCCAAGCCATCTGGCCAAGGAGCTCCTCAAGCGCTGCTTCATTAGGGGGATGACAGCAGAACCACTGCTTGGACGGACACGGGAGAGGACAATCCAGAGGTGGGAACGTCCTCCGGGCCAGAAGCAAGATCTTCCTCCTGACTCTCATGTGTCGTTAGCAATGGGGGTGCGGCACCTTGGGGTGCAGTGCCACGCTCCGGGACCACTGGGAGGCCTCTGCCACCAGTGTTCCTGGCTATCAGCTCCAGGGCCTCCGCCAACCGCGGCACATACTCCTTCATGGTGGCAGACATGCTGGCCGGCTGTTGGGATATGCCCTCCATTGTTCTTTAGGATCTGCTGACCTATGCCAACACTCCTCCTGGACAAGTGTACCATATCCCCGCTCAGATCTGCCGCTCGTGGAGCAGACCTGCTGCATCGAACCAACCTCCGCTTGGTCGGCGCCATCCTGGAGACACCTAGGGTGTCCTGTGGCAAGGTGCTTGGGCCTGGTACCTCCACGGTGGATGTAGGAGTGGCCGCAGGAGCACTAGATGTCATCGGTGTCAAATGGATTATGGAGATTGGGGATGCAGGCTCCCAGTGGTCCCGGAGCATGGCACTGCACCCTAAGGTGCCGCACCCCCATTGCTAACGACACATGAGAGCCAGGAGGAAGATCTTGCTTCTGGCCCGGAGGACGTTCCCACCTCGGGATTGTCCTCTCCCGTGTCCGTCCAAGCAGTGGTTCTGTTGTCATCCCCCTAATGCACTGTCATCCGTGGAGAAGGGACCCAGCAGATGCACAGGCGAGAATCGGAGCAACTCAGCACCAGATGTCCAATCGTTCGCGAGTCCGGCCTTGCACCCCCACTTTCTGGGCTCGGTGGCCTTGCATGGGGCTGCACTGCTGGTTGAGCTGCAAAACACAAATTAGGTTATTAGAGCTAGGGTCACAAGGTGAGTCCAGCGCTACACACAGCATATGTACGACAAAAGCAACACCGCTATCAAGATTATCACAGACATCACATTTCATGACCATCACAATGATTCTCATGAGGACATCATTATTTCGAGAAGAATTTTATGATTCATCTATCATATTATTGGTCGGATATAAGTGGGTGTGGCATCTATTGACTTTACATCACGCAATGTTGTATACCTTACTCATTCATGTGGCATCACATCAGGCTCTGCTGCTGCATGCATGGCCGACCGGGGGTGGCTCCCCACTAGAGCCGGCACTCGCTCCTTGATGTCGGTGAGCTCGATGATGACTGGTGGCCCCCCCACCTGTTTGCCTCTGCTCAGCCTTATTCCTCGAAAGCTTCTTCTGTAAAAGGTAACACCAGCACGACATGGCATGAGATCATTGCATGATATCATTGCTAGGTACTGTCACAGAGACTGATACAACACATAACCGACAGATGTAATCATGATTTAAATGAAAATTATCATTCTTTACCTGAAGACGTACATCGTGACCACAGGCTTTGAGTATAACCTACCCGGTATAAGTGCAAGACATCACATTTGATTTTAATCACTCATTACACTTACAAATCCAATTATATAAATATATAAGTACATGCAAATAAATGTAATATTTACTGTGGCGGATCTGACAAGGTCGTTCCATCACTTGCAGCATTGGTTGCCCTCACGCACCTCGTTGGTCGCCGATGAGACCACCTCGGCTATCTCGGCCCATATCTTCTGGTAAGCCTTTGGGGTGGGCTTCCCACGCCCTCTCTGGGTCAATTGACCCCAGCGTGACTCGACCTCCTGCATGAGGGAGGCATTTGCCTCGTCCGAGAACCTCTTCGCTCTTTTTCATCCTCCCAATTGTTCCTCTCCCAGCTCACTGCTTTCGCCAGCATCAGTCTCCACAGCATGCTGGGTTGCCTCCTCCATCCCATCCATGTTGAATATTATTTTTGCCACAAAAACTCGGTGCCAACTACCTTCTTTGTCTTAGTAGACTTTTTGCTGCTGGTGAATCTCCCTCCTGCCTCCTACAACAGCCAAACAAGCACACACCACACCACAAGCGCTTTCAGTCCCTCCCTGCTCCCTCTCTCGCTATCTCCTTTTCTGCGCATGTAATGAGGACCCCTGACCTTCTGAAACGCGGGAAACGAGCGTTGCCAAGTCATTGCTATGGTCGGCGACATTTTATGGCAGAAGGTCAAAAAAATTAACGCCAAGGCCCATTTGAGATCGCTCGCCGTAACACCCATTTTCAAAAATTTAATGTTCGGGTTTTGAAAATGGGCGATAATCCAGCGATCTCAAAAAACATTTTTACCGCCCATGCTGGAAATAACGCCCATTTTTGGGCGATCTGAACAAAAGTGGAAAGTCTAACCCATGGTCCCCATTACTGATACTTGCTTTTTATTCCAGATTTATTTAATTAATTGAATTTAAAATCCCCAGCTGCCGTGGTGAGATGAAATTAATTAGTCCAGGCCACTGGCTTATTAGTTCAGTAACATAACTACTATGCTACCGTATGCTACTATACTACTGTATCACCTTACCTTTCGGTCTAAATTACAAGATGGCGTCCATTGTCTCTAACTGGTCCCACCTCTACTCCAGCGATACTCTCACTTTCTATGTGCTCATTAAAGCACTTGCTACTTCCCTCTTGCTCATCAAAAAGATTTCCACTCACTCTTTCCACACATCACACTAACAGAATTTCAACAAACAGTGAGCGTTGATGAGATCGTCACGGAATTCTCCTGAGATGATTATCGCACCTAATAGTGTGAAGGAGGTAAATGAATATATCAGCTGCACCACCAATACCCTATAATAAAGACTATCGTCAGATATTAATTCATATTCCTCATGCTGTCGGGTCCTCGCTAATTCTCTCAGCGATGTCAGCAGCGCTATTTAAACAAAAATATTTTTTAAAAGAAAGATAGAAAGAAATAAAATGGTGTTAAAATAAGTGATCGTTTTTTTTAAACAATGTTTTTTCTGAGATCTTATCTTATTGTCAAAAAGCTTCACCTAAATCAGAACTTTAAATTCAAATGGGGTTACTACCTGTGTTAAAATAGGTAGGAATGCTGTAGCAGCATGTTAAAATCACCAATAGCATTCTGTTGCCTACCTTTAGTATAATTAGGGTTGCCAACCGTCCAGGATTGCCCTGGATTCTCCAGGAATTAAAGATTAATCTCTAGGACACTACTGGAAGCAATCAGAGAGAAAAATCATAGGGGCGTTAAAAAACATTTTTAATTTTCTTTAAACACTTTTGTTTATTAGTTATACAAATATCGGACATGGAGGAAAAGAGGGCTGTTTGACTGACAGTCAAGAATCACCCAATGAAAAGTCTGTTCGCTTTCCGATAGGCTCGTAAAGCGGAGCTCCGCAAGTACGGGTGGATAAAGGGGAACCATGGATGTGGTGTATTTGGACTTCCAGAAGGCTTTTGACAAGGTGCCACACAAAAGGTTACTGCACAAGATAAAAGTTCACAGGGTTGGGGGTAATATATTAGAATGCATAGAAGATTGGCTGACAAACAGGAAACAGAGAGTCAGGATAAATGGTTCATTCTCCGGTTGGCAACCAGTAACTAGTGGGGTGCCGCAGGGATCAGTGCTGGGACCCCAACTATTTACAAGCAATTTTAACGACTTGGAAGAGGGGACTGAGTGTAATGTAGCCACGTTTGCTGATGATACGAAGATGGGAGCAAGGGTAATGTGTGAGGAGGGCATAGAGAGGCTGCAGGGGGACATAGACAGGCTAAGTGAGTGGGAAAAAATTTGGCAGATGGAGTATAATGTTGGAAAATGTGAGGTCATGCACTTTGGCAGAAAAAAATCAAAGAGCAGGTTATTATTTAAATGGAGAAAGATTGCAAAGTGCCTGGGGGTCCTGGTGCATGAAACACAAAAGGTTAGTATGCAGGTACAGCAAGTGATCAGGAAGGCCAATGGAATCTTGGCCTTTATTGCAAAGGGGATGAAGTATAAAAGCAGGGATGTCTTGTTACAGCTGTACAGGGTATTGGTGAGGCCACACCTGGAATACTGCGTGCAGTTTTGGTTTCCATATTTACGAAAGGATATACTTGCTGTGGAGGCAGTTCCGAGAAGGTTCACTAAGTTGATCCCGGGGATGAGTGGGTTGACTTAAGGGGAAAGTTTGAGTAAGTTGGGCCTCTACTCATTGGAATTCAGAAAAATGATCGGTGATCTTATAGAAACGTATAAGATTATGAGGGGACTTAACAAGGTGGATGCAGAGAGGATGGTTCCACTGATGGGGGATACTAGAACTAGAGGGCATGATCTTAGGATAAGGGACCGCCCTTTTAAAACTGAAATGAGGAGAAATTTCTTCTCTCAGAGGGTTGTGAATCTGTGGAATTCGCTGCCTCAGAGAGCTGTGGAAGCTGGGACAGTAAATAAATTTAAGACAGAAAAAGATAGTTTCTTAAACAATAAGGGGTTATGGGGAGCGGGCAGGGAAGTGGAGCTGAGTCCATGATCAGATCAGCCATGATCTTATTGAATGGCGGAGCAGGCTCGAGGGGCCTTATGGCCTACTCCTGCTCCTATTTCTTATGTTCTTATGGGCATGTTGGGTGACCACTGGCAGGAGTGTGGGGGCAGGGCAGTTGGAGGTAATGCGCTGACACCTCCAGGAATATGTCGAACCAGAGTTGGCAACCCTAGATATAATGGACGACTGTGGCACGGTTACTGATGTGCTTCTGGAATCACCTATCAGTTTTTGTACTTTATATATACAATACAGCTAAACATTTTGGAACCAGGTGCATCCAGATACATAGACTCTGGCTCCATTGCTTTAACTTTCCAAGGTGATGGGCGTCATGAACCTCAGCATTGATGGAGTTTTGGGCACTGATTACACAAGGTTTTGTTAGCAGTCGGCATTTACAATCTCTGTTGATCATTCAGCTCCTCTTGTCGAACCAGTGATTGCATATAAATTTGGAACAGTCAAGATTTACTGTCTGAAATGTAAATTAAGCAATTTTGATTCAAGAGCTTTGATATCAGAGTTTTGACTAAATTCTGAATTTTGAAATGCATTGCCAAGGCACCGCATTTTTCACAAGGCAGTCTGGCTATCTGTTCAGTGTGTATGCTTTATATTATTGCCATATTAAGGAACGCTGCTGTTGATAGATGGGGTTTACTGGAGCATGTGATAGTCACATTTACAACTTAACCTCAATAGTTCAAAGCAAGACATTTACAGCCAATTTACTAGCCCTCGCAGTCATAAACTCTGTTCATTAACTATTACTACACTCCTTCATTATACACCAGTTCCCATTTTTGATAGTATGATTTTAAGGCAGAAGAGTTACTACATATTTTCTCCGTTTCTAACCAAAATAGCAAAGAAATAAAAACAGAAATTACTCGGGTTAGGCAGCATCTGAGGAGAGTTGGGCATTGGAGAAAGAAAAACCTGCATTTATATAGCGCCTTTCAAGACCTCAACATTCCAAAGTGCTTTACAGCCAATGAAGTACTTTTTGGAAGTATAGTCACTGTTGTAATGTAGGAAATGTGGCAGCCAATTTGTGCACAGCAAGCTCCCACAAACAGCAATGCGATAAATGAGCAGATAATCTGTCGGGGGTTGGAGGGGGAGGGCAGAGTAGGATTTCTCCACCTGCTGATTCAGAGGCCATAAAAGAACAGTATTTGAGAGCAAGACACATATTGAGCTGTAAGAATGTCAACAACTTATCCATAGTGCAAGTGGGTACATGGTTTAGTGCAACTGGGAGACAGTCCTGTAAAGAGAATTTCACAGGAAAGGCTGTTTTGTTTTGTGTACAATAAATAATGATGACCTCTACTTTTAATGTAGTCCAGATTGTAACTATCTCCTGTATAGTACTTTTACTGTATGTAAAGCCGTTGGCTGAAGGTTGGTTTAGTTTAACGCTAGCTGTGGGCAGAGTTTCAGATCATTGGGCAGTTATGGAAAGGTTAAATCCTGTGAAAAATAAATTTTCTGGGAAACACTGTTTGTGAGAGGGTGAGCTTGCTAATCTTTGTGTGTAGACTAGGGGATTGGATTTTGTTCAGAGCAGTGCGATCACGGGAAAGTCCAGAAGCGTTATGTACCCATTTACCCATTGCCTTCCTGACATGAAATAGAACGTAAATTCCAAATAGATTGTAAGTGCAGTCAATTCTGTGCTCAGAAGAATGGCATGAAGTAATCCAAGGTCTATGGGTGGTCTAATGTCATAACCAACTCAGAGGGCTTACCACACGAGCTCATAGTGGTGTCAGTGTCCTGTTACCATCGGGTTACCAATTTTAGTTGGACATATCCCTGGGGGTGTCCTCCTGACCCTTACCACCCCGCCCAGTCCAGCGGCCATTTTTTCCATTTCCAATATTTTTATAACTAATAAAGGAAAGTGTTAAAAGAAAATGTAAAGAACATATTTTTAAGGCCATTTTACTCCCCGGGTTGCCCGCAGGAGATTAATCTTTAATTCCTGCAGACTCCAGGGCAATCCTGGAGAGTTGGCAACCCTATGTTAAGTCCATCCTGTTTATCATATAGTTTAGGGTTTTCCAGCTTGGGTTTCTGGTCTGTTTCTAAGATAATTCCAGGAAATCTACAAGATTCCTTTCAATTTGTCATCATTTCTCCTGTATCAGTTGGCTTACTGCCTGTAAGGAAATCTCTTAAACTCAATTAAATGATTCCTCGTGATTCAGGCTCAAGCGTATTGTCCAAATGCAAGTTTATTACTCAGACACCAATAGTATAATAACTATTATGGTTATACAATAGACTCATACAACCTGGTTTCCTGCAGATCCAAGGTGATCAAGCTTGGTCTCCATAGGTGTTAGACTTCCTACAAGACTTCCTACAAGAAGGCTGCTACCTGTACTTCTGTATCCCTCGTTTGTCAGTTGTCACATGTTCAAAAACCTTCCAGGCATCCTTAAAGTACCCTCCCCTTTGTCATATCACATGATGCCCAGAATGTATATTGAAGCGAGGTTCCTACTCACCAACCCTTCAAACTTGACATAATAGCCATCTTAATGGTTTAACTATTAATCAATTTAACCTGACATACTACCTTAACATTACAAAAAGAACAGGATGACCTAGACCGTCCCATAAAGTTAATGTGATACTGCTTGGATGCTTCCACTGTTCTGGCAAATTCCTGATACTAGCACCTCACATGGGACATAGCCAACCTGTCTGCTATTTGTCCTGACTAATCTCCAATATTAGCATATCCTAATCGGACAATGGCCTAGAGATATGATGACTCCTGACACAGAAGCAAGTTCTAACATTAGCTCATGATACCTTTATACGAATAAGTTTACTGCAATCACACCGCTGTTATCCATTGAGTAGCTCATTTTTTCCTCTGAAAGATGAGATCAGGACACCCCAGGAATGTGACAGTAGTTGCTGGAGGTCCCTGGAAGCCCATCAATATTTGCAGGACATCTGCCATCCAGAAAATGTTGAAATCACTGCCAAACTTTTTATCGACCGATAAAATAAGTTCACGTGCATAGACTGACATAACAATGTTCACATTATTTCAAAATAAATGTCTGCACTCAAAACCAGAGGACACCGATTTAAGGTCATTGGCAAAAGAACTAGAGGCGAGATGAGGAGATTTTTTTTTTACACAGAGTTGTTATGACCTGAAATGACTGCTTGAAAGAGTGGTGGAAGCAGATTGAATAGTAATTTACCAAGAAAAATGGATAAATACTTGAAGGGGAAACATTTAAGGGTTATGGGGAAAGAGCAAGGGGGGGTGAGACTAATTGGACAGCTCTTTCAAAGAGCTGGCACGGGCATGATTGGCCAATGGCCTCCTTCTGTACTGTATTATGTTTCTATAAGAATAAATAACGTTGGGTCTGTTCCACTGCAAATTAGGCGTGTAAACACGGCAACTGCATGCAATGCAACTCTAAAGGCTCCACTACTAAACCTAGATTAAAGTACCAAGACTTGATGTCAGCAAGATATAATATGCAACAGATATAATAAGGTCATCCTTGTTGTGGCTCTCTGCCCACCGGCTGGTATCCTATCGAAACACATTGATTTTAATGCTTAGAAGCAACTATGAATGGAGATGTGGTCAACGTAGGGGTGGAGGAAATGAAACGTGGAGAGAGTGATGTAAAAAAAATTAAATCTTTCAAAATAAAATGTAACCAGCTCTTAACTCGGGTCTAACAATGCATGTTGATAAAGCCAAAGATAATGAGCTTAATGACTGCTATAAATAAACACCAGTAACCTCTTCAAGGTGCAGTGCTTTAAGGCTCAGTTTCTTTCCATATCCCTTCCATGTTGGGAGTTAGCACGCTACCTTAACATATCAGTGATGGGCAGAAGGACACTTGTTATGATGGGGTTCAGGATATTTTCCATGAGATTAAACAATGGCGTCACGCTCCTAGATGACAGCAAGGCTATCCTATGGCAAGACCATTACGTGGTCACAATTGCTGTCTGCTACTAGATAGATCTTCACATCAAAAGTGTTGTGAGAATGGTCAACTAAACCAGTAAAATGCTCATGCCAGATTTAGAAACATATTTCAGAGATTACTATTGTACTAAGATAGGGAGCAAAATATTCAGTCTAAGTCCATAGCTTGTTGAGGAAAATATAGGCGATTGGAACCAAAACACCTTCAGGAGCGAAAGGGGTAAATTTAGTAAGGTCCTCCTCTCACGGGCAGAAAATGAATGGCAGCCAAGGGTACCATAGAAACAGGAAGCCATTCAGCCCCTCGAGCCTGTTCTGTCATCCAATTTGATCATAGCTGATCTGTATCTTAACTCCATCTACCCGCTTTGGTTCCGTAACCCTTAAAACCCTTGCCTAAAGTCAATCTATCAATCTTAGCTTTGAAATGTTCAATTGACCCCGAGCCTCAACAGCTTTTTGGGGGAAGAGAGTTCCAGATTTCCATTACCCTTTGTGTGAAGAAGTGCTTCCTGACATCACCCCTGAACGGCCTGGCTCTAATTTTAAGGCTATGCTCCCTTGTTCTGGACTCTCCCACCAGAGGAAATCGATTCTCTCTATTTACCCTATCAAATCCTTTAATCATCTTAAACACCTCAATTAGATCACCCATTAATCTTCTACACTCAAAGGGAATATAAGCCTGGTCTGGGCACAATGGTATCAAGTGAGTCTTCACACTAGGAGAGTAACCTCGCTGAGTATTACCCTGTAATATTTAATCCCCATCAGAGACTTTCAGAATGATGATCAGCCAAACTCGGAAAGTGTCAGGAAGAAATGGGGTGGTGGTGAGATTTTTTCTGTTCATTACTTGTAGCAAAATTATAAATGTAATCTTTATACTTGTATTAAAGACTGTGCTACAGTTGGTTAACATAGGAACCCCCCCCCCCCCCCACACTGGGACTATTGATGTGCCCTCAATGTTTGCCATGATCCTCATCGAAACAAATTTTAAAAAATAGTGTGTTTACTTTTTTTTGAAAGGTGTATCCCAAAATCTGAGAATTCCCCTTGAGGAGTAAGAAAAAAAGTCTTGCATTTATATAGCGCCTTTCATGACCTCAGAATTTCCCAAAGTGCTTTACAGCCAATGAAATACCTTAGAAGTGCAGTTACTGTTGTAATGTAGGAAATGTGGCAGGCAATTTGTGCACAGCAAGATTCCACAAGCACCACTATGATACTGACCAGATAATCTGTTTTTAGTGATGTTGATTGAGGGATAAATATTGGCCAAGGACACCAGGGATAACTCCCCTCTTCGTCTGTGAAATAGTACAGTGAAATCATTTACGTCCACCTGAGCGGGCAGACGGGACCTCGGTTTAACGTCTGGTCCAAAGGATGGCACCTCGAAAGAGTGATAAATTTTATGCATGTCGGCCATTGATTTTAGAAATGGCCAGTTTGCTGTGTGTGTGGCTGGTTTTATCTGTAGATTTAGGTTAGGTTGCCATAGATGCATGCAGAAAGGTACAGTGGTAACTATTTTAAAGTTGTGTGAAATCTAAAGTAAACACTGTCCTTTTACTGGTCAAATCAATGGTTTAGTCTCCTTCGGTTAACTTGCTTCGGACATGGCGACACATGTACACTCAATGGTGATGATGTCAACCGCACCCAACACCAGCGAGTTCTTGAGCAATGTCATCGGCATTGCTTTGGGGAGGTGCTGACCCAGTGAGAGAGAAAAGTCAAGGAGCAGGTTGTCACTGGGCTGCTCTTGTACACTTCCGACTGGCTGGTTTGGCTCGAAAGTTCTCTGCGTAACACCCAATCAGGCAGAGGCAACACAATCAACTGTGCAAAAATCAAGCACAAACCTTTCTGAGTTTACCTTTAATAGAAAGCACAGGGTTAATTTAAACTTCCCCTCCTGGAATTCTACCCCACCTCCCTCCCCTGTTGGTATTTTTAAAAGTTCGATGACAAGCAAGTAGCCACAAGACTAATAACAGCCTGTCTAAATTTCTCATTCAAATCCCTCCATGGCCTCGGCCTTCCCTATTTCTGTAACCTCCTCCAGTCCTACAACCCTCCAAGATATCTGCACTCCTCCAATTCTGACATCTTGTGCATCCCCGATTTTAATCGATTTGCCATTGGCGGCCGTGCCTTCAGCTGTCTAGGCCCTAAGCTCTGGAATTCCCTCCCTAAACCTCTTTGCCTCTTTATCTCTCTTTCCTCCTTTAAGACACTCCTTAAAGCCTCCCTCTTTGAACAAGCTTTCTTCATTTATATGTTTGAAATCTCAGCAGGTCAGGCAGCATCTGCAGAGGGAAAAAGAGTTAATGTTTCAGGTCTATGACCCTTCGTCAGAACTTGAAAAGTTCAAGATGTAAGATTCTTAAGAAAGTGCAGGGGCACTGAAACGGGGAGAGAAGGAAAGAACAAAAGGGAAGGTCTGTGATAGGGTGGAAGGCAGAAGAGATTTAAGAGACAAAAGGGATGATGGGCAAAAATGAGATGGTAATGACACAAGTTAAGAAACAAAAGATGCAAACCTTCCCTTTTGTTCTTTTTGTGGACAGGACATACTGTCTTCATCATCATCATAGGCAGTCCCTCGGAATCGAGGAAGACTTGCTTCCACTTCCAGATAGTCGTTGAGGGAAAGGGTGGGTAGGACAGGTTTGCCGCACGCTCTTTCTGCTGCCTGTGCTTGTTTTCTGCATGCTCTCAGCGATGAGACTCGAGGTGCTCAGTGTCCTCCCAGATGCACTTCCTCCACTTTGGGCGGTCTTTGGCCACGGACTGTCAGGTGTCAGTGGGGATGTTGCACTTTATCAGGGAGGCTTTGAGGGTGTCCTTGTAACGTTTCCTCTGCCCACCTGGGGCTCGTTTGCCGTGAAGAGTTCCGACTGGTGCTCTTGCTTTGGGAGTCTCATGTCTGGCATGCGGACAATGTGGCCTGCCCAGGGGAGCTGATCAAGTGCTTCAATGCTGGGGATGTTGACCTGGTCGGGGACACTAACGTTGGTGCATCTGTCCTCCCAGGGGATTTGCAGGATCTTGTGGAGACATCGTTGGTGATATTTCTCCAGCATGACTACATTACAACAGTGACTACACGTCAAAAATACTTCATTAGCTGTAAAGCGCTTTTGGACATCCTGAGGCCGTGAAAGGTGCTATATAAATGCAAGTCTTCTTTCTTTGAAACCATGAAGTACCCAGGACACAGCTTTGTGCCACAATCCCCCCACTCTGCGCCATCGTACTCTCTATCATCTGCAATGCTGTAGGGAGGCACTGAGAGCACCTGAGATGGAAAATTGAGAGGGAGAGCCATTGCTGTACTTGCACACTTCATAGGGTCTGCTTCGGAGGAGCATAAGTTGAGGCCTGAGAACTGGAGCACATCCTTCCCCCCCCCACCCCCAGTTTTACCTGCATAGCCCGGTGGTGCTCTGGAGAAAGGGGGAGCAACTTAAAAAAGAGCGGTATTGTACCGTAACAGACAGCTTCATTTTAACTCCATAACAGATTATTTTTGAATTGCCCTAATTCCATACAATAGGCTAAACTCATTACAGTATAAGCTATCTCATTTTATCTCCTTATTCGTCCGATTTTTAGTTATCCCACCCCCGACTTTGCACTTTTTTTGTGTCGTAAATGTTAGTGATACAGCACAGAAAAAAGGAGACCATTTGGCCGATCGTGCCTATGCCAGGAACATGCAGACAGGAGTGATCAAAATAAATTATAGTTTTTATAGATGCCGTCAAGATCAGGTTGTGGGATCTTGATGCTCTGCAGAAGGAAGTGTCGGATCAGTCCTTACATCCTTAGCTTGGATTATCACTTCAGTGTATCTGCAAATAGATTTGTTTAATCTTCAAGTGGCCATAATCAAAAGTTCTCCAGTAATCCGAGTGTAACTAGTACTCTTATAGTACCAGATCACACAAACTGGTGCAACTGATGTCTGGCACATGGTGTCTGCCCAGTAATGAATTGTTTATCGCGATGAGGTTGAATGACTGCACACAGTTCTGTTTTGATATAACATGTGCCATTACTAAAGGAATAACACCAACAACTGGTGTTTATATAGCACCTTTACTGTAATAAAACATCCCGCGGTGTTTCACAGGAGCGATTATCAGCCAAAATGTGCACCGAGCCACATAAGGAGACATTAGGATAGGTGACCAAAAGCTTAGTCAAAGAGGGAGGTTTTAAGGAGACAAAGACAAAGTTTCAGTTGTTCCCTTTCTGGGTCAAAGAGGTTGAGTGGCATTGAAGGAACATAAATCTCCTCATGAAAAGGGTCCTTACGCTGTTAAGTACCAGCCCTAACTATCTGCGCCAAGTTTAATGGATAATTAATGCACAATTGCAGCAATTTCTTGAAACACATGGGAAGGTTGAGGGTGAGCTGCCGTTTTTGTAGGCTAATGGCGGAGTGACACAAAACGTGCAGCAACTTGTGGTGATTCACAACTCACGGGATGCCTCTTCCTCGCCACAGGTTGCTGGATGAGTTACACAATAATGGCAAGCACTATTAAAGATGCTGTTATTTTTGGCAGCAAATTCTGTCCAATAATATTATACTAATATCAAGTCAAAATGACTCCGGACAAAATGCCCTAAATTACAACACAAAAGCAAAATATTGCGGATGCTGGAATCTGAAATAAAAACAGAAAATGCTGGAAATCTCAGCAGGTCAGGCAGCATCTGTGGTGAAAAACAGAGTTAGCGTTTCAGGTCTAGTTCCTGGTTCTTATCTAGTGCCCAAGGATACTTGACCTAAAGGAAAATGGGTCCTTCTTTGTTTGGTTGACCCACCTCCTTCTAAATCACTAATTTGAATCCACACTGAAGTCACTTAGGCTGAAAAACATTAATCCTCAAAAGGCAACCGTTGGTGTTTGGGTATAGGAGCAGAAAAGCGGCACTTGTGTATGTTGCTGCCCAGTATTAGTTCTTCAACCTATAGAGAATTTTGTTTTAAGTATATTGTTTTATTTTATCTCTGTCCTATCCAAAGAAAACATAATTATAGGACCCTGCAGATTTAATGAAAACTGCTAGAAATCGCTAGTTGAATAAGTACGAATAGCCTGAGTGAAAGGCATGATGAGAATTGACGATGTTTTTTACACTGTTGTGCTCGGATATCTGAGACTCTTATTCTAATGGTTATCTCCCTTTTACTTTGTGCAGAAACCTCCTCCCAGTCTCCTGGAGGATGATGCTGAACTGAAGAAGGAAAAGAGCAGAAAAAGAACTGTCTCCCCACAGCCCGGTCATTGGTCTCCTGGACAAGATAGAAGAATGGAAATCGACAGCCAGCTTCACGGTCCCAAGGATGTCAGCGCGGTATCACCAAAGGTCACAGTCTCGGAATCTGCTGTTGCAGATGCTCAGCGGAACCACTTTGTGGCCAAAGGCCACAATGGCATTCAGAGCAGGAATGAGTCACTAGACAGCGATGTCGCAAAGGAGATCAGGTATCTCGACGAGGTCTTGGAAGCAAACTGCTGCGATTCCATTCTGGAGAATGGGTCGAATGTGGCACCTTCTCCTGAGCCAAGTGCCATTCTGGTGGACGGGCACAGTCCATCCGTTTCCATGGCATCGGACACCCCGGTCTCACCCGCCAATTATGTCACGATTGTCGTGAGAAAAGAGTCGCCTGTGGTGGAGCAGCAGACCCCTGGCGACCTGAAGGAGGTCGAGACCAAGCTGAATGGCCATTCCCCGGGTCCCACCATGGCAGAGCCTGTTCCCGATCTCAGCAATGTGGGAAGAGAGCAGCAGCAGCAGCAGGCAGCAAATTCCAGGAGATCCTCCAAGGACGGCGAACCAGCCATCGCCCCTCTAAAGAAAGAAGCCAAATTTGAGCTCCGAGCCTATCACGAGGACAAAAAGCCCGCCAAACTTTTTGTGAACGACGAGAAAAACGAAGCCTTTAAGATTAAGAAAACAAGAGCCTCCGATGAAATAGCAGAGCTCGAAAGAGCGAGACTGGAGGTCATTAGAAGCCAGGTGGTAAAGAAGAATCCTAGTATTGCAGAGAAATGGAAGCCACCACAAGAGAGGTCTATTGAGGACCAGCTGGACCCAGATAAGTTAGAATCCCACAAGAAATATGCAGAACGAAAGCAGAAGAAGCAGGGTGGAGGTCAGTCCCCAGTTTCTCCTAAGCAGAAAGCTCACGTTTTTGTAACACCGGAGCCCGTCAATGTAAACAGAGAAGATGTGGTCACGGAACAAATAGATTTTTCCGCGGCGCGGAAACAGTTCTTAAAGATGGAGAACACATCCGAGCCCAGTGCTCAGCACAGCCAAAAGCGACTGGTAACCGCTAAAGGGCTTTCCGTAAGGCCGGTATTAAAGATGGCAGAGGTACCTCAAAAGGAAAAGAATGTGGCTTTGGTCACAGTGACCGAGCCGACTGAGATCCAAGGGCAGGCGGTGCATATCGGGGCCAGTGAAGTGTCTGTTGTCAAAGCTTCCAAAGTCAGCTTTGTGCCTGAAGGAGGGCAAGGTGCTGAAATCCAGGGCACTCCCCCATCACCACAAGCTATGCAGCAGGGAGAAGTATCAGCCATAGGGCAACCTTTGCAGGTATCTCCTGACCAATTTATCAGTGACAGCATGAAACACGAGATGGTCAGCAAGGTCTACGTGGATGATGAAGGGTTTACCCGGGTCAGGGCGGTTTTGACGGTGTTAAATGAAGATGGTGACAATGACATTTCCGACCATTATTTTAAATGCGTCAGCCTTCCTTCCACCACAGAAGAACTGGATTCTGGCTTGGATGAGTTATCCCTTCGATCCCAAGATACCACAGTGATGGAAACTCTTTCCAATGACTTCAGCATTGATAATGTGAGTGATAGCGGTGCTTCCAATGAGACAATGAACGTTTCCCTGGACTACTCGTTGGGTGGATCTCAAGAGTTTTCCCAGCCGCAAACACCCCAAGCACTGACGCCCGTCGATGGGGAAAGAGATGAAATCTCTTACAAGAGAGAAGGGATCTTGACCTCCCTCAGTGACGATGACTTGTACAAGCAAACATATTCGCTGCTGTCGGACACAGAGCTACACTATCAAGCAGAGAGGGTGGTGCAGAGCGCAATTCAACTGGCGCTCGCTCAGCAGTCCGGTACAGGGAGTGGGACAGGTAAAGGTAGTCAACCTGTGCCACAGCAGTTGGGCAAGGAGCAAGCGGGCATTGATCCCGTGCCTCTGCCCAAATCACAGCATGCTGTGTCGGAACCAACACAAACACCACCACCTGCAGCACAGGAACAGAGACCCCCCGTGCCAAAGGATTCAGCAGATGTCGAGGTGGAGACCCGCAAGGGGGACTGCTTCCAATTTGCAGCGCCGGCAGTGCCGGCCAGACAGTGCAACACCTCGGACGTCACCAGTGCTGGGTCGCACCCTTCCTTGTACAGGCCGGAGTTCAGCCCTTTCAGCGACAGTGCCAGCTACCTGGAGCCAACGGACTATTACCGAAACAACGTCTTTGTCAGCCACTCGCAGGAGCCAGAGCTCATCGCCCAGACCGGGCCATTCAAGCTGCGCTCCCGCAAGCAGAAGACCCTGTCGATGATCGAGCAGGAGATCAGAGCAGCCCAGGATCGGGAAGAAGAGCTGCGGCGCCAGAGGGAAGTCCTGAGAACGGTACAGAGCCCCACCAGAATCAACCAGCCTCTGCTGCCGACGTCAGCCTGCTCCTCCAGAACAACGGCCCCTGGTAAGCTCCTGAAACCCTTTGCAGGTATGGCACTCCGTCATCGGGTGAGACAGGCTTGAGGTACGTGGCGTGCACTACATCCTTGATTCAAATTCAGGAGCCAGCCATTGGAGAAACGTATGTCTGGATTTGGGAAGTGAACTCATTTCAACATTGTTTCAGAGAAGATAAAGAACAGAAATTGCAGGGCTATGGGGAAAGAGCAGGCGGAGTGGGACTAATTGGATAGCTTTTTCAAAGAGTCACACAGGCACGATGGGCTGCATGGCCTCCTTCTATGCTCTATGATTCTATGAATTACATAGAATTTGCAGCACAAAAATAGACCATTCGACCCACCTGGTCTATGCCGATGTTTATTCTCCACACGAGCTCCTTCCACCTCTCTTCATCTCTCCCTATCAGCATATCCTTCTATTCCTTTCTCCCTCATGTGATTATCCAGCTTTCCCTTAAATTAATCTATACTATTCACCTCAACCACTCCCTGTGGTAGTCAGTTCCATGTTCTAACCACTCTGGGTAAATAAGTTTCTCCTGAAATCCCTATTGGATTTATTAGTGACTATCATATTTATGGCCCCACAAGTAGAAATATCTTATCTACATCTATCCTATCAAACCCCTTTCATAATTTTAAAGACCTCTATTAGATCAACCCACAATCTCTTTTCTCGGGAAAAACAAGAGTATTCACTAGAAAAAATACTAGCCCACAAATGCACGGTTGATCCAGTGGACCCCTGCCGTAACTTCAACGGAATCCACTGGAGCAACCATAACCCAGGCCTTAACCCATCTATGCTAAAGCACAGCCTTGCACTCAGGATTCTCTGGCGAGTGGGTCAATAACCAGAGGTCATAGATTTAAAATCATTGGCAAAAGATCTAGAGGGGAGAGGAGGAGAAATTATTTCCACTTGTTGGGATCAGGAATGCTCTACCTGAAAAGGTGTTGGAAGCTGATTCCATAAAGGGAGTTGTCTAGTACTTAATGATGAGGAACGTACAGGGTTACGGACAAAAAGCGGGGGTGTGGGACTAAGCTTGACTGCTCTTTCAAAGAGCCAGCACAGGCACGACGGGCCGAATGGCCTCCCTCTGTTCTGTAAATTTCTATGATTCTGGGATGGCTTTAAAGGGATGGGCCCTGTTGGCTGCCCTTCCCAAGTTATTAGACGTAAGGTGGCTTACCAGCTGAACCCCTTCGGAATCCAGGCCGGATACAAGCCTTACCTAATTTAATTATTTTAAACCTCTGTCCTCTGGTTACTGACCCTCCTGCTAGTGGAAACAGTTTCTCCTGATTTACTATATCAAACTGCTTCAAATTTGAACACCACCAGATATGTTAAATCCCATCAACTGTGAAAGCCACACTGAAAATAATCTTCTCTGCCTTAAAATAAGGTAAGTCATGAACCCCGGTCTCAGATCATTATCCATGTGGCAATAACAATGCGGCAGGAAGCTTTTACATTCTGATAACGTGATTCGAAGGATGGCAGCGAGAAACTTTCCGATTGGGAGCGGTAACCTTCCGCTGCCGGGACTTTTAGCGCCCGGCGCGGAATTGCCCTTGCCACCCCCTGAAAGGAAGTGAAGCGTAATTCCCCACACTCCGCTTCTTTTAGAAGCAGGTCCCTAATGGGGAGGAGAGTCAAGCACTATGCGGATGCTCCGTGTAGCACTGATGCGCTTCAACGCCCCGCCCCTTCGCTTAAAGGGGAGGGGCCGCTGTGTACTCTGCACGGCCTCTGGTGGCCTTCATTGGGTCACCAGGGCAGCGTGCAATTAGGCCAGCAGCCCAGCACCCAAAACGGAGTGCCGGGCTGCACAATGTCGGCCCGGACCACACTACGGCCGCCATCGTCGAGCCGACCCGAGAGTCGGCCAACAAAAAGAAAATGGCAGCACAGGACGCTGGTGCACACCCCTAGAATCAGTTTGACATTCGCCTGCACCATCTTGTGGCCCGCGGGACAATTTCCTACACGGGGTGTTCAGGGGTCGGCACGGTGCAATGAGGGGTCGCCGCGCACACCGATGACATCATCGGCGGTTGCGTGGTGGCCTGGGGCGCTAACCGCAGGGCGCGGCACTGTCATGGCAGCATCTCCCCAAACTCCCGGGCAATTTCCCAGGAGACGGTAGCACCCCTGTCCCCCGGGCAGAAACTGCCTTATGCCCCATTAGCGTCCCTCGGAGGGATAACGGGGCTATTAAAAGGGGCAATTTCGCCCCCAGTATTTTCCATAGCTTGTACTTTTTGATTAAATGGTTTCCCTGTCAGCCGTGGCTCAGTGGGTAACACGCTTGCCTCTGAGTCAGAAAGTTATGGGTTCAAGTCTCACTCCAGTGTCTTCAGCTCAGAATCTAGGCTGACACTCCAGTGCAGTACTGAGGGAGTGTTGCACTGTCAAAGGTGCTGTCCTTCGGCCCCTCAAGCCTATTCCGCCATTCAGTGAGATCGTGGCTGATCTGTATCTCAACTCCATTTACCTGCCTTGGTTCCATGTCCTTACCTGACCCAAATCGATCAATCTCTGCATTCCTCTAATTCTGTCCTCTTGCGCATCTCTGATCTTCTTCTGTCCACCATTGGTGGCGTGCCTTCAGCTGCCTCGGCCCAAAGCTCTGGAATTCCCTCCCTCAACCTCTCCATCTCTCTATCTCTCCTCCTATAAGATGCTCCTAAAACCTACCTCTTTGACCCAGCTTTTGGTCACCTGTCCTAATATCTCCTTATGTGCCTCGGTCAAATTTTGTTTGATTACGCCCCTGTGAAGTGCCTTGGAACATTTTACTACGTTAAAGGCTCGATATAAATGCATTTTGTTATTGCAGTTTTGACATTTTCAGTTGACCCCCAACCTCAACAGTTTTTTGGGGAGAGATTTCCACCACTCTGTTCCCTAGCCACTGACTCCATCCCTCTCCCCAACTTCTGTCTGAGGCTGAACCAAACTGTTCGCAACCTTGGTGTCATATTTCACCCTGAAATGAGCTTTCGACCACATATCCGCAGCATAACTAAGAGCACCTATTTCCACCTCCATAACATTGCCCGTCACCACCCTTGCCTCAGCTCATCTGCTGCTGAAGCCCTCATCCATGCCTTTGTTACCTCTAGACTTGTCTATTCCAATGCACTCCTGGCTGGCCTCCCACATTCCATCCTAGTAAACTAGAGGTGATCCAAAACTCGCACCAATCCCGCTCACCCATCACCCCTGTGCTCACTGATCTACATTGGCTTCCGGTTAAGCAACGCCTCGATTTCAAAATTCTCGACCTTATTTTCAAATCCCTCCATGGCCTCGCCCCTCCCTATCTCTGTAATCTCTACCTCGCTTTCCTCCTTCAAGACGCTCCTTAAAACATACCTCTTTAACCAAGCTTTTGGTCACCTCCGCTAATGTCTACTTATGAGGCTCGGTGTCAAATTTCTATTGCATAATACACCTATGAAGTGCCTTGGGACGTTTCACTACGTTAAAGGCACTATATAAATACAAATTGTGGTTGTTGTTGTTGAAGTAGTGCTTCCTGACATCACCTTTGAATGGCCGAGCTATCTATTTAAGGTTATGCCCCCTTGTTCTGGAAATATTTTCTCTCTATATACCCTATCAACTCGTTTAATCATCTTAAACCACTCAATTACATCATCCCTTAGTCTTCTATAGTCAAGGGGATACAAGCCTAGTCTATTTTCTATATAGAACTGCCACTGATATTTGGGTCGAAGTGTAGCCTGGATAGAATAGAGTCACTATCTATGGTTAGCCTATGCAACCTGTCCTCATAATTGAACCCTTTCAGTCTCGGTATTGTTCTGGTGGATCTGCACTGCACCCCCTCCAAGGCCAATAGATCTTCCCTGGGATGACCAGGGTTACTCTGGCTACAGCTGTAAACTTGGTTCCTGTTTTGCTTTGCTCAGTCTGTAGCTGTGTTCCCATCAGTGGTGTTCGGGCAGTTTGAGTTCAGTATTTGTCAAACAAAGCCTGCGTGTTAACTGTGACATTATCCTTCTGTTTCTTGGCAACCGTACAGTTGCGCTCTTGGGACACTGTCACAGTGCCAGGATGGAGTCACCAGCAGTAAAAGTCAGTTTTCTGTTAAAATGTCACCATTTTTTTCCCCCAGTGCCCACGCAGGAAATAAAATATCAGGAGGTCACAATCTTGCAAAATAAAATTCTCCCTTTCACTTCTGAAAGGAGCAATGACCAGGGTCATTGGTTTTGGCTGAGAAATGAAGCAGAGTGCTACTGAACTGCACAGCCCTTCCAGCGATAATGGAGCTTCACTCAGGCTCTGTGGCTTGACGTTACGAGCGAGTGAGCAGACAGTCTGGCACTAGATTTACGTTCTATCATACATGCACAAGAAGGAGGCGTGTCAGCCTCATGATACTTCTGTTGCATGCCAACTGGGCAGAATGGAGTGGAAGCATTGGCAGGGTGCCAGACATGGCTCAGTGGGTAGCACACTTGCCTCTGAGTCAGAAGGATGTGGGTTCAAGTCCCACTCCAGAGACTTGAGAACCAAAACCACGTTGACACTCCAGTGAAGAGCTGAGGGAGTGCTGCACTATCGGAAGTGCCGTCTTTCGATGAGATGTTAAACCGAGGCCCTGCCTGTCCACTCAGGTGGATGTAGAAGATCTCATGGCACTATTTCAATATTGAATCCCTCAGCCAACATCGCTAAAACAGATCATCTGGTCATTAATCACATTGCTGTTTGTGGGAGCTTGCTGTGTGCAAATTGGCTGGATGACTACACTTCAAAAAATAACTTTATTTGGCTAGCAAGTGCTTTAGGATGTCCTGAGGTTATAAAGCCGCTATATAAATGCAAATTCTCTCCCTCTGATGTTCTTCTGCCCATTAAAGTCAGAAGTTAGCTCAACTCATGCCTTGTAACAGAGGCAAAAGAGACAATTTTAACTTAAAATGCCTGTCGGGAAACTAACGATGTCAGGTGCAACGCTGGCTTTTCACCTCCGCCCGATTTTACTCTCCACCTGATATGCCCTCCCTCAGCACTGCACTGGATTATGTGTTCAGGTCTACTGGAGGGGGCTTGAACCCACGACCTTCTGACTCAGAGGTGAGAGTGCTACCCACTCAGCCACGGCTGACGTCTGTTTAGTGCAGTGCTATGTCCTAGTCTACAATTAATATTAATAACACACATCAAACAATAATCATAAACATTGGCTACCATCTCTGGATTGTGTCACAGAAGTGAATATGCAATGTAGACTCATAGGCTGACAAAATCCCTTTGTTTACAATATTTATTGATCCTTTCACTGCATAAATAGAACACCTACTAATACTGACCAGTCTGCTTTTAGAAACCACTGTTTTAGGTTATACAGCAAGTCCCCATTTTGTATAGTATTGTATCATGATTAACTATGGGGCTGTGCTCTATTTAAGAGGTAAAGAAAACTAAAGTACAAAGTACTGTATCACAAAACCCTGTTCATTAGGTGGAAATAAGGAAAATCTCTCAAGTACCACATTAAAGAATTCCGCACCTTAACATCTGAGTTGCTCATGTTCAATGAAATTGCAGTGTATGTAATACACATTAACACAGCCAAGAAGATTTAAGACGCTTGGCTTTCTCCAGAGCTCAGTGCTGTTATTCTAATTGTGTACTGACCTCTGGTGGCTGCAGTGAAAAACTACTCACGACAAAAAACATTTGAGGCCCTGAGCCCCTTAAAGTCTCAAAGTGCCAAGTAACCAGCCCCCAATCATTGCCAATCCAAAAATAAAATATTTGATCAATGTGCAAAAATAATGCTTCAGTTCTTCATTGTCAATGTTCTTGCTCATCAGTACCACGCAAGACATGAAAGAAAGGAAGGACTTGCAATTGCAAAATGCCTTGCACAACCTCGGGACGTCCCTTTATTAGCTCTATAGCCAATGAAGTTAAAATTATAAAGGATAGAGTAAATAAGTAGAAACTGTTTCCACTGGCAGGAGGGTCAGAAACCAGAGGACACAGATTTAAGGTAATTGGCAAAAGAACCAGAGAGGGAGATGAGGAGAATTTTTTTTTACACAGAGAGTTGTGATGATCTGGAACGCACTGTCTGTAAGGGTGGTGGGAGCAGATTCAATAGTAACTTTCAAAAGGGAAATTGGATAAATACTTGAAGGGGAATAAATTGCAGGGCTATGGAGAAAGGGCAGAGGACTGGGACTAATTGGATAGATTATTCAAAGAGCCGGCACAGGCATGATGGGCCGAATGGCCTCCTCTGTGCAGTACAGTATCATTCTATGAAGTATAGTCACTGTTGTAATGTTGGTTGGGCCAATGCATCCTCTGGTGGCCATCTATAATATGACACTTTTTCCTAGCTTTGGGATGTTGTCAATGCCTGAAGTACTTTTGAAGTGTAGTCACTGTTGTCATGTAGGAGACCATGTGGCATGTACGCAATGCGCGTGGTTTGGCTATGTCCTAGAGGTACCCTTAGAGCCACCGAGTCAGAAGGTCATGGGTTCAAGTCCCACTCCAGAGACTTGAGCACAAAAATCTAGGCTGACACTCCCAGTGCAGTACTGAGCGAGTGCTACACTGTCGGAGGCACCGTCTTTTGGATGAGACATTAAGCCGAGACTCTACCTGCTCTCTCAGGTGGATGTAAAGGATCCAATGGCAATTTATCGAAGAAGAGCAGGGGAGTTCTCCCTAGTGTCCTGGCCAATATTTACCCCTCAACCTGCGTCACTAAAACAGTGAAACGCATTGGAATGTCCTGTGGTCATGAAAGGTGCTATATAAATGCAAGTTCTTTCTTTTATTTTTTCTCCTTGATGAAACTATCTCATAAAATGCGCACATCCTGGCTTGTAGTTCTCAGTCTCTTAAAACCCTATCATATCTGATGGCAGGTCACACCTGGAACATTAGTCTGTCTCTTTTCAAACCTGAAATTAAAAACAGAAAATGCTGGAAGCACTCAGCAAGTCAATTCAACATCTACGGAGAAAGGAACAAAGTTAACGTTTCAGGTCAATGACCTTTCAACAACAACTTGCATTTATATAGCGCCTTTAACATAGTAAAATGTCCCAAGGCACTTCGCAGGAGCGTTACCAAAAAAAATTGACACCAAGCCACATAAAGAAATTTTAGGGCAGATGGCAAAAAGGTAGGTTTTATGGAGAGAGGAGGAGAGGTTTAGGGAGGGAATTCCAGAGCTTAGGGCCTAGGCAGCTGAAGACACAGCCACCAAAGGTGGAGCGATTAAAATCGGGGATGCACAAGAGGCCAGAATTGGAGGAGCGCAGAAATCTTGGAGGGTTGTGGTGCTGGAGGAGGTTACAGAGATGGGGAGGGGGCATGGAGCGATCAAATATTCTTGACATTCTCACCTAATGTGGAAATTTGAAATCACCAGGAAAATGCACACTTCATAGTTTTAACATATTTGTCACAGCTTGGAACACCAAACTGCTCGTTCTGAAATGGCCAATTCCCTCCTTGGAGTTGAACACCAGGAATAAATGTCATCTTAGGACAGAAATCCAAATGGGGTTAGTTCCTTTTGCCAAGCCAGAGATAAGATTTTTTTAAATTTTGATGAGATTCTGATAAAGATCGGGTGCCTCTTGGGCACAAATCTTGTGCCTTGCAAGAGGAATGCAATTAATACAATAAGGCGCTCAATTACATTTTCATTTTGCTTTCCTTTAATTTAGTTAGCCTTAATAACAGACAATAAAAGTGCTTTAAATTGAATTGAAGAATATGCAGTGGACTAGACATCATGTTTACGGCAGCATTAACACATTCCGATTGTCAGCGTGGTTGCTCACCAGTGAGAATTTCAGAATAAGCTGTTCCTCGGAGTAACTGTGTGAGAACAATTTATTGAAGAGATAGATTGTGCTTTCCTTGGCTGGAATTTTGGCATTGCTAGGTTTGACTTTATCACTGATTTCTGTGAAGAGATGGATACTTCAGGAGCTTGTGTCTGAATCTGTCCAGTTTGTCCTTATGACTGTAGTGGTATGTGCATGTGGTTCCACAGCAGTTTCTGTCTGTGGTGCCAGATGAGCCTTGATCTCATTAAATGGCGGAACTGGCTCAAGGCCTACTCATGACCTACTTTTGTTCCTGCGTTCCTATGATTTATGTGTGTGTGTGCTTCCAGAGTAGTGACTACTCCCTGCAGTAGCGAGTTCCACATTCTCGTCACTCTCACGGGAAAGTGCACTGTGTTGTTCAAGGCCTGGATGTTCCCCAAATTTCCTGTTGCTGGCATTCAGCTGGGAAGCGGGAGTGGAAACAAGAGCTCAGCTCCTGGCCCAAAGATTGTGCTGAGGAGGGAAGACAATGAACATAAGAACATAAGAAATAGGAGCAGGAGTAGGCCATTTGGCCCCTCGACCCTGCTCTGCCATTCAGTAAGATCATGGCTGATCTGATCTTGGCCTCAACTCCACTTTTCTGCCCACTCCCCATAACCCTTGACTCCCTTATTGTTCAAACTTCTTCGGATTACTCCCAGATCACTCTCAGATCCTCCAGTCTGAGGAACATCCTGGGCTAAGTCCTACTGCCAACTTATTGCAGTGTCCCTGCATTAATTCACCCTGGGGATGGATGTACAGGAAGGTGATGAGGTGAGAGGGCCGAAATGCCCCCTGTCACTCCTTGTTGACGTTAAAGCGCTGGGCTATCTGCTACAGATAACTTCAGGGTTGCCATCTCTCCAGGATTGCCCTGGCACCTCCAGGAATTAAAGGTTCATCTCTGGGACACTGCAGCAAGCAACACCCGGGAGAAAAATCGTAGTGACATTAAAAAATGCGTGTGTTTTTCTCATTTTCTTTGAAAACATTTACAAAATTATTGGAGGTGGGTTGGGGGGAGAAAATGATTGGACGATTCTTGACTGTCAAACAATCAGGTAACCAAGAGTATTCTCTTTACAGTGGCCATGAGATGGACATGTCGGGCGACCAATGACGGGAGTGTGGGGACGGGGCCGTTGGGGTTGGGAGGTCATGTGACAAAACCACATGGAATACATCCAACCAGAGTTAGCAATGCTAAGTAACATCTGTTTAAGAATGTCCATGCAGTGCACTGCAGTGAGGCAAGGGCTGGGGCGGTGGACATCATAGTGCCTTCGGACACGGATGGAAAACTGGGGGTTTCGGTCATACACCCCACCTGATTGGAGCGTTCCTCAGGTGCAGTGATGAGGAAAATCATCTCTAAGTTCTGAAGAAAATACTTTTTTTTTCAAACCTACCCCATTGAACAAAGTAGGTAAATGGCATAGATGTATTTAAGGGGAAGCTAGATAAACACAAGCACGATGGGCCAAATGACCTCCTTCTGTACCGTAAATTTCTATGATTCTATATTTCGATGACTTTTGTTCTGATATTAGCCTGATATTAGAATTTCTTGTAACCATGGTGGTTTAGAGTGAATTCTAAAAGCTCACATCCTCCGGAACCAGTGGCTCTCAAATTTTCATGGTCTTCCACCTATTTATCATTTATACTTCCTGCCATTGGTTGCGTGTTGATGAGGCATTCGAAGAACGGCAGATATTATAGTGAGCTCTTCTCGTTGCAGGGAAAATTGAGAAATCCAGCCCAGTGTCGCCCACAACAGAAGGCCCGGCACCCTCTCCACAGCCCGAGGCCACGCCTGCGGAACAGGAAGCTTCAGGACAGGGCCGTTCCCGCGGTCTGATGGAGACGTTGCTGGAAGACTACGAGATACAGAAAGTTAAACGGCGAGAGAGACGGGATGAGCCCAATGTAAGCAGTTGTGTTTTGTGCCAACAATACTGAAAGTTAAGATGGTTATATTGTCCATTCAGTAAACAAAATGCTGATATTTGCCATGAACCCCAGTGCCTTTGGAAGGATTAGCTCACCTCCCCTCAGCATTCTCTAGAAAAGAGAGGAGACCTGATAGAGGCCTGAAAAATTATGAAGGGGTTTGATAGGGTAAACGTAGAGAGGATTTTTCCACATGGGGGAGTCCAAAACTAAAGATCATAAATGTAAGATAATCACTAATAAATCCGATAAGGAATTCAAGAGAAACTTCTTTATCCAGAGAGTGGTTAGAATGTGGAACTCGCTACTATGTGGGAGTGGATGGGGCGAAGGGCATAGATGCATTTAAGGGGAAGTTGGATAAACACATGAGGGAGTAAGGAAGGAAGGTTATTCTGATCGGGTGATATGCAATAGGGTGGGAGGAGGTTTTTGTGGAGCATGGACCTGTTGGCCCAAATGGCCTGTTTCAGTGCTGTAAATTCTAATGTTCTATGTAGACTGTTCCTTAACACCTTTGATGCGAGAAGAAGGCTAAAGCAGACTAGAGTAGTTTCACTCACAGTGTTCCCTGACCAATGTCTCCTCTACCAATGGTGCTGGGCATATCTGCTGTGAACACTGTCGGCAGCATGGCAGTGGGTTATCTATGACTGAGACGGCCTCACAGACACAAATGTAAACAGCCAATGAGAGTCTTTGTTTGCAAACATCAAAACTTTAACCCTCATGATGTTATATGAAATAGATATGTATGGTAATTCCCCCCTTCCACCAGCACCTCCAGGATTGCCCTGGAGTCTCCAGGAATTGAACATTAATCTCCAGGGAGCTGCGAGCAAACCCAGGAGAAAAAACATAGGGGGATAAAAAAAACAGTGATGTTTTCATTTTCTTTCTTTATTAGTTAGAAGAATATTAGAGATGGGGAAGAAGGGCTGTTGGATCGGGAAGGGTGGTTGTGATGAAACCTCCAGGGAAAGGCCCAACCAGAGTTTGTATCCCTACCACCACTCCCAAGTAAGACTTGCCCTCAATGCCCTGGATGAGGAAAAGGAAAAGCCAGCTCTTGATCACTGTCCAGCGATTCCAGCTGTTTCTGTGTGCATGTTGGGCGTGGAGAGAATCAGACCCAGCTGTGTTATCCCCCACTTCAGCTGCATGGATGAACGGCTCACTGACATTCATCATCGCAGTATCTAGACTGACACATGGAGGTTAGCTTTCATCCTAGGTGTTCCCAGGTCAGAACTTCCTGAGCCAGGGGTGCTAAAGACACAGATTTAGCCCGTGATAATCAACTACTTGTGAAAGGTCCTGGTGGGGAGCTGATGCCCAGGGAACCAAATCCTAACATGAGGCAGCACCTTCAGGAGAAGAGAAGATTGCGGAACAGGGAGAATGAGCACTATAGTATTCAATCCAAAGAATTTAGTGACATCACGAATTGAATGTCACGGGTAATTGTGAACAGACTTTCACTAAGGCCCAAATTGCTTTACTGTAAATGGCATAGAGGACGGCAGCTAATGGCTTCTAGATTAACATTCTGCATTCATGTTTTAGAAGTGCTTCTGTAAAGGATAAGCTAACAACTCAATGTGTCTCATTGTATATCTCCAATGTGTGTCTTTTCATACTGTACTGCATGATAAATGCATTGCTTCACAACGGTTCAAACATTGCTGTAACCTTGTCGAAATTTCACTTCCATAGTTTCTCAGCCAGCTTTGCATGTTGGAAGTGAAACTAATGTTGTATATGGTAATAATAATACAGTAACATTCTCCTGGGCACATTCCATAATCTAACTCCCACCACCATATCCCCGTAATTAACCCTCCCTGTAAAACAGATCCCCCACCCAAATCCTATCGAATGACCCTACCTGTGAAAACCTCTCAAACTCCATAATCTGATCTTCCCTGTAGAAGTAACCCCCACCCAATTCCCATAACATGGCCCTTTCTGGACAATCTTCCCAACAGCATAAATTGGCCTTCATGTAAATCCCTACCCCACCAAGACAACCTCTGTAAGATAACCCTCCCTGAAAATCCTCCACCACCCAAATCCCATGGCATAACCCTCCCTGCAAACCCTTCCCCAACAATTGTATAACCCTGTAAGCACTTGCCCTTAAAAAAACCCTGTTGTATGAACCTCTGTGTAAACTCTTCCTTGCCTTGAGCCTATAATTCCACTCAGTTCCACTAAATGTACTAACGCAGTACTAAATGCATAATGTTTTTGCATTTTTTGTCACTATCTCGAGAGTCACTAACAATACCTTTTCCTCTTTGTCAGTACGCCAGTATTGTATCCTCTAACATGATCACTTCAGAGGTACCCAGTAAATTGCTTGTTGTCAGCCATCTGTATCCAGCATGCATGACTTGCATGTTAACATATGTTTGATATATTTTACGAGAGCAGAGGTGTAGTTTGTTGACTAATTGGGTGATTCAAGTCTTTGGAGCAGAATGCAATGTGCCTCCAGTATAGAATTACTATACATAGATTTTACAGAATAGAAACAGGCCACTTGGCCCAACAGGTCCATACCGGTGTGGTCTATGCTCCACACAAGCCTCCTCCCACCCCTCCTCATCTCGCCCTATCAGCATATCCTTCTATTCCTTTCTCCCGCATGTGTTTATCTAGATTCCCCTTAAATGTATCTATGCTATTTGCCTCAACCACTCCATGTGGTAGTGAGTTCCACATTCTATCACTCTCTGGGTAAAGAAATTTTTCCTAAATTCCCTATTAGATTTATTAGTGACCATCTTATATTTATGGCCCAGCGTTTTGGTCTCGCCCACAAGTGGAAATATCGTTTTGTCCTCCGTATCAAACCCTTTCATAATCTTAAAGATCTCTATTAGATCATCCCTTTTTCTATCTTTTCTAAAGAAAGAGTCCCTGCCTGTTCAATCTATATGAGAGGTATAACCTCTTGGTTCTGGTATTGAGCCACATAAAGAGATATTAGGACATGATCAAAAGCTTGATCAAAGAGGTAGGTTTTAAGGAGCGACTTAAAGAAGGAGAAAGGTGCAGAAAGGTTTAGTGATGGAATTCCAGATCCTCGGCAGCTGAAGGCACGGCGGTCAATGGTGGAGCAAAGGAAATCGGAGATGCACAAGAGACCAAAATTAGAGGAGCGCAGAGATCTCGGAGAGTTGTAGGTCTGGAGAAGGTTACAGAGATGGGGTGGGGCGAGGCCATGGAGGGATTTGAAAATAAGGATGAGAATTTCAGACTGGATGCCAATGTAGATCAGCAAGCACAGGTGTAATGGGAGAATGGGTCTTGCTGCGATTTAGGACATGGGCAGCAGAGTTTTGATTAAGTTTAATTTACGGAGGTCGGTAGGTGGGAAGCTAGCCAGGATAGCACTGTAATAGTAGAGTCTGAAGATAACAAAGGCATGAATGAAGGTTTCAGCAGCAGATGGGCTGAAGCAGGGGCAGAAACAGGCAATGTTACAGAGGTGGAAGTAGGCTGTCTTGGTGATGGAGCTGATATGTGGTCAGAAGGATGTGGCATCCCGGGGTCAAATAGGACGCTGCGATTGCGAACAGTCCGGTTCAGCCTTAGACAGTGGCCAGGGAGGGAATGGAGTCAGTTATTCGGGAACAGAGTTTATGGCACGGACTGAAGACAATGGCTTCGGTCTTTGCAATATTTAATTGGAGGAAATTTCAGCTCATCCAATACTGGATGTCGGACAAGCAGCGTGCAAATCAGTTTCAAAAATAGATTCAGAGAGAAGTTCCTTCTTCTCTGCATCAACAACCTGTTTTTTTAACCGGCCTGGCTGGGATAGTTTTTTTTTATATATGTAGGTATTTATATATCAAAAAGCAATTGTGGGCCCGTCAGAACTACACCTTTGCTCTAGTTCCTGGAGAGGACTGTGTACTTGGATTTGTTTGTCTCAGCCGTGGTCCTCGTGAAGACGCATGAATTGTAAAGGCCTATCAAGTGCCATTTGGTCATTTACCCGTGTTTTCTTATTTCTTAATGAAAGGTGCTGGGTTTGCAAAGTGCTCATGCTTATTGAGAGGTGCAGTGGTTACTCAAACTCTTGACAGGAGTCGCTGAAGACCAGCTAAGTTGAAGCAAGTTTGAATTGACAAATATTTTGGTGAAAATGAGCCCACAGCTCCCACTTATGACCACAAAGAGAAAGAACTTTATGTTGTGCTTATTTTATGCAGCAAACAATCATTGGAAAACATCAAGTTAAATTATAACAGTAAAACTAATTAAAGCCACTTACACCAAGGTCTGTTTGCTTATATAAAGCACTGCTGTAACCTGATAAAGGAGAGTATTATTTTTCAATAGCAGAGGAGATATACTAGAATTGTACCCGGGGAGAGGAACTTTGGAGAGACTAGAGAAGCTGGGATTGTTCTCCATGGAGCAGAGAAGGTTAAGGGGAGATTTAATAGAGGAGTTCCAAATTATGAGAGGTTTTGATAGCGTAGATAGGGTGAAACTGTATCTTCTGGCAGAAGGGTAACCAGAGAACACAGATTTAAGGTAATTGGCAAAAGAACCAGAGAGGTGAGGAGGAGAATTATTTTTATGCAGCGAGTTGTTCTGATCTGGAACGCACGGCCTGAAAGGGTGGTGGGAGCAGATTCATTAATAACTTTCAAAAGGGAATTGGATAAATACTTGAAGGGGAAAAAATTGCAGGGCTGTGAGGAAAGAGCAGGGGAGTGGGACTAATTCGATTGCTCTTTTAAAGAGCCAGCACAGGCATGGAGGGCCAAATGGGCTCCTTCTGTGCTGTATGATTTTATGATTCTATAAAGCATTCACCTCCTGTTACAGGAAGAGTCCATGGGTTTAACATCCTCATAATTTTCCTTTCACATGGCACAAAACTGTTGCAGCAATAAGGGCAGTATTGATAAGGAAACCACAAGTGATAGTGATAATAAACTTCATAAACCTCAGAAGAAAGAATAAAACGAAAGAAAGACTTGCATTTATATAGTGCCTTTCACGACCACCGGACGTCTCAAAGCACTTTACAGCCAATTAAGTACTTTTGTCGTGTCGACACTATTGTAATGTGGGAATCGCAGCAGCCAATTTGTGCACAGCAAGCTCCCACAAACAGCAATGTGATAATGACCAGATAATCTTTTGTTATTTTGATTGAGAGATAAATATTGGTCATAATGGGGAAGGGTTTGGTAGAAGAAAGATGATTTAAAATCAAGTATGATTGCGATTGTGTTCGAGACTTTGAACATATTGAGGGCTTTTGAAGGCTGCCAAGCATTGCAGTTTCACACTTGTGTTCTATGCTGTGTTCTGAAGCTCAGGTGTGTCTAATCATTGAAATGTAATTGCAACTACCCTGTATTTGTTTTTTGACAAAAGACTAGATAGTTCAGTACTAAAGTGCAAATAAAAGTGTGCTGTATCCTAGGCCTAATAGGAATCAGTGTTATGTCTTGTCACTGACTGAGGTGGCCATGGTACAATGATGGCCAATCCATTCCGTTAGGGATGCCAACACTTGTTGGATGTATTCCTGGAGGGTTTGTCACATGACCTCTCACCGCCAACTGTCCCGTCCAGTAGAAATCTTTTTTCCCCCATCTCCAGTATTTTTAAACTAATAAATCAAGGGCTGGATTTTCGTTTGGATTGTGCCTTTCGTCTGGAAATGCTTACTGCCCCGGCGGCCAATTTCCAGCGCCCCGGCGGGAAATTTGGTGTCGGTTTTGTGGCGGCGCTGAGCACTACCACCCAGGAGCAGCATGCCGGTGTGCAACGCCCCCGGTATTGTCCCGATCTCACAATTTGTTTCACGCTGACCCCGTGGCGCCCCATAGCCAACCCGCCAGAGAAAGCTAGCGATCAGAGCTGTACCGGCGGCGGTGAGGGAAGGAATGACTGCATGAGGTAAGTGCGATTCTTTTTTTTTTGTTTTATTTTGGCGCTTTATCTTTATTTGGGGTGAACAATATATTGGGAATGTTTTTTGGGTCGATTTTTTTTCCAGGGAGGCCTCCCTAAGGGTGCTCCAAAGACGGCTCTTTAGCAACGGATTTTCAGTTGCTCACCCGGCCTAGCGCCCTAAGAGACGTGTGGAACGCTTCCCTTAGCGCTCCTCTCCACTCTCAGGACGCAGCAAGTGAATTTGTTGGCTGCCGGCGCAAACCATTTCCCGGCGCAAAATTTACCACCCCACCGCCATTAGTGCCCTAAGAAGCCTCCAACCGAAAATCCAGCTCCAAGTGTTCAAAGAATATCTTTAAAAAAAAACCACACAATTTTTAATGCCCCGATGATTTTTCTCCTGGGTTGCTTGCAACAGTGTCCAGGAGATTGATTCCTGGATGCTCCAGGACAAACCTAGAGAGTTGGCAACTCTACATTCCATGGATTGTCCGCTACTGTTTTCTCAACAACTTTTTTTTTTGAAACTTCTTTGGTAAGTCTTGTGCGAATATTATATATAAAATTTAAAGTACATTGGTTACAGGTTTCAAGGGTATAGCACAATCTCAAATACTGCTCATAACCCAGTCCTGCAACTTCTAAGTCCTCAACCCTGCTTCACCAATTCAGAGTGTTTCTATCACAAACTACAATTATACACTTTGTAATAAATAATTTTTACCATTGAAGAGTTTACTAAATCTCTTTTAACATGATGGTGTGGTACACCACACTGACATGCCCCATCTGCTGTGCCTAGGGTTGCCAACCCTCCAGGATTGCCCTGGAGTCTCCAGCAATTAAAGATTAATCTGGACATTGCTGCAAGCACACCCGAGCAAAAAAATCACGGGCGTTAAGAAAAATTGTGTTTATAAAACATTTTCTTTGGACACTTTTGTTTACTAGTTTATAAACAGATTGGACATGGGAGAAAAAAGCTGTTTGATTGACAGTCAAGAATCATTCAATCGAGTAACGAAAAGTCTGTTCACATCCTGATTGGCCATGGAAGGTGGTATATCATGAAGATGGACGTGTCGGGTGACCAATGGCAGGAGTGTGGGGATGGGGTGGTTGGAGGCAGGTGGCCATTGATGAAACCTCCAGGAATATGACCAACCAGAGCTGGCAACCCAAGCTGTACCACACAGTTAGTGTTCACATGTTTGCTCACACAATTTCCTAAGAGCAAGTTACAAACCTCAGTTGTGCCATAAGAGAGCCAACACACTAAGCTCAGATCCTTTTCCTCCCCAACCCCATTACCTCCCAGGTCACCGCAGGTCGCACAGCAATGAGATCAGGAGCTGCTTTGGAATAAAGGTCATGTGCCTGTCCTCCAAGCCAAGAGAGGGTGTGGGGCCTTAGGATTGTGGGAGAAAATAAAATACAGGTTAAAAAATTGGCAGAATATAAATTAAAGAATAAATAAATGCAGGACTAAGTAGGGACCAAATAAAATTTAAACTAGAGCACAAAATTTAGGCTGACACTCCAATGCAGTACTGAGTGAGTGCTGCACTGTCAGACGTGCTCTTAAATCAAGGTCCCCTCTGCTCTCTCAGGTGGATGTAAAAGATACCACAATACTATTTCACAGAAGAGCAGGAGAGATCTGGCTAATATTTATCCCTCAACCAACATCACTAAAATCAGATTATCAGCGCTGTGGTTGACTCTTAACTGCCCTCTGAAATGGCCTAGCCCACCACACGGACTGCAGCGGTTCAAGAAGGTGGCTCACCACCACCTTCCCAAGGCAATTAGGGATGGGCAATAAATGCTGGCATTTCCAGCGACGCCTGCATCCCATGATTGAACAAAGAATAAAAATGATCACATTGCTGATCATGGGGCCTTGCTGTGTGCAAATTGGCTGTCGTGTTTCCTACATTACAACAGTGACTACACTTCAAAAAGTATTTAATTGGCTGTAAAGTGCTTTGGGACGTCCTGAGGTTGTGAAAGGTGCTATATAAATGCAAGTTATTTCTTTGTGAATTGAGAGGCCAATGCGGAAGTGCACTGGAGTACCCTACTAACCAAGCAGATATGGTGACTGCAGCAGAGAGAACTGAGAAAGAATAAAAATAACAACTAGACTATAGCAAACCTGACAGAAATGTACTGTGCATAACTTCTGTAGTTATTTTATCCAGATCATGAGGAGGTTTGAGAGCAAATCTGTTGAAAAAAATGTTTTCTAAAGTTCCTTTGAATATATTTGTGTTCTCCATTTAAGTAAAGAAGGAAGCTGTAAGACTTTCTGCTATTGTAATGTTGCACTATTTTACGTGGCACAGATGGAGTAATCAGCTTCACCACAGATGGGGAAACCCGGGAAAGTGAGTTTGCAAAAGGCAACGGTTCAAGTATTGATTAGTTGATCCACAACGGTTTCTCATTGGTTACAAATCTCTGTAACCGTTGCACTCTCTTTCTGCTTCCTTTTTAACTCGCCTAATCGATCTCCATCATTTTTGATAACCCCGCCTCATGCCCAGGTCTGGTGGCGGGGCAGCCCATCGCTGGCAACTGAGGCAGTGCCAAGGCAACACTTAACGAGCTGACATTCCACGTGCTTCCTGACTTGTGCGCCTCATTAACAACAGAATCATCTCTCCCAGGCCGTAGGAGTCTCAAGAATAACCCCCAGAGTGACGTGTTCAGACAGCAATAGCGAGATGTTCACTGATCTGTTGCGTGTGGGTTATTCTATGTATACTCCTGTGACCCTGCGCTGTACCCCATACACTTAACGATTTTAGCATCAGTGAACTACAAGGTTGAGAAGTTGTGTGCATTAATTACCATCAAACAAACTTGGGGTACAAAATCTTAGTATCTTGTGGCTATGTCCAGTTCTGTGCTGCATTGTCAATGCATTTTTTTGACATCCTGGCAAAATCCACAGCCACCATTGCCAGCACTAAGCGACCTGAGTGCTAATACTTTGAATTACTGTGATTCTGAAATTATCTGCTGTGTCCTCCATATGGTAAGGTGCTATACTTTGGCAGTTTACAGTAGCATTACTTCACACCTGCCTTTACACCGGGGCTAAAAGGGTGCAATTATGAGGGCAGGTTACATAGTCTAGACGTGTATTCCCTCGGGTATAGAAGATTAGGGGGTATTTAAGATGATTAAAGGATTTGATAGGGTATATAGAAAGAAACTATTTCCTCTGGTGGGGGGAGACTAAAACAAGGGTTCATAAAATTACAGTCATTCAGGAAGCACTTCTTCACACAAAGGGTAGTCGAAATCTGGAACCCTCTCTCAAAAAGCGGTTGAGACTGGAGGTCAACTGAATAGTTCAAAACTAAGATTAATAGATTTTTGTTCAGGTTATGGAACCAAGGCAATGGAGTTGAGACACAGATCAGCCACAATCTAATTGAATGGTGGAACAGGCTCGATGGGCTGAATCGCCTCCTCCTGTTCCTATCAATTAAAGAGCAACAGTGGCAGAGACTTGGGAAACGATCACATGCTAGTCCTCATGGTAGAGGAAAGAGATGTGATGCAAGGAGAGTGCGAGAAACTATGGGGGAGAAATTCATTATCGCCCCGCGATAATTATTAAACATTTGAAAAGTTGCCGCCAGGCACTAACGATTTCAAGCTTTAAAAAAATTTGTTGTTTGCGCCCCAAGAATGAAGTAGAGCGCTAAATCAAGTTCTCCACTTCCTTCGTGGAGAGCTAACGGCAGCAGGTGGGCGTAGACTTCAGCAGCTCTGCACACTGGGCCGTGCAGCACTTCCACGTTCAAAGGCTCCTTCCCTCCCTTAATGGGAACGATCAATGCTGCAGGCTCTGCAAAATAAAAAGTACCTACTTGGACCACCAAGACAGCCGTGCTCCTGCGTGACCAGTCTGGCACACCAGCAGAGTGCCAGGCTGATCAATCGCGGGCAGGATCCCAAGAAAAAACTGGAACAAGAAAAGTAAGGTTTTTTTTTTAAACTTACCTTAGCCACCTTACCTTTAACCATCAGCCCGGCACTGCTGCAAGGGGTGGAAGTCAATTTCAGGTCCGGGCCGATGCGTACAGTGATGACATCAGGATCTCCGGGTGAAGGAATTCGGGGCGCAACGCTGTAGCACCGCCGCAAAACTCCTGCCGAATATGGCGGGAGTCGATGTCAGCATCGTGCCTGGTCACAAAGCCATTTGCGCCCTTACGGGAGGCGCAGAGACACCTAATGTTGCCCGCATATGGTTAAAATGGGACCACAGAGGGGGTCTGGCTAGCACACCAGCTCACCATCCTGACCTTACATTTATTGGATGGAATTCAGTCAGATCCACGAGCATGATAGTCTCCTGTGTCTATGCAGGCTATATCATATGGGATATGGGTTTAGAGCAAGGCTCAAGCCAGCCCTTGGTAGTTAAAGGCCCACCACGCAAACATCCCCTTAATTTGACAGAAATTTCAAGACAGAAATGCCATAAAGATAGCTGGTGCAGATAATGGGAAATGTTGCACAAGTGCAGTGGGGGATGCTTTTTCTAAGGAACATAAGAACAGGAAGAGGCCATTCAGCCCATCAAACTTGTTCCATTATGCATGACTGATCTGTGTCTTAACTCAATTTCCCACCTAGGTTCCGTAACCCTTAATACTCTTACCTTACAACTGAGGCTGGACTTAAAGCACATTGTTGGTGCAAGGGCGAAGAGCTTTAGGACATAGGAAGAGGACATTTACTCGGAGTAGCTTTACTCTGAATCTGGCCCATGTTATACCTGTCCTGGGAGGCTTTGATGCTAGAATTGCATCCCACAAAAGGCAACAAAAAAACAATTATCAGCATGTTTTCTTCCAATTTATTTATCATATTTCAAACTTAGAGAAGGAGCTGTGTTTTTTTTTCCTGAAGCAAAAACATAAAAATTAAACATGGGTTTTGAAGTGCCTTGGGACAAACCAAGGACATTAATAAGGTAATCAATGCAAACTCTTTCTTACTTTTGCCCGTCAAGTATTGCTTCTTTCTCTATTTACCGTGTGGAGATAAGAGCGGATACTCACTAGCAGAGTCACAGTCAGCACAAGGTAAGAAGGTGGCTAGTGGGCAAAAGGAGCAACAATTATTTGAAATAAAGTAGCTTGCTCCATGTATGTTGTTGCCTGGTGCTGTGGATTTGTACCCCCAAGTGCTCCATCTCATAAACTACTGTTTGTTTATATATATAAGAAATAGATGATGCAAATTCTCTCTTAGTTTACCTAGGCTGGGTTTGAACATGAATATCCAGTGTCAGCTGTGCTTGACACACCATTTGACATAATCTCGTCCTTTACGAAAGTGTGCCTCCGTTTTAAAAAAATGCATTCAAAATATTTCCTCCAAATAACTGAATGTGATGGGAAGCTTTTGGACAGGCTTGAAAGTGTACGTGTTTGTGTGTGCAAGAGATGTTTTTAATTGTTTATCAATCATAATGTCATATCTGTCCAGTCAATTCACTGTTTATAGTGACCGACATTCAGTTGTGTCATGATTTAAAAGAGTAAAATGTCCATGTTGAGACTACAAGCTCCAGACTCCCTCTTCTGCACTGGAACTGCTCACAAGAGGAAGTTTGGAATACAGTTTCAACATGGAGGAAGATATCAATCCAGCCTAGGTGAGCTTTAGTTTCTACCTTTTATTTATAAAGCCACTTCCTTCTCAAAGTGACTCTCCCAGTTGAGTGACTAACAACAAAGATTTGGAATGTGAACAGCTACCCAGTTCCTCATTTAGAACATTGTGCTTGCGAGTTAGAAGCGAGTCCCAAAAAACGGAGTAAGGAGGCTTTACTCTGTGTAAGCAGCTTACACAATGCCCCTGATTGTATTGGAATAAAGGTCAAGTTGAGACTGAACCGGTCACTGCCACGGTAATGACACCTTTGCAGCTGGTCCACTTATTGGTGTAAAATCCACTACTTAGTTCCCTAATCCGTCAGTAGAAGTCAATTAATGTTCACAATTCAAGCACTTTTAAAACTATCCAGACTCGTGACAGCAGGGGGAAAAAAAGAGATATTGTTTGGATTTCGCACGCCAGAGAACACATTTTAAAAATGCTGCCGAATAGCTCAAGAGTTACCACAAGAATCTAAATCTGAATTGATACATGAGTTTATATTAAATTTATGTTTCCAACCCCCCCCCCCCTCTCCCCCACTCCAGATCTCAAATCTCTTGGGTTTATTCAGTTGAACGATTCGGTAGGTGGCAAAGCAACAATATAAAAATAAAAACAGGAAAAGCACAGCCGACTGGTCAGCACCTGAAAGATCAATGTTTAAACTGTCATGACCGAGGATCACACCTAAAACACTAACCCATCTCTCTTTCAGGTGCTAATGGGCATGTGTTGTCCAGTGCTTTGCTGTTTTTATTTCAGATTCCTAGCATTCTGTTTTCCTGTTTTAGCTATATCAAATGAAAAGGAGGAATGATCCCAGGAAGATTACTTACGATGTAGACTTAGGGGGCATTCACCTTTCGAAGAGCAAGGTCTTAATAAAGAAGTTGCACGGGGCGGGTAGAGTTACCTGTTAGCACGATACGGGAATTCACTTTGAAGAAAGATATTTTCCTTTCAAAACGTTTGATGATCTTTTGATTTCCTTTTCTTACTTTTCCTTTTCGCTCACTTCTGTTGGGGTTTGCGACTCTTCTAGGTCCTTGAGGCTACCAGGGTGACCCGCCGAAAGAGCGCCATGGCTCTGCGCTGGGAGGCTGGCATCTACGCCAACCACGAAGAGAAGCAGTAAATCTTACCATCGCCACGCAAGGAAAAGGTCAAGAATATCTTGGGGTTTTTTTTATGTTGCCAAAGGGCAGGTACAATGCAGCATATTTATTCATACAAAGCCAAGCCGCGCGCTCCGCAGAACAATCTAGAGGCCACCTTTGCCAGCACGATGAAACGGTAAATGAAGAGGAGCCTCTGTATTATCAGATTCAACCCAGATACTGCAAAAAAAAGAAAGACGATGCAATGATTTCCTGACAGTGACTGCAGAACGTGAAGAGCCAATCGCTTGAAAATGTATAAATACTGCTGGCGTCCCTGTATTTTATCCTGCATGGGCTGCGTTTAACTCACAGTGGCTCAGACTTCCAACGGTGTTAGCCTCCTTGTACATAGCCATGGTCAGATCGTAAAACGTTGCATACGCTTTTATTTTCCCTTTTAAGCAAAGCTATCGTTTTTCCTGCCAACCTGGGGAAAAAACGGCTACAGAGATGTGGTCTCGATGTGGTCTTGAAGGATGGCGAAGAGCTTTGTCGCACTGTACTCGGTCAAATTGTCCTGTAAACTGCAGAGTATCAGGCTCCGTTGATTCTTCACTCCCTCTGTGTTGCACATCCTTAGCCTACACCAAATCATTCATGCATCGTCGAAGTTGGCAGCAGCAAAGAAACAGTCCCCCTATTCCAACTGCTAACTCTGCTGGCGGCATACCAAGGATTTGCTTTTATTTTCTTAATTTATTACAGCGAATAGTGTACGCCCTGATTGAGGAACAATTGGACAATCTTGCTACTCGCTGCAGTCAGGGGAGGGGAAGGATAGGGAAGGGGGAGTTTCCTTGCTGGTGGCTGATTGGTAAGGAACCAGAATGCAGGGCAGTTGATATTTTTAAAAATCAACATCAATAATCATATTTTTTCTAGCAGCACACAGCAGCCTAAGTCAGCCAAACCAAAAGGGTTACACTGAGGCATCCGACATTTTTCTAAGGGTAGTCTTTCTTCAGTTGATGCATCAAGATTGTGAATCTTGGGCTCAGTCCATTCTCTGCTTGCCCCATTATTGTTGCAAATGGCTGAGCTGGTTGAAGTGCAGTCATAGTTTGTCTGCATTACATGCAGTTTATTTACCAGCATTAATTCGAGGAATGGGTTGGGGGATGGACCAGGAAACAGCAGAAAATGGGACCAGGATTGAACTGAACAGCACACATCATATATGTGGATACGGTTAATCGACTAGTCCCTGAGGCTTCTGCAGAAACTGTGTTGCATATGCAAATATTCTTTTAGTTTTTGGGGACCCCAGGAGGCACTGAACATAATAGTCAGGTTAACATCGTTAAAAGGACAGGATGACCTGGCATGATAATTGCACGATCGTGTTTCTTACTTTTAGCGGGTAATCATTTGAGACTTACAAAAGAATTGTGGTGTTTCTTCCTGTGCTTTTTATCCATTAAAGATCGTTAGGGGCCGTTGGTTTTACTGAAATGTAGTTCTCTTCTTTCTCTCAATAAAGCGATACTGCACGACAAGACTATTAACCTTCCACGCAGAGTATCACATGCTGCTAGCAGCATTGGGATGACATTGTGCCGGTGCTGTGACTTCATGCTATGCAGTTCCTTGCCTTTTCAGTACCTCATGTGCATGTGTTAGGAGTGTAGATAGAACAATATAAACATAAGCCGCGGGATAACAAAGGAGCAGACTTTGCGACTAGACTAGATATCAGCGTTTGTATTTTGCAGCTTATTATACATTTCTGGGTTTATTTTTTTTTCCCTTTATTTGTGTGTGTGATATGCAAATTGTTCTATGAAAATTGATTCATCAGTAATCCAATGAGCCGCCAGTTTTGATGGACAAATGATAATTATCGGACTGAGTGAGGAGTTAATCTTGCAGATAAAGGGAGGTACTAACCTATCAACATATTTTGTATTCATATATATATATATATATATATGTGTGTGAGTATATTGCGAATTAAGATTATGCTCACGTACCTGTGAGTTTACACAAGCACCTATGATTTCAGTGATGTTTTTCTCATTACCTGATTCTGCATTTTAAGCTGTGTCTTTATCACAGACCTGTGCACGTTGGTTTATTTGCTATTGTTTGACACCAGTAGTGCTAACAGACTGACTGATGATTGACTTCTTGTTCATCTCTAAGCAACCCAAAGCTCTTGTGCTATACGCCCCATTGTTAAATCTAAGTGAACCATTTTTGATATTTTGAATTAGTGAAGGGATAGCAGGGGAAGGTATTTTTTTTTGCTGAACTGTATTTAGCCTCCTGTTCGACACACCAACTCTGGTTAGACATATTTCTGGAAATGTTATCACATGACCTCCCGCTGCCAACTGCCCCACCCCCATACTCCCGCCATTGGTTGCCCGACAGGTCCATCCTCGCGGCGCTCCGCCTTCCCACGGCCAATTGGAAAGCAACATTACCCGATTGGATGAATCTTCACTGTCAGTCAAATAAGCTGCTTTTCACCCCATCTCCAATATTTTTATAACTAATAAACAGAAGTCTTCAAAGAAAATGAAAAAAACACACAATTATTTTTAACACCCCTGTGATTTTTCTTCCGGGTCTTGCTCACAGCAGTGACCTGGAGATTAATCGTTCAATTCCTGGAGACTCCAGGCCAATCCTGGAGAGATGGCAACCCTACCTCTTGTGTGTTCTATGTGGTTCAATCCCTTTCAGGAAGCCCTTCAGCCTAGAGACAAGCAGAGGCATTTTAAGAGGTTGAAATGAAGTTGGGTGGGATGTATGACCTTATTTGGGAGGTTGGAGGGCGGGGTGCGAGGGGGGACAGAAACACCGTCAGCTTGTAATCGTTGGTTGGACGATTTAATGCTATTTAAGCCCCCCACCCCCGCCACATTTTGTTCTGCACACAGGAAACTTGTGGGTGGCATTAAAAAGGAAAGGCAACAAGTCAATACAAAAAAGGAAAGTGTGGCAGTCAAGGTAAGTTAACAGTTCCTCTGTGAGGTTTCCCTTCTCCAATATTTATAGAGTCCTGTTTGCTTCACTTCCCTGATTGAAACCTCTGTGGTTCTGGACTTTACAGATGAGGCCTTCAACTCTTTAAAGAAAGCAGACAGGTGAAAGCTTATTGTTTGGAACCTTGACTAGGGATATGTCTGCATTAACCTTCTCCCTTCAAGGGGCAGGACTCTCGTCTCTTTTTTTTTGCATACCCTTTTGATTAGCTTTTGCCAAACCAGAAGTACTTATACTTCAGTGTGTTTCAACTGATTTTTTTTCTCTCTCTGTGAAAAAGGTTTCTCCACCCAAAATATAATGGCAAATTATGAAAAATGTTGAGCTTTTTTTTTTAAAAAGGAGAGTGCTGAGTTTATGAAAATCGCGCAATTACCAGATTCAGAGGGATGGTCGAGAAGAGAGCTTTAGGGGACTTTACCATGAAGAGCACTGCAACTGAGTGAATCTGTGGCAATGCTAACTTACTCCAGTGGCCTAATAAGAGGGACTATCAGCTAAGGTTTCTGAGCAAGCTGCTCCTGGCTGTTCAAGGTGCATAGTCTGGTTTAAAAGTCCTCAATATGGTGACAGTACCCTTTAAATAGGAAGGTAAGCTCCAATGATTCTGCTAGGATTTCCCTAACCTCACAGGCTAGGATAGATAGAAGGTCAGTACTTCTCAATAGCACACCCTGCTCATTTAGCAGAACTTCCTGAATTTAGCACCAATGTGTATTTTTATCATTTTCAGTTGGAGCGGGAGCTTCCACTCGATGCCTATAGTGCTGCACTGTGCGGGATAAAATAGTATTCCTTTACTACAAGTTGAGATTGTGCTTGCGTACCTGTTAGTGTGCAACGGTGCAGTATTATATTTTCAGTGATATTTTCTCATTGCCACGACCTGATTCTGCATTTTATGCTGTGTCTCCACTATATACGTGTGTTGGTTTAGGATGTAGCACAAAAAATGAAGGCAGTAATGTGTGTTATTTTCAATTTATTAGGGCATTCTGTTGGGTTCTCAATGGTTGACTGAAAATTGTGCAAGTAAGTCTAGCTTTTGGCAGAGAACAATAATGCCATCCTTCCCCTGTGTGAATATATTAAATACATCTACGCCGTAATCTACAGGGCTACGGACCTAGTGCTGGAAGGTGGGATTGACTTTCAACCGGCACAGACACAGTGGGCCAAATGGCCTCCTTCTGTGTCGTAATTTTTCTATGATCTACATCAAGTTACATCGAGTCTACAGCACAGAAACACGGCATTCACCCCAACTGGCCCATGCCAGTGTTTATATTCCACTCGAGCTTCCCACCCCTCTTCATCTCACCCTATCAACATATCCATCTATTCCCTTCTCCCTCATGTGCTTATCTAGCTTCCCCTTAAATGCATCTATACTATTCGCCTCAACCATTCCCTGTGGTAGCGAGTTCCACATTCTCACCACTCCTGAATTCCTTATTGGATTTATTGGTCACTGCCCTAGTTTTGGATTCCCCCACAAGTGGAAACATCTTCTCTTCTTTACATCGACTTGCATTGGGTTTTGCCCAGTCTGCTTTGGGAGGATTCTGCATGTTGCTGTGGGCATTCAAACAGTGGTCACTTTCCTTTTTGTTTGCTGAGAAGTATTTTCTCCCAAAATTCTGCCCCACTATTGAAGAGGATAGACTTTCGGTTTATAGAGTGTTGACGTTCTCAGCTCAAGTTTAAGGAAATCGATCAGCAGAGAAGAGAACAGTCCAGATTCTATCTAAGCTTCTCCTCCCACTGCCAGCATTAGCTGAAAGTAAGCTGGAAATGGTGACTTGCCATACTCAAGAGACGCACCTCTGCTATAGAATTTACTGAACAGAGACAGGCCATTCGGTTCAACAGGTATATGCCGGTGTTTATGCTACACATGAGCCGCCTCCCACCCTTCTTCATCTCACCCTATCAGCATATCGTTCTATTCCTTTCTCTATGGAGTATTACTCTATCCAATGGGCTCTAACATTAATTCTCTGCTCCTGATCCTGAAAGAGAGAAGGATATTGGAGAAGGTTGGTGCAATCACATTTCCCGCTAATAGAAATTGTACTGCTGTGAGTGGGAATTGGGGTCCAGGACAGTAAGCTGTGTGTCCTAACAGGATGCGCGTGTGTTAACGTGCGGACAATGATAGTACAGGATGTGTGATATAATATAGATAATATATGATAACATGGGTGTGAATTAATGTAGATGATATTATAGCACAAGGTGTGGTATATTGGATATGTGTGATAAAGTAGGGTAGGTTATATAATAACATTACAATATATAGTTATACACAGCATCAAATATGCCATAAGGTTTGGGTATATGTTGTAGCAAAAGGTGTAATGATGAATATATCTGCTATAAGGTGTGGTATATTTGACAAGATGTGATTTGTTATGATATAGGATGCATTAAAGTGTAGGATAATTAGAGTATATGTGATAATGTAGGATATATATGATAATGTAGGATATATGTGATAATGTAGGGTATATGTGGTGATGCAGGGTGTGTTATACGGTGTGGTACTGACCATTGAAACAAAATCAGTCTTCAGTCAGTCAACCAGTCAGGTAGGAGTTCAATCAAAATTGCACGACATGTTCTCAATGGCTCATTAACATAACTGATGCAGCAGAATAGTCAGAGCAGTTCAGATTTTTTTGTTGGTAATGCCAAAGTATTGAAACTTTATTTTCTAGATCTGATGTTATGAACTTTTATTATGTAGTTATCCAAACAATGCCTAAACTTTATGGAATTATAAATATATTTTAAAGTGAATATTGGCTCGGTATTTTTGTAAGGAGAGCTCCAATGGAGTATCAAAGATGTATATCACTATGCAGGACTATGTTGCAATAAAACCTGGCTTTGCTTAATTTTTCTCTTGTGTTTATTCAGCCTTATATGTGGACATTCGTTGTGTGGGGAATGTTGTTGCATTTCTTTTGATTGGTTACCTCATAAGAAACAGGGCTGCAGAGTTGGTGGGCCTGGATCTGAATGATGACCAGTGCTCCTTGTTTTAAAACTGTGTCTTGAGGATCTGATACACTGGAGGATTGATTTCACGTGTTCCCTTCCTGCCACATCCTGTCTAGACATCTAGTAGCCTGGCCAGATGTTAGGAATCATAGAATTTGCAGAAGAAATATAGGAACAGGAATAGACCATTCAGCACTTCGAACCTGTTCCACCATTCAATGAGATCAGGGCTGATCTATAACTTAACTCCATCTACCTACCTTGGTTCCATAACCTTTAATCTCCTTCAGTACTGAAGGTGACCATTCAGTCCATCATGTCTATGCAAGTGCTCGGTCTCCAATGGGAGCTATCTACTCCATGCCCCTGCCCTTTCCCATTTGTCTTTTTATATTCTTCCTTTACAAACAAGCAATTCCCTTTTAAACGAGGCTACATCCTCTGCCTCCATAGCTATTTGATGTAAATGGGAATGGAGTAGATATGTTCTAATAATTCTGCATCAAAGCATTTCTTTGAAATTTTCCATTTATTTTTCTAGTGATAGTCCAGAGTTGATGCCCCCTTCTTACTGACTCTCACTGACCAGTGAAAACTGGTCATTATTTACCTACCCAAAATCTTTCATAATCTTAAAAATCCAAGTACTGTCAATGCAAGGTATTTCTCTCTACTTCATTTATGAAAAAAACTACTACCTGTTATGAGAATTTTTTATTAATGTCATTGTGCCACGAAACTTCACTGAAAATACATAGAATTACCTTGAATTTACAGAACAGAAACCAATCATTCAGCCCAACTAGTTTATGCTCCTTACAAGCCTCCTCCCACCCTATTTCATCTCACCCTATCAGCATATCCTTCTATTCCTTTCTCTCTCATATATTATCTAGCATTCCCTTAAATCTGTGCTATTCACCTCAACCACTCTCTGTTCCACATTCTAACTACTCTCTGGTTAAAGAAGGTTTTCTTGATTTCCCTATTGTTTCCTACATTACAACAGTCACCACACTTCAAAAAGTACTTAATTGGCTGTAAATAACTTTGGGACATTCGGTGGTCGTAAGAGGCGGTATATAAATGCAAGTCTTTTTCTTTTATCGGATGTATTAGTGACTATCTTAGTGACTATATTAATGACTATTAAGGCCAAATGGAAACATCTTCTCTGCATCTACCCTTTCAAACCTGAGTATTGAGTGAGTTAATGATTGACAGTCAATCCTGTCCTCACCCGATACCCACGAACGTGCAATTTCCAGCAACGGGCAGCGATGAGTGAAAATTCCGGCAGATTTTCCTTCCTCCCTCCGCCAAGTCCATAGACACTGTAGTGCCTTCACTCAGATCTGTTAATTCAGTGTAAATCTCTGGTCAAATCTCGGACCTTCCTGAGGTTGTATGATGCAGTACCTCAGCACATGATGCCTTTACCCTTTGAAAGATGCAACTCACTCAATACGCAGGTTTGATAGGGTAGATGCAGAGAAGATGTTTGCAACTTTCCATATGCCCTCGCTCTCTCCTCCCTGGCAGTCCCTTGCCCACCAGGCCCATGCTCATCAAGCTCAGGTAAAAATCAATCCCAGCAACATCTCAACATCTGTCCTCAGGAATTTCCAGACCCTACGAAGGTGCGTTGCAATGGCGTCTGATGACCTTTTTTGGCAGTTGAGGCATAGCTGTACATGGCTAACTATGCCAGCATGTTACTATGGAAATGGGCATGCACAGTGAATTTTATTTTATTGTCATTGTGAAAACAAGGATGAAGAATAGAGCCAGGTCCTTGTCTTGAGTTGGTTCTTCCCGACATGCAATTCATAAACCTCCATCCCTCCTCTAATCTCACAACCCAGGCCTCTCTCTACCCATGCAGTGCCATCAAGTTCCTACCTAAGATGGTAATCGGGGTTCTACTTATATCATAAGACCCCGATTTCACATTAAGAGTCCTACCACCTGAAACAGGCGGGTGCTTTGGACGCCCGGCAGTAGGCCACTTTTAAAATGTCACCAATGTTAATGGAGCAATAAGGCTACTGACTCCATTTTGAGGCCATTTACGCCAGGCAAAAGCACTCAAAATCGAACCTAATATTTGTTAAATATACTTAATTGTTGTAGTTCAAATGTAATATCAATATCTGTCTCCAAATACTATGGGAATATTATAGAATACCTTTTCCCTCATTCACCTCTGTCCTTTGGTCAGCAGAAACCAGGCTGGGCCATTAGAATCACAGAAAAATCATAGAAATTTATGGCACACAAGGAGGCCATTCAGCCCATCCTGTCTGCTGGATGAAAAAGAGCTATCCAGCCTAATCCCACTTTCCAGCTTCTGGCCTGCAGCCTTGTAGGCTATGTAACTATATTATAACATTAAATAGTAGCCTTCAAAAGAGAATTGGATAAATATTTGAAGGAGAAAAAATTGCAGGGATTTGGGGAAAGAGCCTGGGGCGGGGGGTGGGCGGGGAGGTGGAACTAGCTGGATTGCTCTTTGAAGGAAACTCCATGGGCCGAATGGTCTCCTTCTTCAGTTATTGGTTATCTGATGTGTACAAAACTAAATGAGTTTAATAGTAATAATCTTAATTTTTTGGAGGATACAGCCTACTTCTTCCATTTTACCAATCAGCGATGGAAACATCATTCTCCATTTCTGTGACTATCAGAGTCTGGGGAATTTGACTCGACTCCAAATGGATACAATGATACTTTATTTAAGACTTGTAAAATTTAACATATTACAGTACATGAGCGATAGTTTACAGAACCAAGCGGAAAGAATATTACCTGTTCCGTCCTGGTAGAAGTGTGCCTCTTGATGTTACGCAGTAGGTCAGTTCCCTTCTTTCTTGGACACTTGCATCGCCTCTCGCTTTGAAACCTTCTACACTAAACAGCCTGGAGCATTTTCCTTTACACAACAGAAAACGGAACTAGACACAGCCTAAACCAATAAGAACATAAGAAATAGGAGCAGGGGTAGGCCATTTGGCCCCTCGACCCTGCTCCGCCATTTAATGGGCCTAAAATTGAGGTCGGAGGCTTCCTTCGCACAAATGCCTCCGACCCGAAAAAATCTACGAAAGTACCTGGTGGTCCCGGAAGAACGTAGGATCCCAGTCTGAGGCTTAGATTCGCTGTGCTGCGCATGGAGAGATGCCTTTCAGTACATAAATCCAGGCTGGAGTCACGTGGGCCTGGATAACCGCAATCACAATGCAGTATTCTCATTGATAAAAATGGGAACTCCGTTTGTACGAGTTCCCACTATCAATGAGAAAAACTCCTAAAACACAAAACACAGTATAATTAATAAATAAAACACCTCACATATTTAAAATTAATTGTAATTAAATGTTTTAGAAAAAATATATATTTTTATAATTTTTTTTAATGTGTTTTAATAGTGTTAAAAATAAACTTATCTTAATGGACAGGGATTTTAACTATAAAATGTGCATTTAAATGTAATTTTTATATGTTTTGAAACTCTTACAATGGTAAAAGTAGGCTATGCGCCTGCTTTCACCAGGCACAAAAGTTTGAAGGACATTCACTGAGCATGAGATGGGCAAATAGCCCAATCTCACCTGTGTGAATGTCCTTCTCACGAGATTGCAGAAGATCTGTCAAGAGAAATCTTTGACAGATCGGTAAAAACTGTTTTCAGCGCATGTGCGAAAACCTCGCTAGGTCCGTGCGCACTACGTACAGACCTGGCGACGCCGGAATTTTTGGCCCCATAAGATCATGGCTGATCTGATATTAGGCTTAGTGCCACTTTCCTGCCCGCTCCCCATAACCCTTCACTCCCTTATCATTCAAAAATCTGTCTATCTCCACCTTAAATATATTCAATGACCCAGCCTCCACAGCTCTCTGAGACAGAGAATTCCACAGATTTACGACCCCCTGAGAAGAAATTCCTCTTCATCTCAATTTTAAATGGGCGGCCCCTTATTCTTAAACTATGCCCCCTAGTTCTAGATTCCCCCATGAGTGGAAAAATCCTCTCTGCATCTACCATGTCGAGCCCCCTTACATGTTTCAATAAGATCACCTCTCATTGTTCTAAACGCCAATGAGTATAGGCCCAACCTGCTCAACCTTTCTTCATAAGTCAACTCCTTCATAAGAACATAAGAAATAGGAGCAGGAGTAGGCCATACAGCCCCTCGAGCCTGCTCCGCCATTCAATAAGATTATGGCAGGTGAGGCATAGCTGTACATGGCTAACTATGCCAGCATGTTACTATGGAAATCAACCTAGTGAACCTTCTCTGAACTGCCTCCAATGCAAGTATATCGCTCCTTAAATACGGAGACCAAAACAGTACACAGTACTCTAGGTGTGGTCTCACTAATACCCTGTACAGTTGTAGCAAGACTTCCCAATTTTTTACTCCATCCCCCTTGCAATAAAGGCCAACATTCCATTTGCCTTCCTGATTACTTGCTGTACCTGCATACTAACTTTTTGTGTTTCATGCACAATGACCCCCAGGTCTGTACTGCAGCATTTTGTAATCTCCATTTAAATAATAATTAGCTTTTTCATTTTTCCTGCCAAAGTAGATACCTAATACTTTCACACATTATTCTCCATCTGCCAAATGTTTGCCCACTCACTCAGCCTGTCTATAACCCTTTGCAGATTCTTTGTGTCCTCCTCATAACTTGCTTTCCCACCCATCTTTGTATCATCAGCAAACTTGGCTACATTACACTCGGCACCTTCATCAAAGTCATTAAAGCCACAAATGGTTCTCTCTTCTCTTAAAGTCAGCACATACCACACTTCTCTTCTGTTCTCATCAAAGTCGCAAATTACATTCTTTGTGACTATGACAAAGGTAAACTATCCATCCTCAGCCTTCTCAACTTGTCTGTAGCCTTTGACACGGTTGACCACTCCATCTTCCTCCAATGCCTCTCCACCATCGTCCTTATTTAAGCAGGGATATTCTTCCATTGGAGGCAGTTCAGAGAAGGTTCACTAGGTTGATTTCTGAGATGAAGGGTTGTCTTATGAAAAAAGATTGAGCAGGTTGGGCCTATAGTCATTGGAGTTTAGAAGAATGAAAGATGATCTTATTGAAATGTATAAGATTATGAGGGGGTTTGACAGGGTAGATGCAGAGAGGATATTTCCCCTCATAGGAAATCTAGAACAAGGGGGCATAGTTTCAGAATAAGGGGTCGCCCATTTAAAACTGAGATGAGGAATTTCTTCTCTGAGGGTCGTGAATTTGTGGAATTCTCTACCCCAGAGTGCTGTGGGAGCTGGGTCATTGAATATATTTAAGGTGGAAATAAACAGATTTTTGAATGATAAGGGAGTCAAGGGTGAAGAAATTTCCCGTCAATTGTTTACCAATTACTTTAAATCTATGCTGCCTGATTGTTGACCCCTCTACTAAGGGAAATAGGTCCGTCCTATCCACTCTATCTAGACCCCTCATAATTTTATATACCTCAATAAGGTCTCCCCTCAGCCTCCTCTGTTCCAATGAAAACAGCCCAGCCTATCCAATCTGTCCTTATAGCTAAAATTCTCCAGTCCAGGCAACATCCTCACAAATCTCCTCTGTACCTTCTCTAGTGCAATCACATCTGTTATGTCATTAATACTCTTATGAATGACACCACGAGGTCTAGTATTGTACTTGAGCTGTTGTGATCTTAGTCCCATTTATTGTAACTCTAGAGTGAGGCACAAGCATGGTGGGCAGCCTTTTATACTGGGCCCTGAACACCTATGAGGTGATTCTCAGATCTCCCACCGCAGTGCCCTCTGGTGGCACACCTTATGTGACTATACAGTTAGTATACATGGTCTACATACATGACATCACTTCCCCCCAAGTCGTTAATGCAAATTGATTTGTACCTTGATGGTAACTTGGGCTTTGTTCTTCCTGGTTGACCATTGGAGGGTTGCTTCTAGCTTGGATGGGTTGGTAGTGAGATTTGTTGCCAGTGGAGGTCCCTGTGGTTTCAGGTTGTGAGTCCATGACTACTCCATTCTCCCCCCTCCCCCCACACAGAGATCATGTTAATGGCCCGTTACATGTAAGTTGCATTCAAGTTCATTACATGGGTTTTATATTTACATCTTGATACATTTGTTGGGTGGATTACAGTTGCGTTTCTTTTTGTGTGGTACATTTACATGATAAGTACCAGTATATCAGTACAGCTTCACAAGGACAATCTAGTTCCAGCACGGCCGGAAGAGATTCAGGTCGTCTGGTAGTGGCACAGCGCCCAATGCTAGTGGGTCTGTGGGCAAGGTGAGCTCATTTTGCTCGAGTTGCCGGAGCTCAGGGCTCTTGCCGTTGCTCCTACTGTCAGGCAGGCCCAAAGACAGCTGATGTGTCTGTGACCTCCCTATCCTTTTCGTTTGCACAGTGTCACTGCTGCTCCCTGGGAAGCGGTCTGAGCAAGTGAGTGTTTCGTCTAAGTGATGGAGGGGCTGCCTTGTCTTGTCTAGCAGTTCGCAGGGGACTGTTGACTCGCTTTCCTTGAGGGCACCGTTGTGAGCACTCTCTAGTTTGGGATCCTGGCTGGTCCAGGTCACATTTGGAGGAGCCGTTGCGGGTGACCCTTCGCTCTTGGGCATTGCCGCGGTGGCGAGTGGATTTGTGGGCTGCGCCTTTTCCACCCGGGTGGTGGCCGACTGTGAGCATAGGCGCAATTTACTGTTTCTGGCCCGTGGTCGTTCATGCCATGGGGTGCCTGCAATGTTAAACCGATCTGAGGCAGGGTATCACTACCGGTGCCTCTGCTTTCCGGGGATCGTTTACTCTGCAGCTTGTCTACTTCTGTCAGCTGTGGGGACACTTTATGATACATCGTTCTGGTCCCGGGAACACAGGCTACAGCATTGGGTAGCCCGCTGGACCTGTATACGACTGTTAGGTGTTAGCCCGCTACATTGGCTGATTGCAATTTGCACCCGACATCGCTCAACAACATTTTGCTCGTTACAACATTTTGCTGGACTTTTACATTGGTTACGAATTTCAAGCAGTTCTTTCAAAAATGGCGGGTTGCTGGCCTCCTTTAAAATGGCCTTACTACTTTTACCACGTGTCGTTGTTCCATTAGCGCTGCACCTCATGGTTTGGACGCCATCTTTTCCCTGTCCATTATGTCGACTGCCGCAATCTTCTTTCTCAGGAATTCTGCCACTGAAGCTGGGAAGGCGCCCTCAGATCCAATCTTCCTCCCCAGGAGTCCTGCCACTGAAACCAGGAGGTGCGTTCGGGTCGTTTCGGCCGGATCATCGCCACGTAGTCGTGATAAGCGGTCTGTGCCTCGGGGGCTGTGCGGATCTGCTCTCCAGTGCATAGTCCAACCGAAGGTGGAGGCTTGCTCTGCCTCTGAGCACAGGGGACGTCGATCGCTGGAGGGATGAAGTCTTCCCAGTTCCAATGAATCTTCCCCATCTATCTTCTTCCAAGTAGCGTTGATCCATCACCTGAAACAATCCACAATGGTAAATTGTGCACCGCGCTATCATGGGATACACTTACATCCGCACTACCAACAACTGATATCACTTCCTTAGTGTAGGTGCGCAGCTTTGCCTGAACCGGGATCAGCTTAGGTCATTCAATTTGATCGTTCCATAGCCTCTTAAAGGCTTCCTGGCTCATTACTGACTGACTCGCCCCCGTGTCCACTTCCATGAAGACTGGAACACCATTTATCTTGACTTCCATTATCACTGGAGGACAATTTGTGGTGCAGGTATATACTCCATAAACTTCGTCCTGGGACTGAGCTGCCTCTCTAGCCATCTCCTCATAATCCGCGCTGGATTCACAGCCATCTGCTGACTCCTCTTCCACGTGGTGAGTCACAGCTCTTTTGCACATTCACTGGAGGTGGTCCTTTGTGCTCTAGCCTTTGCACACATAGTCTCTGAACCGACACTGATGAGCCCTGTGATTACCTCCGCAACGCCAGCATGGTGCTACTCGACTTACGTTTGCACCCCTCAGCAGACTCTGAGTTAAAAGACTCGGGGGCCTGTACGCTCTGCCATGTTCAACAGTTTTGCATGTGAAAGGCGCCATACTATTTACAGTACTTTCTGGGTTTGAGTCCTGAGAGTGAGTCATCACCTGCTTGGAGCTGCAGCTTGAGGTCATGAATGCTTGGTTGATGCTGATGGCCTTCTGCAGAGTGACGGTGGTTTCGGCAGACAGTAGCCTGTGAAGAAGGGCCTTATGACCGATGCCAATTACGAAGATGCCCTGCAACACATCGGCGACGGATGCACCGAATTCACACGGTCCTGCCAGCCTCTTGAGGTCGGCAATGTACTTCTCGATTTCCTGGCCCTCGGATGGCGGTGTGTATAAAATCGATGCCTGGCCGTGAGGATACTCTCCTTCGGTTTGAGTTGGTCCCGAATTAGCACTTTCAGCTCCTCGTATGACTTGGTGGTTGTTTTCTCTGGTGCAAGCAAGTCCCTAACGAAGCCGTAGACCGCGGGCTCACAACTGGTCAACAGGATAGCTCTGCGATTATCTGCCAGCATGGTCGGATCATGGCCTACCAGGTCATTTGCTACGAAATATTAGTCGAGCCGCTCCGTAAAGGCTTCCCAATCTTCACCCTCTAAGAACTTTTCTAATGCACCAACGTTAGTCATTTTTGCATGAAAGTTCGTAATCTCGTCGCCAGTTGTTATGTCTTTAATACTCTTATGAATGATTCCACGAGGTCTAGTATTGTATTTGAGCTGTTGTGACCTTAGTTTCATTTATTGTAACTCCAGAGTGAGGCACAAGCATGGTGGGCAGCCTTTTATACTGGGCCCTGCACACCTATGCAGGTGACCCTCAGGTCTCCCACCGCAGTGCCCTCTGATGGCACACCTTATGTGACTATACAGTTAGTATACATGGTCTACATACATGACAACATCTTTCCTGTTGCCTGGGTTCTATTGTTATCTATCTAATCGTAGCCACAGAATCACCTGCAATGGCTTCTCTTTCTGCTCCTGCACTGTTACCTCTGGTGTCCCCCAAGGATCTATCCTTGGCCCCCTTCTATTTCTCATCTACATGCTGCCCCTTGGCAACATCATCTAAAAACACAGCATCAGTTTCCACATGTATGCTGCCAGCTCTACCTCACTACCACTTCTCTCGACCCCTGCACGGTCTCTAAATTGTCAGACTGCTTATCTGAAATCCAGTTCCGGATGAGCAGAAATTTTCTCCAATTAAATATTGGGAAGACTGAAGCCATTGTTTTTGGTCCCTGCCACAAACTCCGTTCCCTAGCCACTGACTCCAACCCTCTCCCCAACTTCTGTCTGAGGCTGAACCAGACTGTTCACAACCTTGATGTCATATTTGACCCTGAAATGAGCTTTTGACCACATATCCACAGCATAATTAAGACCACCTACCTCCGTAACATCGCCTGTCTCCGCCCTTGCCTCAGCTCATCCCTCATCCCTCATCCATGCCTTTGTTACCTCTAGACTTGACTATTCCAATGCACTCCTGGTTGGTATATGGTGTTTTGTGTGCCTCGTGTCTCTATGACTCTCCCTTGAGTCGACCCATGCTTTAAAACTCCCCGGTTCGGGTTGTTTCCCTTTGGAAGGTAAGAGCTTTTGCCAATAGTTTCTGCCTGGCCCGTCGATTAGCGGATAATCCCACAGAGAGAGACAGACCAAGGTCAGATAGGTCTCCTCCTATGCCCAATGTGCAGCGTCCCCAGTGGGATTACTGTGTTAACTGGCCGTGAGCGGATGCCACCCGGTTGATCTTCTGAATTATACCGCGAACCACAAGCCCCACAACCCCCAAGTTCAGACCCAAGGAGTTACTATGGATAGATTATAATTGACTCAGACAAAATGAAATGGTTCAGGTTGGTCAAAGATCAATTCCTTTTATTACATTCACAAAACGACAACCCCTACTCCTCTCGCTTATGGCTTAAAGAGTAGGTGACTGTGGACACTAGCTTAAAACCTTAGACGAAATACTCAACCTGTCGGTTACGCCGAACAACCTCTTTCCCAGAATCTAAGGCTAGATAATGGAAACCCTTCTAACTAAACCCCTCTCCTGATTTGGTCAGAACCCACACTTGGAAGCCTCCTCACACACACGCGTGTAAGCAAGCATCTTGGACACTTGCAGTTCCTCAGCAGCCAAAGACGCTGGTGGTCTTGGGGATTTCCAGAGGTGTATGCTGGATATAACTACCAACCCTTGTCGTTGATTCACGCGGTCCCAGGTCCGTTCAATTCTAAAGACAAAACCGTGCCCAACAGAGGCATATGATGAGGCCTAGAGAGTTATGTTCAGGCGGTATGGCAAAGCACTCACTTCGGGTGTTCCTGGAGAGTTGATGGATGTGTAGCCACGTGGGGAACCCCATTCCAGATGATAGAGAAAAAGTAAGCACTGAATCCCCCAAAGTTCAGCATATTTATACCCCGTATTGTCATGTATCTCACACTACTGCACATAACTGTATCTTACCATGCTATACATGAATGTAACTAGATATGGCCTGTAACCACAAGCATATCTTACCACCAGGGGTGCACTTGCAGGAGACACTGCAGACATGTTCCACGCAGGTATATAAAGACAGGTCTCAGGCAAGTGTGGCATTTGAGAGCTGTGAAATAAAGGTGCAGGTCCTGAGTGACCTTGACTTCAGCATGTGCCTCGTGTAAGTCTGTACTGCAGGAACAGCACTTTACAGTGGCGACGAGTTACGGTATCACAGAATCCACAGAATGGCTACCAACAGCTCAGATGAGAAATACAATGCTGGAGATAATTGGGAGGACTTTATAGAAAGGCTCCAGCAAAGCTTTGTAACCAAAGACTGGTTAGGCGACGATAAGGCAGACAAGACAAGAGCCCATCTCTTGACCAGCTGTGGCTCGAAAACATACGCCTTAATGAAGGACCTGCTGGCACCCGAGAAACCAGCAAGCAAGTCGTTTAAAAAGTTTAGAACACTGGTAAGAGACCACCTGAAGCCAGCGAGCAGCCTACACATGACCAGACACAGGTTCTACAACTACAGATGCTGTGTGGGCCAGAGCATACCCGACTTTGTGGCAGAACTTTGGAGGCTGGCTAGTTTATGTGAGTTCTCCGATGACCTAAGGAGAGAAGTACTGAGAGACTTTTTTATTGAAGGAATAGGTCACGCAGGCATATTCCGAAAGCTCATAGAGACCAAGAACTTGACCCTAGAGGCAGCAGCACTGGTTGCACAGACATTCTTGGCAGGAGAAGAAGAAACGAGGTTGATTTATACTGCAGGTACGACAACTAACGAAACATCGGAACAAGGGATTCACAGCGTGAAACAAGCCGTTACCCCCACACACAGACAAAGGCAGGAGAGCAGGCCCTCAACAGCAGGCAGTGGCGCCAGAAGCCATCAAGGGCCACAGGAACGGCCGTTCACACCTCATCAACCCACAATGCGAGCAATCAACTACAAACTGAGCGAAGCTCAAGAGAGATCAGCCTGACGCAGCTCATCCTTCGGAAACAATGGAAGCGGTCTGTGCTGGAGATGTGTGGGAAGGCACTTATCAAGGGGGTGTCGATTTCAGCATGCCATTTGCAGAAACTGCAACTATACAGGGCATCTGGCCCGCATGTGCAGAAAAACAGCAGCTCAGCTGATATACGAATCGGATGGGTCGGAAGGCGGACCAGAAGATGGTGGGGACAGTGCCTAGGACACCGAGGTACAGTGGGTCAACACGATCAATGTCCACTATTCTTACAACAAGACGCCTCCAATAATGATGAGGGTCCTACTCAACGGGATACCCATCAACATGGAACTGGATACGGGAGCGAGTCAATCTCTCATGAGCGCTCAACAATTTGAACAGCTGTGGCCGCACAAAAGCAACAGACCAAAACTCAAAAGGGTCGACACCAAACTAAGGACCTATACCAAAGAAATCGTCCCAGTCCTTGGCAGCGCCATGCTCTCAGTCACACACAAAGGGACAGTGAACCGACTTCCCCTGTGGATTGTCCCCGGAGATCTCCCAGCACTGTTGGGGAGAAGCTGGCTGGCAAAACTAAATTGGAAATGGGATGATGTTCATGTCATGTCGTCAGAGGAACGGACCACCTGCTCAACAGTTCGAAGTCGATTTGAACATCTCTTTCAGCCAGGTGTGGGCACCTTCAAAGGGGCTAAAGTTAAAATCTACATCACACAGGGTGCTAGACTGGTCCATCATAAGGCTAGAGCTGTGCCTTATGTGATGAGGGAAAAGTTTGAACATGAACTGGACAGACTTCTGCAGGAAGGCATTATCTCACCCGTGGAAATTAGCAACTGGGCAAGTCCCATCGTCCCAGTCATGAAGCCTGATGGATCCATACGAATCTGTGGGGATTACAAATCTACCATAAACAGAGTCTCCCTACAGGACCAATACCCGCTGCCCAGAGCGGAGGACCTATTTGCCACATTGGCTGGAGGAAAGCTTTTCTCGAAACTAGATCTCACATCTGCGTATATGACGCAAGAACTGACCGAAGAGTCTAAGCTACTCACCACCATCAACACACAACGAGGCCTTTTCATGTACAATCAATGCTCATTTGGCATCAGGTCGGCAGCTGCTATATTCCAGCGCAACAAGGAGAGTCTGCTCAAGTCCATCCCGGGGACGGTTGTATTTCAAGACGACATACTTATCATGGGCAGGGACACCGATTCCCATCTCCACAATTTGCAGGAAGTACTAAAGCGGTTGGATCGGGTAGGCCTAAGAGTTAAGAAATCCAAGTGTCTGTTTCTCACACCCGAGGTTGAATTTTTGGGCAGGATTGCCGCTGATGGAATCCGTCCAACAGAATCCAAAACAGAAGCAATTCGTCTGGCACCCAGGCACTGGAATGTCTCGGAACTGTGCGCCTTTCTCAGGCTACTCAATTACTTTGGGAACTTTATGCAGAACTTAAGCACGCTGCTGGAGCCTCTCCACGTGCTACTCGGGAAGGGGTGTGATTGGTTTTGGGGGGGACGTCCAGGAATGCGCCTTGAATAAGGCACGCAACCTTCTATGTTCCAACAGTGTTTTGGCTTTTTTTGATCCAGGTAAAAAGCTAGTTCTTACATGTGATGCGTCAGCATACGGGGTCGGGTGCGTTTTACAGCATATCAATGGTGCGGGTAAATTACAACCCATAGCTTATGCCTCCAGGTCACTTTCGCGGGCGGAGCGCGGGTACGGTATGGTGGAGAAGGAGGCACTCGCGTGCTTGTACGGTGTCAAAAAGATGCACCAATATCTTTTCGGGGCCAAGTTCGCATTAGAAACCAACCACAAGCCCCTCACGTCCCTGCTATCCGAGAGCAAGGCAATAAACGCCAACGCCTCAGCGCACATTCAACGGTTGCGTCTTATGACTACACCATAAGGCACAGACCAGGCACAGACAACTGTGCCAACGCGCTTAGCAGGCTACCCCTGGCGACCACGGAAGGGTCCGACGAACAGGACTGTGAGATAGTCATGGCAATCAATGCCTTTGAGTCCACAGGTTCGCCCATGATGGGTCGCCAAATCAGAGCCTGGACGACCAGCGACCCCACGTTATCCCTAGTAAAAAGATGTGTTTTAACTGGTGACTGGGCAGAGGCTGGCGATGCCTGCCCCGAGGAGATCAAACCTTTCCATGGGCGCATGCATGAGCTATCACTACAAGCAGACTGCCTGATGTGGGGCAGCCGAGTAGTTATGCCTCTGCGAGGCAGAAAGGCATTTGTCCGGGAGCTCCACCGTGAGCACCCGGGGATCGTTCTCATGAAGCCATAGCCAGATCCCACGTCTGGTGGCCTGGCATTGACGCGGACTTGGAGCTCTGCGTCCGACGGTGCACCATTTGTGCCCAACTCAGTAATGCCCCCAGGGAGGCCCCTTTAAGCCCCTGACCCACCAAACCGTGGTCACGGATGCATTAGACTATGCGGGCCCATCAATGGGCAAAATGTTCCTCGTAGTCATAGATGCATTTTCAAAGTGGATCGAATGCATCATTTTAAACTCGAGCACCACCTCCACCGCTGTGGAGAGCCTTGGAACTATGTTTGCAACGCACGGAATTCCTGACATATTGGTCAGTGATAATGGTCCGTGCTTCACCAGCGCAGAATTCCAAGATTTTATCGTTGACCACGGCATAAATCACGTTAAGACGGCACCGTTCAAGCCAGCCTCCAATGGCCAGGCAGAGCAAGCAATGCAAATCATTAAACAAGGCATGCTTAAAATCCAAGGTCCCACGCTGTAGGGCCGCCTGTCGCGACTGCTACTGGCATACAGATCTCGTCCGCATTCATTGACTGGGGTTCCCCCCGCACAACTATTGATGAAACAGATCTTAAAGACAAGGCTCTCATTAATCCTCCCAGACATGCATGAAATTGTTGAGGCAAAGCGCCATAAGCTAACTGAGTACCATGACCGAAATTCGAGGGGGAGGTGGAATGAGATAGGGGACAAAGTGTTTGTGCTAAACTATGGCAGGGGTCTCAAATGGCTTGCAGGGACAGTAACAGGCAAGGAAGGAAACAGGCTACTGGTTGCACAAATGGACAATGGCCAAACCTGCCGGAGGCATGTAGACCAAGTAAAAAGTAGATTCACCAACAACACTGCTGAACCAGAGGCAGACTACAATGTGGAACTCACCACACCTGGTGGACAGACAGGGGGAACAACCTGAGGAAGGGGCAATCTCAACAGACAGCCCAGGCGAGATACCAACAATCATATTGAACGAAACAGACAGCCCAGGCGAGATACCAGCAATCACACCGGAAGAAAAACAGGCACCAAGGCAAACAACTGAACCACAACTAAGACGCTCCACGCGAGAGCGTAGACCACTGAGAGACTGAATCTATAAAGACAATAAGACCTTGGGGGAGGGTGGTGTCATGTATCTCACACTACTGTACATAACTGTATCTTACCATGCTATACATGAGTGTAACTAGATATGACCTGTAACCACAAGCATACCTTACCACCAGGGGTGCACTTGCAGGAGACACTGCATACCTGTTCCACACAGGTGTATAAAGACAGGTCTCAGGCAAGTGTGGCATTCAAGAGCTGTGAAATAAAGGTGCAGGTCCTGAGTGACCTTGACTTCAGCATGTGCCTCTTGTGAGTCTGTACTGCAGGGACAGGATTTTACACGTATAATGCACAAAACTGGCTTGGCGATTCCTGGTTACCATAGTAGCAGAGATGCTAGTTGGTCTTCCTGGTGGCATCTCTGTCCTGGATTGGTCATCTTGATGTAAACAATGGTAGGCCATTTCTGTAGATGAGCAGTTTTCGAAGTGCTTACTGTTTGTTGAGTTCTTGACTGCTCCTTCATTGAAAGAGTCCAGAGGTGTTACATTTGGCCTGCAAACCTCATTGTCCATCCAGACATACTGGCTCCATGGACAAAAGGTGTTTTTCCACAAATCACACAAAGTTGGAAATGAAAAGGCCTCTGCCTTTCATGACGTCAGGGTTGAGACTGGTCCCATGGCAACCCAAAAGACAGACAGCTCCTTCTATACTTCATTGGTCCTTTTTAAGTCCAAAAGTCCAGATTCCATTTTGAAACGCAGCCCATGTACGTCTCCATTTTAAAAGGGTACAAATCCATTTTAAAAGTCCAAACATCCTTCCGGCCAAATCCTACACCCGCCCCCCTGTGATAATAACACCACCGAAGCTACAGCAGAATTATCACGCAACCGGTGTGTGTATGGAGACCCCAGTATGTCTTCAGACCAAATCATAACTACCTTCCCGGGAGTTTCCTAAACTAAAACAAACAGTCCCAAAACGTAGACAATGAAACAGTTCCCTGAAAGTCCAATGTCCCCAAATCTTTAAAACTTGTTACAAGGTGGAGGCAGAAAAGCCCGCCTCCCTGAGTAATTCATAACAATACAAGGGAAAAAGTAAGTCGTTTTTCCCCACAGCATTTCTCAGAAATGAACTTAAGGCAGGTTTAATTTTAATTACACTAGACGACCAGACTTCGGGCACTCTTGTACATTCCCGTAAACGCATTAAAACCCACGCACCACACCCGACACAATATATACAACAGACTGGGTCGGCCCTGCCCGCCACCCAAAACACATACATCCGACAGTACATTGCACAACACATTTATAGCAACAGTAAAGCAGCGTGTGAAGTCCAGGGCTGATGATGCAGCAGTCTTAGCCACCGATCTCCAACTGCCTTCCCTCGTTGCCTGCAGGTCACGTAAAGCAAATACAAAGTTATGACGCACTGCACAATCACCAAAACGTGAGAGACTACTCGAATCCACGGTGGGATTTCTATGCCTAGCCCAACACCCTACCATGGAGGAGACACCAGCTGAGTGATCTCCTTCTCGATCTCCCCGTTACGCTGTTGCAAAGTATAAAAGTGCTTCTGTGACAATTCCACCTCCTTCAGCAGCTTTGTGAGATGTTCGGGCAGAGGTGGAATGTCATACCCGAACTGTGTTACATATTCGTATAAATTAGTTACGGAATAATTTATGGTAAGATGCACCGTGGAGGGCTCTGTGATGGGGAAAATCCGTTCCTGAGCAAACTGAACCTCCATGTGGGGTATAAAGCAGAAGGTCGGATCGGGAACTGGACACCAGGTCTGATTGTGGACCCTGTACTGAGTCACGCTGGTCATAATACTGTATGTCCCCCTACCTATGAACGCCACCTGAGGTGGAACGTGTCCCTGGGTCATCACCTCCATTACACAATTAATGGCCTCCGCACCCATCGATTCAAACCCACACACCGGTCAGTTGAACAAATGTAATCTCTGGGGACAGAGTACAACGTGTGCTCCCCGATGTTGGCACTCGCTAAAGTCTGTGCCTGCTATCGTGGACCCCCATTTAACGACAAATAGCGGAGCCCCATGGTGCCGCATGTGCACTCCATCCCTTATCACTCTAATATTTTGCACCCAGTACACCAGAGCTGGCTGCGATAAACCGCTCATCACCGGCATCCTAAGCACAGTCCCCCATCACAGTAAAATTCAACCGGCCGCAATCAACCAGGACTGGGTATGCCACCGAAGCCAGTCGGAGTTGGCACAGGCTCATCGACTCCTTGTACGGGCTGAGCGCGGTGAGGTGCCTGTTGCTGACCCATGAAGGAACGCGACCTTGCTGAAGGTCCTCCAAAATACTTCATCCTTAATTCAGCAACCAAGCACCGTACAACACACACACATCATTTCGTGCTGCCTGAGCTGAGGCATTTTGATCTTCACGAATCAGACTGTTGATAGTCTGAGCGTGGGCCTCCAGCTCTGTTATGACCTCCTACAGGTGAATAGTCATGGCCTGGTCTTCCTGCAACTCCGACCCCTCTATAGCATTACCCTCTCCCAGTATCTTTCGCAGTCGGTCCCTTAAGTTATTTACCTGCATTTGCAACTGAGCATCATCCAAACTGTTAATAAAGGACGTGCCAGCCCTCGCTTATACCTCCCCGAACCCCCGCGATGTACATCGTATAAACCATCCCGATCCATGCCATCGTAACTCAATTCATAAAACTTTCTAAACATTTCCTCGAGCAGTACTTCATACAAGCGCTTTGTTTCTGTCGGACACCACCTGGGTCAAATTTTAAATCACTGAGGCAACCAAGTAGTGTACATCGTGGTATAAGACCTTATCGGTGGGGACTAATACTAAACCATTTCTAGGCCCAGGGGTTGTGGTGGGGCATCTAACCTCCATCTCTTGTATCGGTGGGGCTGTGGGTAGGGGCTCTATCTCGTGTGCTAACAACGGTATCTGGAGGGTCTGGGGTCACACAGGAGTGCATATTCCATCCCCAACCAATCTCGGTCCCGGAGTCTTGCCACCATCGCGAAAACGTGACTGACGCAGCCATTGGGCAGACCCGTTCAGACCCCCACATACATATGCAAATTCCTTCGTCTTCTTTCCACCATTTGTGCCAGCACACTTCAACGTTTCCCTTCGCCCTCGTAATCTGACGGTACACATCATCCCCCAGCCGTTCCCAGTCCGCGGATCGATTGCCCTTATCTTGGCTCAATTTCCTGAGCCATCACCACCATCCCAGGGGTATGTGTCCCTCGCACCGCAAGCATACGCGCCTTCCCTCGGTCACCCTAACCCGTGTGGCCGTGACTTGCAGCTCGGGCCACGGTATGGAAGCTTCGCCATACGTGAAACCTTTGCTGCTGGAGTACTGGATGAAATTGAACCCCAGCCCTCCGCCCATCTTCCCTCATGGAAGTAGGCTGCCACACCGTCGGTGTCCCCCGTCCTACCCCCCCTGTACCACTGTGCACTTGTAGAGGAAGGATTCCTCTGTGTCCACTCTCTCCATGCTGCACAGCCAGAAGATTCCCACAATTACTGTCACAGAGAACACGTTCATCTTTCTTCCTTCCCTTAAAAAAACCTGCACAACAAACAACCAAACAATTCTGCCCTGTGAGAGGGTGTTTCTCCTCCACATATCCGAAGGTTAACAAAACAAAATATACAACAAACAAAACACCCGCAAACGCAACCTTAAAGAACGGAAAATGTACAAAGCTGGGCCTGCTGGCCCCAGCCCAAGAGAGCCCCACAACCTACGTCTTGCGGCTGACTGGGGGTGAGTAAGATGGCCGCTGGACTCAACTGCCCCTTACTATCCCTGCTACCGGATTATCCAGTAGTGGGTCATCCTCATCCCACATCCAGGGAGGGAGACTCGTCTCAATCAGGCTCATAATTGTACCTTTGTAGCGCACGGCCCATGCGGTTCCCTCCTCGGGCTTAAACAGCTTGCACTGATTGATGTGGAACCACTTCGTGTGCCTAGGGAGTTTTATGGCATAGACCATAGGACTGGCTTTGTCCACAATCGCGTATGGTCCCATGTATAAAGGCCCTACCCGAGCATAGTTATGGACCATGACCTGATCCCCTATCTCCCACTCGTGTGTGTGTGCTGAAGCTCTAACAACAACTTGTTCTGGCAATGTTGTATCCCCAAGTTGTGGGCTGCTCGCCTGTAGACCTGTTTTAAGGTCGTGTACAAGTTCTGAACGAACTTATTCTGGTCGACCTCCTGGAGCTGAGACTCAGTGAGGACCGGCGCCAACACGTAGGTTAGAGTACGCATGGTCCTCCCGGTTATTACCTCGTATGGGGAATACCCTGGAGGGCTGGCCCGGACCCCCATGAGGATCAGAGGCAGGACCTCGTCCCATGACTTTGGGAACTGGCTCACCTCCTTCCTCAACCTTCAGGGTCCGGTTCATGCGCTCTGCAATCCCTTCCCTTCTATCCCCAAGAGCTTAAGGGTCGTCTGCATAACCTGCCCTGTAAAATGGCTCCCCTGGTCAGATTCCACCACCTGGAGCAGCCCCCACCTTGAGAACACTTCCTTGACAGTATGTACATGCTGTTTGAAGCCACCAGATAGTGTCATTGTTGGAGGCCACTGAGCAGCACGCACATGGTGCTGCTCTGGTATAAAAGACCAGCCATTTTGTGCGTCAGGCACTTTGGGCCTAAATAAAGCAGAGCCAAGGGTGTACCTTGTTCAGTTAAACAGTACTCAGTTTGTATCTTTATTTCATACATAACATTTGGCAACGAGAATACAAGAACCTTTGTTTGCAAAATGAGCACGATTGGATTTTTAGAGCGATTCGTGGAGGGAGAAGATTGGGAAGACATTGTGAGCCATTTGAACCAGTACTTTGTGGCCAACAAAATGAAGGAGGTTGGCGATGCAGATTGGCGCCGGGCCGTGTTCCTCATTGTGTGCGGTTCAAAGATCTACGGTCTGATAAAGAATCTACTCATGCCTAGTGATCCAACAGAGAAAACGTACAAGGAGTTGTGTACATTGGTACGGGAGCACTTCAAGCCAGACGACGGCATCATCATCTCGAGATACAGGTTTTATACACATGTTCGATCAGAGGGCCAGAGCGCAGCGGAATTTGTTGCCGACCTGAGACGTTTAGTGGAACCGTGCAAGTTCAGGACGGTGTTGGCAGACGTGCTGCGGGACTTCTTCGTTATCGGTATCAACCACGAGGTGACTTCTGGCAGTGCAGGAATTGAATTTAAAAAGGGCCATCCAGATTACTCATTCATGTATGACGATGGACAGGAGTTTAAAGCAAATATCAGTGAAGAACCGAACCTCGGCAAGTACTGTAAATGCGATTGGTTCGGCAGAGCAGCACATGGCAGGGCCTATCCGGCTGTGTTCGCGAATGATTCGGCGTTCTGCAGAATGGCACATGGCAGGGCGTTCGCGAAACCTGTGGCTGTCCAAAGTCCACCAGCGGGAATGTATCCGGCTTCTCCGTGTTGGCGTTGTGGGGGAAATCATCGGCACCAGCAGTGCCGATTTAAGCAATATAGTTGCAAAGGCTGTGTGAGAGTGGGGCATCTCCAGCGCAAGTGTCCGCAGGTGAGCAAGCGAGCTGCGACACACCATGTGGAGGATGAGAGTCAGACTAGTGTGGATCCGGATACGCAATCCGAGATGCCAAAGGAGGAAGTGTATGGACTGTACTCTTTTATAACCAAGAGTAAACCAATTTTGATTAATGTGAAGTTTAACGGGATACCGGCATCGATGGAACTGGACACATAGGCGAGTCAATCGATCAAAAACGAGAGGGCATTTAACAAGTTGTGGGATACTGTGAGGCCCAGGCTGAGCCCTGTTAACGCCAAGCTGCGCACGTACACCAAAGAACTGATGAAGGTGATTGGCAGTGCACAAATTAATGTGTCGTATAACAGTGCGGTTCACGAGTTACCGCAGTGGATTGTTCCAGGCAATGGCCCAATGCTGCTCGGCAGGAGCTAGTTGGAGAAAATCAGATGTGACTGGAATGACATAGAAACATAGAAAATAGGTGCAGGAGTAGGCCATTCGGCCCCTCGAGCCTGCACTGCTATTCAATGAGTTCATGGCTGAACATGCAACTTCAGTACCCCATTCCTGCTTTCTCGCCATACCCCTTGATTCCCCTAGTAGTAAGGACTACATCTAACTCCTTTTTGAATATATTTAGTGAATTGGCCTCAACAACTTTCTGTGGTAGAGAATTCCACAGGTTCACCACTCTCTGGGTGAAGAAATTCCTCCTCATCTCGGTCCTAAATGGCTTACCCCTTATCCTTAGACTGTGTCCCCTGGTTCTGGACTTCCCCAACATTGGGAACATTCTTCCTGCATCTAACCTGTCTAACCCCGTCAAGATTTTAAACTCATTCTTCTGAACTCCAGTGAATACAAGCCCAGTTGATCCAGTCTTTCTTGATAGGTCAGTCCCGCCATCCCGGGAATCAGTCTGGTGAACCTTCGCTGCACTCCCTCAATAGCAAGACCAGCCATTTTGTGCGTCAGGCACTTTGGGCCTAAATAAAGCAGAGAGACGGCGGGGGAGAGAGAGAGAGAGAGAGAGAGAGAGAGAGAGAGAGACTGGGGGAGAGGATGAGAGAGAGAGAGAGAGAGACTGGGAGACATTGGAGAAGAGAGAGAGACACACTGGGGGAGAAAGACAGACTGGGGCAGAGAGAGAGAGAGAGAGAGACAGACACTGGGGGGGGGGCAGGGAAGTGAGAGAGAGAGAGAGAGAGAGAGAGAGAGAACGGGGTAGCAAAATGTAAGGGGTTCTCGGGGAGTGTTGCTGTGCCTTGGGTGTCTCTCTGGGCTTCTGCCCTCACAGCTTATGCCTGGCCTGTGAGGTACACTGAGTGCTACAAGAGCACCCCTGGCGAGACCGTGTCCACAGCTTATGAAGGGGGTTTTGAGACTCGTGCGTCCCCACAGTTTATGCCTCGCCTGTGAGGCACCTGTGAGTGTCAAACACTCTTCTTCCCTAGCCTGTGACACATAGTTGAGCATTTTCGAGGCGCTCCTAGCTTCCCTTACACTGTTCTGACATAAGACTCACGATCAGGAGATGTAATATAATAGAACTGAGACAAGGTGATTCCAAGAGGAACTTAGGCTTCCAATTTATTTGACAAGGTTGTATCTCAACAAACAGCAATACACCAACAAAACAATCCCACTAAATGAACACAACGAAAATTTTTACACAAGTTTAGCAGTACAATGCCCAACCTCCCACTTTTCCTGGCCTAACTGAGTTAGGAGTTCCGAGGACCAGAGGTTATACTCACTACTGTGCCTTCTGCAGTCTGGTGGTTTGTTTCTTCTATCTTCGGTGTCTTCGGACACTGGTTTTCCTTCAGTGTCGAGAGGCTTGCTGGTCATTGGATCACGAGAGCACACTGGGTCAGAAACCCCTTTTTATAGCCAGATATCCAATCCGCCTCTCCTGCTGAAATCGATCCTTCCCATTGGTGGGCTTTGATTTTGAAAAATGCAGCAGTTTTAGTTTTTGCGGGTTTTTTCCACTGATGTTAACCTACTCAAGGTTTGAGTAGGTGTTGATTGCATTGGCCTCCTGTAGCCATTGTGTAGGCCCTTGGTTTGTTTTGGATTCCCTAGTTTTCTGAAGGTCTGCATAATTTCCCTCCATAGTGTAAACATGGGGAAGACAATAGCCCGATAATGGCGATGAGTCAGTCCTACAGTTTTCGAGCAAGTGCTCTCCATTGGCTTGAAAGCCCCATGCTTCGGGCTGACTCTGTCCCACCTCCGGTGTCCTCCACCGTCCAATCACTGCTCTGCCAAGGTCAAACCGTCTTGGTTTCAATTCACATTGCAGCACAGACAGATCCCACAGCTCTTTTCCTTCTGGGTAAAATTAGGGGGTTTTCGTCCTCCCCTACACTATGAAGGCCAACATGCCATTTGCTTTCTTAACCGCCTGCTGTACCTGCATGCCAACCTTCAATGACTGAGGTACCATGACAGCCAGGTCTCGTTGCACCTCCCCTTTTCCTAATCTGTTGCCATTCAGATAATAGTCTGTCTCTCTGTTTTTACCACCAAAGTGGATAACCTCAGAGGAAGTTACATGTGCCCAAGTATTGAGCAAGTTCCCCTCGCTGTTCGAACCGGGTATCGGCAACTTCACGGGAGCCAAGGTGCGGATCCACGTGGATTCACATGCAAGACCTGTCCATCATAAAGCTCGGGCAGTGCCGTATATGATAAGGGAGAAGGTCCAAATTGAACTGGACAGACTCCAGTGTGAAAGGATCATATCACCGGTTGATTTTAATGAATGGGCCAGCCCCATTGTTCCTGTGCTGAAAAGTGATGGCACAGTCAGAATCTGTGGAGACTACAAGGCTACAATCAACAGAGTTTCAAAACAAGATCAGTACCCGTTACCGAAGGCTGATGACTTGTTTGCGACGCTAGCCGGAAGGAATTTGTTCACAAAACTGGACTTGACATCGGCCTATTTGATGCAGGAGTTGGTCGAGATGTCGAAGGGACTTACGTGGATTAACACGCAAAAACGACAGTTTATTTACCACAGGTGTCAATTTGGAATTCGCTCGGCTGCAGCAATATTCCAGAGGAAAATGGAAAGTCTACTGAAGTCCATTCCCAGAACCGTCGTGTACCAAGATGACATCCTGATCACCGGTCGTGACTCCAAGGAACACCTGAACAACCTGGAAGAGGTTCTACTGCATTTGGACAGAGTGGGACTCAGACTTAAACGTTCGAAGTCCGTCTTCATGGCATCAGAGATCGAATTCCTCGGGAGGAAAATCGCCGCTGATGGCATCAGACCTACTGACGTGAAAACCAAAGCCATCAAAAATGCACCCAAGCTGCAGAACATGACGGAGCTGTGTTCGTTCCTGGGTCTACTCAACTACTTTGGTAACTTCCTACCTAAATTGAGCACCTTACTTGAACCACTGCACATGCTATTGAGAAAAGGCAACAACTGGGTGTGGGGCATATCGCAAGACAGAGCTTTCGAGAAAGCCACCATTCTGCTTTGCTCGAACAAGCTGCTGGTACATTATGACCCATGTAAATGTTTAGTTTTGGCCTGTGACACATCGTCATATGGAATTGGTTGCATGTTACAACAAGCCAATGAGTCGGGGAAACTTTAACCTGTCGCGTATGCATCCAAAAGTTTGTCTAAAGCAGAAAGAGCCTACAGTATGGTAGAAAAAGAAGCTTTAGCGTGTGTGCATCAATACCTGTTCGGTCTGAGGTTCGAATTAGAGACCGATCACAAGCCGCTCATTTTGTTGTTTTCCGAGAGCAAAGGTATCAATACCAACGCTTCATCCCGCATCCAAAGGGGGGCGCTGACATTATTTGCCTATGATTATGTCATTTGCCACAGACCTGGCACAGAGAATTGTGCTGATGCTTTGAGCCGGTTGCCGTTGCCCACACCGGAGGTGGAAACGCCACAACCGGCAATTTAATGTTAATCATGGATGCTTTCGAGAGTGAAGGTATCCCTGTCACGGCTCAACAAGTTAAGGCCTGGATCAGCCAGGACCCGATATTATCAGTGGTAAATGGTTGCATCCTCAAAGGGGATTGGTCTGCCATACCTAAGCAAATGTACGAGGAGGTCAAACCGTACATTCGTCGGAAGGACGAACTGTCTATTCAAGCAGATTGCATATTGTGGGGCAATCGTGTTGTAATGCCTAAGAAAGGGAGAGAGAAGTTTGTGCGTGAATTACAAAGCACACATCCTGATATAGTGATGATGAAGGCCATCGCCAGGTCCTACGTATGGTAGCCAGGAATTGATTCTGAGCTGGAAGCATGCGTGCATCAGTGCAACACCTGCATGCAGCTCAGCAAAGCACCAGCGGAATCATCACTGAGTCTGTGGTCATGGCCATCCAAACCTTGGTCCAGGATCCATGTAGATTTTGCAGGTCCCTTCCTGGGCAAGATATTTTTAGTGGTGGTGGATGCTTATTCAAAGTAGATAGGATGCATAATCATGTCATCCAGTACGTCCACGGCAACCATAGAAAATCTCAATGTCATGTTTGCGACACATGGTCTGCCTGACATAGTGGTGAGTGACAATGGATCGTGCTTCACCAGTCAGGATTTTCAGGAGTTGGTAAAACTTAACAGCATAAAACATGTAAGGTCAGTACCATTCAAGCCTACGTCCAACGGGCAAGCAGAACATGTAGTACAAATGATCAAGCAAAGCATGAGGAGAGTAACCCAAGGGTCACTGCAGACCCGCTTGTCTTGCATACTGCTGAGTTACAGGACAAGACCCCACACACTCACAGGGGTCTCGCCTGCTGAACTCATGATGAAAAGAGGTCTTAAGCCCAAGTTATCTCTTGTACACCCGGATTTAAGTAATCATGTTGAATACAGAAGACAGAGTCAACAAGGGTACCATGATCGCGCAACCGTGTCACGCGAGATTTCTGTGAATGATCCTGTATATGTGTTGAATTATGGTCAGGGTCCCAAATGGATTGCTGGTACAGTCATGGCCAAGGAGGGCAACAGAGAGTTTGTTATTAAGCTCAAGAACGGGCAAACGTGCAGGAAACATGGATTAAACAAAGCTGAGGCACACAGACGAGCCAGAACAGTTGGACGAAGAAACCGTCGATGACCAACCAACCTACCAGCAGCCTTCTGTGGACTCAAGGGTCATCAATGAATCCGGAATTTCCATCACGGACTTCTTCAATAAAAATGGACTTGCAATTCCTGAAATGGCCACTGCCACCCCCAACAAGTCAGTCATCCAGCCACCAGCCACAATAGACTCCGAACATTCACCCAAGGCTGAAATCGAACTGAGACGGTAAAGCACCGGACCGTCTCAGCCTGTGAAAGACTGTGATTAGATCTGAGAGGAGGGTATTGTCATGTATGTACATGCTGTTTGTAGCCACCAGATGGTGTAATTGTTGGAGGCCACTGAGCAGCATGCACATGGTGCTGCTCTGGTATAAAAGGCCAGCCATTTTGGGCCGTAATAAAGCAGAGCCAAGGGTATACCTTGTGCAGTTAAACAGTACTCAGTTTGTACCTATATTGCATACATAACAGCGCCAAATGGACCTTCTATTTCCTCCCCCTTCTCCCTACCTAGTAAGATGGCCTTGAGAATGGAGTCCTGTGCCTGTGACTGTTTAAGGTCCGGGCTAGAGCGACCCCTGGTGTGGATCCCACAGTGAGAGGCGGCGGCAGTCCGAGAGGCGGGAGTTCCTGGCGTTGGTGAGGCAGTGAGAGGCGGCGGCAGTCCGAGAGGCGGGAGTTCCTGGCGTTGGTGAGGCAGTGAGAGGCGGCGGCAGTCCGAGAGGCGGGAGTTCCTGGCGTTGGTGAGGCAGTGAGAGGCGGCGGCAGTCCGAGAGGCGGGAGTTCCTGGCGTTGGTGAGGCAGTGAGAGGCGGCGGCAGTCCGAGAGGCGGGAGTTCCTGGCGTTGGTGAGGCAGTGAGAGGCGGCGGCAGTCCGAGAGGCGGGAGTTCCTGGCGTTGGTGAGGTCTATAAAGGCTCAGCGGCAGTGAGAGGCAGCGGCAGCGAGAGGCGTACCTGTGCAGCTGCAGCGGTGAGAGAAGGCAAAAAAGAAGTAGAAAGAAATCAAAAGGTGACGTCACAGCCAAGGAGGTAAGTGATTGGCTGGTGATTGGTGAGTAGTTTTTCTTTTTTCTCTTCTATAACAGTGAGTAACTTTTAACATTGTTGTTGCCAATTTAAGTGTATCTAAGGATTAATTCATGGCAGGAGAGCTCGGTCGGGTGTTATGCTCCTCCTGTACCATGTGGGAACTCAGGGACGACACCAGTGTCCCTGAAGACTACGTGTGCAGGAAGTGTATCCACCTCCAACTCCTGACGGTCCGCGTTGCGAAGTTGGAGCTGAGGGTGGATTCACTCTAGAGCATCCACGATGCTGAGAATGACGTGAATATCATGTGTAGCGAGTTGGTCGTACCGCAGGGAAAGGGTCCACAGCCAGATAGGGAATGGAAGACCAACAGGAAGAGCAGTGCAAGGAAGGTCGTGCAGGAGTCCCCTGTGGTCATCCCCCTGCAAAACAGATACACCGCTTTGGGTACTGTTGAGGGGGATGACTCATCAGGGGAGGGCAGCAGCAGCCAAGTTCATGGCACCGTGACTGGCTCTGCTGCACAGGAGGGCAGGAAAAAGAGTGGGAGAGCGATAGTGATAGGGGATTCAATTGTAAGGGGAATAGATAGGCGTTTCTGCGGCCGCAACCGAGACTCCAGGATGGTATGTTGCCTCCCTGGTGCAAGGGTCAAGGATGTCTCGGAGCGGGTGCAGGGCATTCTAAAAAGAGAGGGAGATCAGCCAGTTGTCGTGGTGCACATTGGTACCAACGACATAGGTAAAAAAAAGGGATGAGGTCCTACGAAACGAATTTAAGGAGCTAGGAGCTAAATTAAAAAGTAGGACCTCAAAAGTAGTAATCTCGGGATTGCTATCAGTGCCACGTGCTAGTCAGAGTAGGAATCGCAGGAAAGCGCAGATGAATACGTGATTTGAGCAGTGGTGCAGTAGGGAGGGATTCAATTTCCTGGGGCATTGGAACCGGTTCTGGGGGAGGTGGGACCAGTACAAACCGGACGGTCTGCACCTGGGCAGGACCGGAACCAATGTCCTAGGGGGAGTGTTTGCTAGTGCTGTTGGGGAGGAGTTAAACTAATATGGCAGGGGGATGGGAACCAATGCAGGGAGACAGAGGGAAACAAAAAGGAGGCAAAAGCAAAAGACAGAAAAGAGATGAGGAAAAGTGGAGGGCAGAGAAACCCAAGGCAAAGAACAAAAAGGGCCATATACAGCAAAATTCTAAAAGGACAAAGGGTGTTAAAAAAACAAGCCTGAAGGCTTTGTGTCTTAATGCAAGGAGTATCCGCAATAAAGTGGATGAATTAACTGTGCAAATAGATGTTAACAAATATGATGTGATTGGGATTACAGAGACGTGGCTCCAGGATGATCAGGGCTGGGAACTCAACATCCAGGGGTATTCAACATTCAGGAAAGATAGAATAAAAGGAAAAGGAGGTGGGGTAGCATTGCTGGTTAAGGAGGAAATTAAGGCAATAGTTCGGAAGGACATTAGCTTGGATGATGTGGAATCTATATGGGTAGAGCTGCAGAACCCAAAGGGCAAAAAACGTTAGTGGGAGTTGTGTAAAGACCTCCAAACAGTAGTAGTGATGTTGGGGAGGGCATCAAACAGGAAATTAGGGGTGCGTGCAATAAAGGTGCAGCAGTTATAATGGGTGACTTTAATATGCACATAGATTGGGTTAACCAAACTGGAAGCAATACGGTGGAGGAGGATTTCCTGGAGTGCATAAGGGATGGTTTTTTAGACCAATATGTCGAGGAATCAACTAGGGGGGAGGCCATCTTAGACTGGGTGTTGTGTAACGAGAGAGGATTAATTAGCAATCTCGTTGTGCGAGGCCCCTTGGGGAAGAGTGACCATAATATGGTGGAATTCTGCATTAGGATGGAGAATGAAACAGTTAATTCAGAGACCATGGTCCACAACTTAAAGAAGGGTAACTTTGAAGGTATGAGGCTAGGATAGATTGGCGAATGATACTTAAGGGGTTGACTGTGGATGGGCAATGGCAGACATTTAGAGACCGCATGGATGAACTACAACAATTGTACATTCCTGTCTGGCATAAAAATAAAAAAGGGAAGGTGGCTCAACCGTGGCTATCAAGGGAAATCAGGGATAGTATTAAAGCCAAGGAAGTGGCATACAAATTGGCCAGAAATAGCAGCGAACCTGGGGACTGGGAGAAATTTAGAACTCAGCAGAGGAGGACAAAGGATTTGATTAGGGCAGGGAAAATGGAGTACGAGAAGAAGCTTGCAGGGAACATTAAGACGGATTGCAAAAGTTTCTATAGATATGTAAAGAGAAAAAGGTTAGTAAAGACAAACGTAGGTCCCCTGCAGTCAGAATCAGGGGAAGTCATAACGGGGAACAAAGAAATGGCGGACCAATTGAACAAGTACTTTGGTTCGGTATTCACTAAGGAGGACAGAAACAACCTTTCGGATGTAAAAGGGGTCGGAGGGTCTAGTAAGGAGGAGGAACTGAGGGAAATCCTTATTAGTCGGGAAATTGTGTTGGGGAAATTGATGGGATTGAAGGCAGATAAATCCCCAGGGCCTGATGGACTGCATCCCAGAGTACTTAAGGAGGTGGCCTTGGAAATAGTGGATGCATTGACAGTCATTTTCCAACATTCCATTGACTCTGGATCAGTTCCTATGGAGTGGAGGGTAGCCAATGTAACCCCACTTTTTAAAAAAGTAGGGAGAGAGATAACAAGGAATTATAGACCGGTCAGCTTGACATCGGTAGTGGGTAAAATGATGGAATCAATTATTAAGGATGTCATAGCAGTGCATTTGGAAAGAGGTGACATGATAGGTCCAAGTCAGCATGGATTTGTGAAAGGGAAATCATGCTTGACAAATCTTCTGGAATTTTTTGAGGATGTTTCCAGTAGAGTGGACAAGGGAGAACCAGTTGATGTGGTATATTTGGACTTTCAGAAGGCTTTCGACAAGGTCCCACACAAGAGATTAATGTGCAAAGTTAAAGCACATGGGATTGGGGGTAGTGTGCTGACATGGATTGAGAACTGGTTGTCAGATAGGAAGCAAAGAGTAGGAGTAAATGGGGACTTTTCAGAATGGCAGGCAGTGACTAGTGGGGTACCGCAAGGTTCTGTGCTGGGGCTCCAGCTGTTTACACTGTACATTAATGATTTAGACGAGGGGATTAAATGTAGTATCCCAAATTTGCGGATGACACTAAGTTGGGTGGCAGTGTGAGCTGCGAGGAGGATGCTATGAGGCTGCAGAGCGACTTGGATAGGTTAGGTGAGTGGGCAAATGCATGGCAGATGAAGTATAATGTGGATAAATGTGAGGTTATCCACTGGTGGTAAAAACAGAGAGACAGACTATTATCTGAATGGTGACAGATTAGGAAAAGGGGAGGTGCAACGAGACCTGGGTGTCATGGTACATCAGTCATTGAAGGTTGGCATGCAGGTACACCAGGCGGTTAAGAAAGCAAATGGCATGTTGGCCTTCATAGCGAGGGGATTTGAGTACAGGGGCAGGGAGGTGTTGCTACAGTTGTACAGGGCCTTGGTGAGGCCACACCTGGAGTATTGTGTACAGTTTTGGTCTCCTAACCTGAGGAAGGATATTCTTGCTATTGAGGGAGTGCAGCGAAGGTTCACCAGACTGATTCCCGGGATGGCGGGACTGACCTATCAAGAAAGACTGGATCAACTGGGCTTGTATTCACTGGAGTTCAGAAGAATGAGTTTAAAATCTTGACGGGGTTAGACAGGTTAGATGCAGGAAGAATGTTCCCAATGTTGGGGAAGTCCAGAACCAGGGGACACAGTCTAAGGATAAGGGGTAAGCCATTTAGGACCGAGATGAGGAGGAATTTCTTCACCCAGAGAGTGGTGAACCTGTGGAATTCTCTACCACAGAAAGTTGTTGAGGCCAATTCACTAAATATATTCAAAAAGAAGTTAGATGAAGTCCCTACTACTAGGGGGATCAAGGAGTATGGTGAGAAAGCAGGAATGGGGTACTGAAGTTGCATGTTCATCCATGAACTCATTGAATGGCGGTGCAAGCTAGAAGGGCCGAATGGCCTACTCCTGCACCTATTTTCTATGTTTCTATGTTTCTATGTTGCTATGTTTCCCTCACTAGTTCCCTTCTTTGTTAATTCGTCTGCCCTCTGCTTCCCCTCCCCACGGGGTTCTGTCTTTGAATGGGCCTTTACCTTGTGGATATAATAATCTCCTCTATTCTTAGTGGCTTCTAAGATTTTGTGGAGCATCCATGCTGTGGCCAGGGGTCTCCCGTCGGCGGATTTAAACCCTCGCCTTGTCCAAATTGCCAAATATTCAGGGCAAGAATCGCACGTAAACATTGAATCTGAGCAAATGGTATTTGGAGGGGGCAACTCTTCTGGGTGAGTCACCACATAGGCCACGGCCACCAGTTCAACGTGCTGAGCGCTCATGGTGCTGGGGAGTTATATGACCTTCTCTATCTGAGCAGTCGGGTCATAAATCCCACAAACTGTGAGACGCTTCCCGTTGGACATGGTACTGGAACCATTCACATAGATGTCCCGGCCCTGAGTCCCTCCTCCATGTCCCATACTCCTTCCACTGTGCATGTGTGCGCCGTCCCGGGGTACAACATGTTTCCTGCAAGTTTCGGCTCAGTCAACCCCTGCACTCTGAGATTAAGCTGCGAGAGCAGGAGGGTCCAGCGAGCAATGCGAGCACTGCTCACTGTCCTGTCCTTAATCTGCCCATCCTAAAGCATCTGGGTTGGCGTGTGATGCGTTAGGAGGACTAGCGGGGAGGATCCCATGAAGAGCTGCGAGTGCTTCACGGCCCAATGCGTGGCTAAAAGGTGCCTTTCGCAATTGGAGTATCCTCTCTCCACATCTGTGAGCACCCTGGAGGAGTATACTACGGGTCTCAGCTTGCCATGTCGCTCCTGGAGTAACACCGAGCTCAAGCGGTCCCTGCTGGCTGCTACCTCGAGAGGGAACTCTTCCCCCTGATTAATCGCACCCAACGCAGCTGCCGTTTGGAGGTCCCTTTTCAGCTGGGTGAATGCGGCCTGACAGTTGGAATCCCACTCGACTCCCTTGCAGAGGAACCGAAATAAAGGGGCTGCTGTGGCTGCATATCCCTCGATGAAATCCCAGCAGTACCCTGTGAGCCCCAGAAAAGACCTCACCCCTGACACCATCTTGGGGGCTGGGAGCTCCTGTACTGCCTTTCGTCAGGCATCATCGATCGCCCTTTCACCTGCTCAGACAGTCAGCCTGAGAAATGTTACTTCCTTCTGACTGACCTGAGCCTTCTTTGGGTTGACTTTGAAACCCGCATCCCTGAGTAACTTCAGCAGGTCGCTCAGCGATGGCCCGTGCTCCTCTCTATCACGAGAGAACAGGAGAATGTCAGCCACATACTAAACGATCTACTGGGGCTGGCTAAAATTCTTGAGCATTAGCCATGCTCTGGTGGAAGACGGAAGGACTGTTATGAAACTCCTGGAGAAGACACATTCAAGTATACTGTTGGCCCTTAAACGTAAAGGCGAACTAATACTAGCCTTCCCGTCGAAGGGGAATCGACCAGAAACCATTTGAAATATCCAGCACCGAGAACGTGGTTGCAGTGGCTGGAATATTTTCAATTAGATCTGCTACAGCCACGACTGTGGGCGTGCAGGCTGGGATATTATTGTTGAGGACCCGATATTCCTCCATGGCGCTCCATGACCCGTCGGCTTTCTTGACCGGCCAAAGAGGAGAGTTCACATGGGTGGTAATCGGTCTCAACACACTGCTTTACCAGGGGACCCAGTGCCGTCTCTAAGTCTGCCTCCGCTTCGCTGGGAAAACTATACTGTTTTTGGGGCCTAGACATGGGATCCCCGTCTACTCTAACCTCTACCCTAGTCACCCGTCCGCAGTCATGCTTGTGGGTGGCGAAAGCATCTAAATTGCTCTGCACCTCTGCCTGGTACTGGAGCAGGGTGTTACTGACCAAAACCTCTATGTCATAACTACCCCGGGGCTTCATGCTGCAGACGCTCCCTCGTTCCCCCTTGTTTCTGGGTATTACCACTACCTCATCACCTTATCGGAACCCACCACTCCCCACAAGCAATGGTTCCGAAAATCTACAATGATCCTATGGGCCAACATGAAGTCGGAGCCAAGGACTCCCCACCCGGGCTGATCCCACTTCATGAGAAAGCACGCCCATTTAGTGGTGAGGGAACTTGGCTTAATGGTAAACGGAGTAGACCTTACTCCCGCCTGCTCATCCCCAGTGAACCCCATCAAACTGAAGGGGACTTTATTGGACCAGGGTGAATGGGCTGGGTCCTTGGAATGGATCACCATGCTCGAAGCTCCGGTGTCTATCAGGTACTTCCCCGTGACTGTTTCCACCCCCATCCGCACACAGGGCCTGCCCTACACATCATAGATGAGCGGGCACAGGTATTCCGGCTGAGCGCGCTCTAGTCAGGATGACTGGGGACACACTGGAGCGCTCGGAATGACCTTGCTGACTGCAGCATCAAGTCTACCGATGTCCTTACCCATCACCGTATGGAGGGCAGCCACTAGGATCTCATATCCTGACTGCTGGCTGGTCTTCTTCGTGTCGGTGTTTGGGGACTTCTTCCGGGAGACCCTCCTCGGCCGGGTACCCCTTTCTGGGTTGGATATTCCTGCCTCTAATGCCCCATCTGTGACACTGAAAACAAGCTTTTGACTCGCTAGTGTGGGGCCCTTCCTGACGCCATTCCTTCCTTTCCCCCTTACCGGCCTTCATCTCACTGACCCTAGCCTGTTGCTTCGCCTCCTGCCCACCCAGGGACGTGAAAGCTATGGGGAGCTTTCTAAGCACCCCAGCCTCGGTGTTAGCGAGGTCCGTAGGCATCGAACCAGGCATCGGCCTTGGCTCGAATACCTGGGAGACTTTTCGCAACCAGGGTCCTTAACCAGTGATTACGGACCTCCTCTAGCAGTTGCGCTCGGCCCAGTGTGCCCACTGCGGTCTTGGCATAGACGGACCAGAGCCTGTCGGCAAATGCAATTGGTGCTTCTCCGGGCATCAAAAGGGTATTCTCAACTAGGAAAAATGGACTCCCCTGTGTATGGCCCATGGCTCGTAGGATTTCCTCCTTGAGCCCCACTATAGTGCCTCGTCCTGCCTTAGAGGCAGCGGATAGGCTTTGGCATAGTATCCCTTCTAGGGAGAATAAAAGTAACCAATGTGTTTCCACATCGTTACACTCGTTTAAGCCCCCTATCTGTTCTACCTTAACGAAATGGATTGTGGGGTTCACCTTTGATACTAAGTTTTTCCAGCCCCTCCACCATCATTTGGAGCTGAGGAGTCGTGAACGGGACCACGTAGTCATTTTGGAGGGGCCCGCGTCACCGTTGGGTGCCGGCAGACCATACCTACTGCCGCAATGGACACATGGGTCCCGTCTGCTCCCTGCCCACTGGTGGAGCTTCTTCCTGTACTGCTACCGGTACTTCTGCTGGGGGCCTATCCTCTTCCCGGTCTAACTGGGATCCACCTGGTGCCATTAAGCACACCATGCCTCTAGCCCTAGCCACAGCCCTTTGTAGTTTCCTGATCTTTTCCTTGCACTGATCGTGACTACAATCCTCAAAACCCTTACTCCTAGCTCCTCTGTAAATGGTCTAGATGTCATTAAACTGGCTTTCCAGCCCTTCCACTTTCGCTGTTAGTCCGGAATTTTCTTCTCGGAGGACTTGTTCATTGAACTTAGCCTTGGTAACCTGGCACTGTAAATACTCCCCGACCGTCCAGGAAGACTCTTATACAGCCCTCCTTTCCTGCTTTTCTAGAGCTAATTCCTCCACTAACTGCCGACCCACTACACCCCGTGCATCTGATTCCCTTTCAGACTCTTCCAGCTGCCCCTGAAGCCTGTTTACCTGCGTCCTTAACAACTGAACTTGTTTTTGCAAGCATATCAGCCAAATTGCCTTTTCTTTGGACTTCTTATGCTCCTTTCCCCCTGTCCACTCTGCTGCCCTATTCTGAGGACTGTTTGAGTGTAACAAGTCCAGCACCCACTCCTGGGACACGTTAATTTTGGTGAACACGTAGGACGCAATCCTATCTTCCAAACCTGACCGAACCATTTCAACCTTACAGTCAATTGAACTACCCATGTGTCCTGCCATGGTCACCATTTCTGTAGGGTGTTTTGTGTGCCTCGTGTTTCTATGACTCTGTCTTGAGTCGACCTGTGCTTTAAAACTCCTCGGTTCAGGTTGCTTCCCTTTGGACGGTAGAAGCTTTTGCCAATAGTTCCTGCCTAGTCCGTCATTTAGCAGGTAATCACACAGAGAGAGAGACCAAGGTCAGATAGGTCTTCCCCTATGCACGATGCGCAGCGTCCCCAGCAGATTACTGTGTAACATGGCCGTGAGCGGATGCCCTTCCGAATTATACCGCGAACCACAAGCCCCACAACCCCTATATTCAGACCCAAGGAGTTACTATGGATAGATTATAATTGACTCAGACAAAACAAAATGGTTCAGGTTGGTCAAAGATCGATTCCTTTTATTACATTCACAAAACGACAACACCGACTCCTCTCGCTTACGCTTAAAGAGTACGTGACTGTGGACACTAGCTTAAAACCTTAGACTAAATACCCACCCGGTCGGTTATGCCGAACCAACCCCCTTCCCAGAATCTAAGCCAAGATAATGGAAACACTTCTAACTAAACCCCTCTTCCGGTTTGGTCAGAACCCACACTTGGAAGCCTCCTCACACACGTGTTAGCGTCTTAGACACTTGTAGTTCCTTAGCAGCCAAACACGCTGGCGGTCTTGGGGATTTCTAGAGGTGTATGCTGAATATAATTATCAGCCCTTGTCATTGATTCATGTGGTCCCAGGTCCGTTCAACCCTAAAGACAAAACCGTGCCTAACAGAGGCATGCGATGAGGCCTAGGGAGTTAAGTTCAGGCGGTATGGCGAAGCACTCACTTCGGGCGTTCCTGGAGAGTTGATGGATGCGTAGTCATGTGGGGAACCCCGATCCAGATGGTAGAGAAAAAGTAAGCACTGAATTCCCCAAAGTTCAGCATATTTATACCCCGTATAATGCACAAAACTGGCTTGGCAATTCCTGGTTACCATAGTAGCAGAGATGCTAGTTGGTCTTCCTGGTGACATCTCTGTCCTGGATTGGTCATCTTGATGAAAACAATGATAGGCCATTTCTGTAGATGAGCAGTTCTCGAAGTGCTAACTGTTTGTTGAGTTCTTGACTGCTCCTTCATTGAAAGAGTCCAGAGGTGTTACATTTGGCCTGCAATGTCATTGTCCATCCAGACATACCAGTTCCATGAACAAAAGGTGTTCTTCCACAAATCATACAAAGTTGGAAATGAAAAGGCCTATGCCTTTCATGATGTCAGCATTGAGACTAGTCCCATGGCAACCCAAAAGACAGATAGCTCCTGCTATTCTTCACAGAAACCCAAAATCAGTCCTTTTAAGTCCAAAAATCCAAACTCCATTTTGAAATGCAGCCCATGTGCGTCTCCATTTTAAAAGAGTACAAAGCCATTTTAAAAGTCCAAAAGTCCTTCCCACCCATGCACACACTGATGTTGGCACCGGCCAAATCCTACACTGGCCACCCACATTCTACCCTACGTAAACTTGAGGTGATCCAAAACTCGGTTATCAGTGTCCTAACTCGCACCAAGTCCCGTGCACCCATCACCCCTGTGCTCGCTGACCTACAATGGCTCCTGGTTGTCTCTATTTTGAAATTCTCATCTTTGTTTTCAAATCCTTCCACGGCCTCACTCCCTCCCTATCTCTGTACTCTCCTCCAGCCCCACAATTCCCTGAGATATCTGTGCACCTCTAATTCTGTGCTCTTGAACATCTGATTATAATCGCTCAACCATCGGTGGCCGTACCTTCTGTTGCCGAGGCCCTAAGCACTGGAATTAACTGCCTAAATCTCTCTGCCTCTCTTTCCTCCTTTAAGCCGCTCCTTAAAACCTACCTCTTTGACTAAGCTTTTGGTCACCTGACCTAATTTCTCCTTATGTGGCTCGGTGTCAAAATTTTTGGCTTATGATACTTCTGTGAAGCATCTTGAGGGTTTTACTACATTAAAGGTGCCATTTAAATACAGATGGTTGTTGTTGTGTGCCTGCACCAATCGAATTCCTATACATGTCCTGGCTTCCTAGCATTTTAACTAAGATTTGTTCTGGCTTTACTAACAGGATTCAGTTTTTGCTGACACTGCTGTTCTCTACACAATAGCTGCTAACTACGTTAGTTAGTTCATTCGTCAGTTAGTTCATTAATTATAAATGCAACTCGGAAAAATCATTTGTACAATATCTTGAAAACAAGGAGAAATTAGTGCAGTATTCGCAAAATGGCAAATACATTTAACAAGGAACCATCTATTCTATTTTTGAAAGGCTATTTAGCAGACTTTATGACATCACTTCCCAATAATAGTCATGCGCTGGAAACAAACAGCTATCTTTACATTCCTCAACTATTGAGGTGAAATGCAGACCAGATCATTTCAGCAATTACATTACTGGTAAAATGTGTGAATTTCTGCATTCTTTCATTGAGCCTGTGGTAGCCTTGGACCAGATTGCCAGTTCTTTCTATGATACAGCTCTCTTGATGATGGTACAAGAAAGGTATTGTGCAGTAAACTCTTCTACATCAGCTAATGGTAGCAAAGAGGATGAAGAGCTAGATCGTGTTTCTCACTTCTACATAATCTACAATACTCTGGTGAGGCTGATCACCGTTATGTCCATCTACTACTTTGCCAAGCTTGGAGACCTCAGGTCTAGGAAGATCACCATTGTTGTGCTTCTATTGGGCTGTCTTATCTCCAGGTCTCTGCTTCTCCCTGTCAATCTTTGGAACCTACCCTTGGAAATGATGTTTGCAACAGCAACGTTTAATGGTCTGAATGGAGGGTTTACCGCATATTGGGCTGGAGTCATGGTATTGGTTTCCATTACCTCCTCAGAAAACAAGAGATCCATCAGGCTTATCACAACTGAATGTACTTGTGGGCTAGCAGGCTATTGTGTTTCTAACACAGATGAGGCTGCACACAGGGAGGTTAAAGTAACAGTGACCTCAGTCTTTAATGAGACACTCCAGAGTGAGGAACAGGCCTTAGGGGCCGGCTTATATATAGTGCTCCCAAGGGATGCTGGGATCCCTTGGGACTTCAGGGGATGAGCTCCCTGGTGGCGGAACATGGGAATGCATGCTTTACAAATACACATCACTCCCCCGCCCAAAGTCAAAGTGAAAACTATTTACAAAGTGAGGCGGTCGGGAGCCTTTCTTTCCCTGGTGGACCGCCTCGGTACAAATGTCTGTTCTGGTGTGTTGGCTGTGCCCTCGCTGGGCTGGCGTGTTGTTGGCCCTGCAGGGCTGTGAGGTGAACCTGGCCTTGCTGGGCTGTTGGGCGTGGTGGGTTCGATTTCCTGGTCCGGTGTGGTGTCGTTGATCCTTTGGATGTGTGTTGTGGGCTCGAAAAAGGTGGTGTCTGCTGTGGGTTGTTCAGGGCAGTCTGTGAACCGCAGCCTCGTTTGGTCCAGGTGCTTTCTGCAAATTTGTCCATTGTCTAGTTTGACTACAAACACCCTATTCCCTTCTTTAGCTATCACCATGCCCGCGATCCACTTGGGACCATGTCCACAGTTCAGCACATACACGGTCATTCAGATCAATTTCCCGTGACACAGTGGCGCGACCATCATTTACATTTTGTTGCTGCCGCCTGCTCTCTACCTGATCATGCAGGTTGGGATGAACCAGCGAGAGTCTGGTTTTAAGTGTCCTTTTCATGAGTAGCTCAGCCGGGGGTACCCTGTGAGTGAGTGGGGTCTCGTGCGGTAGCTGAGCAGTACTCGGGACAGGCGGGTTTGGAGTGAGCCTTCTGTGACTCGTTTAAGGTTTTGTTTGATGGTTTGTACTGCCTGCTCTGTCTGCCCATTGGAGGCTGGTTTAAACGGGGCCGAGGTGACATGTTTGATCCCATTGCGGGTCATGAATTCTTTAAATTCAGCACTGGTGAAACATGGCCCATTGTCACTGACCAGTATGTCAGGCAGGCCGTGGGTGGCAAACATGGCCCTCAGGCTTTCAATGGTGGCGGTGGCAGTGCTTCCCGACATTATTTCACAATCAATCCATTTTGAAAAAACATCCACCACCCCAAGAACATTTTACCGAGAAACGGGCCCGCATAGTCAACATGGATCCTCAACCATGGTCTGGAGGGCCAGGGCCACAAACTTAGTGGTGCCTCTCTGGGCGCGTTGCTCAACTGAGCACATACGCTGCATTGCCGTACACCGGACTCTAAGTCAGAGTCGATACCGGGCCACCACACGTGGGATCTGGCTATCGCTTTCATCATTACTATACCCGGGTGTGTGCTGTGGAGATCCGAGATGAACGACTCCCTGCCCTTTTTTAGTAGCACTACGCGGTTACCCCACAACAGGCAGTCTGCCTGAATGGACAGCTCGTCCTTTTGCCGCTGGAACGGTTTGATTGGCTCTTGCATTTCAATGGGGATGCTGGCCCAGCTCTCATGCAGTACACAGTTTTTTACTAGGATCTTGGCTGGTCCAAATCCTAATCTGGCGGGCCGTGACAGGTGATTTATCATTTTCAAACGCTTCCATGACCATCAACAAGTCTGTGGGCTGCGCCACCATCAACAAGTTTGCAGGCTGCGCCATTTCCAGCCCCGTGGTGGGCAATGGTAGCCAACTGAGAGCATCCGCACAGTTCTCGGTGCCTGGCCTGTGGTGGATGGTATAGTTATACGCTGATAGCGCGGGTGCCCACCTTTGTATGCGGGCTGAGGCATTAGTATTTATTCCCTTGTTTTCAGCGAACAGGGATGTGAGGGGCTTGTGATCGGTTTCCAGCTCAAATTTGAGGCCAAACAGGTACTGATGCATTTTCTTTACCCCGAACACACACGCTAATGCCTCTTTCTCAATCATGCTGTAGGCCCTCTCGGCCTTAGACAAGCTCCTGGAAGCATAGACGACAGGTTGCAACTTCCCCGCAATGTTAGCTTGTTGTAATACACAACCGACTCTGTACGACGACGCATCACATGCTAGCACAAGTCTTTTACACGGGTTGTATAATACAAGCAGCTTGTTGCAGCATAAAATGTTTCTGGCTTTCTCAAAAGCAATTACTTGTTTTTTTCCCCATACCCAGTTCTCATCTTTGCGCAATAATACATGTCGGGGCTCTAAAAGGGTGCTTAACCCCGGTAGGAAGTTACCAAAATAGTTGAGGAGTCCCAGGAACGACTGCAGCTCCGTGACATTCTGTGGCCTGGGCGTGTTTCTGATAGCCTCTGTCTTGGTGTCTGTGGGCCGAAGGCCGTCTGTCACGATCTTCCTCCCCAAAAACTCCACTTCTGTTGCTATGAAGATGCATTTCGACCTCTTCAGCCGCAGCTCTACGCGATCCAGTCACTGGAGGACCCCCTCTAGGTTTTGTAGGTGCTCGGTGGTGTCCCGGCCCGTGACCAATATGTCGTCCTGAAAGACCACCGTGTGTGGTACCGACTTGAGTAGGCTCTCCATGTTTCTTTGGAAGATCGCTGCAGCCGACCGAATTCCAAACAGGCATCTGTTGTAGATGAACAGTACCTTGTGCGTGTTGATGCAGGTGAGGCCCTTCGAAGACTCCTCCAGCTCCTGCGTCATGTAGGCCGAAGTCTGGTCGAGCTTGGTGAACGTCTTGCCTCCTGCCAGCGTCGCAAATACGTCATCTGCCTTATGTAGCGGCTATTGGTCCTGTAGCGAGAAACGATTAATAGTTACTTTATAATCGCCACAAATCCTGACCGTGCCATCACTTTTGAGTACTGGAACAATCGCTGAATTCCACTGGGGAGATGATGCCCTCGCGTTGCAGCCTGTCCCGCTCGATTTCCACTCTCTCCCTCATCATGTGAGGTACCGCTCGCGCCTTGTGGTGAATGGGTCGTGCCTCTGGGACCAAGTGGATCCGCACCTTCGCCCCGGAAAAGTTTCCAATGCCTGGCTCAAAAAGGGAAGGAAATTTGTTAAGAACCTGGGTACATGATGCCTCATCGACATGTGATAGCGTTCGGATGTCATCCCAGTTCCAGCGTATTTTGCCCAGCCAGTTCCTTCCAAGCAGTGTGAGGCCATCGCCCGGGACAATCCAGAGTGGCAGTTCGTGCACTGTACCCTCGTAGGTGACCTTGACCATGGCGCTGCCCAGGACAGTGATAAGCTCTTTGGTGTACGTTCTCAGTTTTGTGTGGATGGGGCTCAGGGCTGGTCTGAGTGCCTTGTTGCACCACAGTCTCTCAAACATCTTTTTACTCATGATGGATTGGCTAGCGCCAGTGTCCAGTTCCATGGCTATGGGTAAGCCATTCATTTTTAAGTTTAGCATTATAGGTGGACATTTCGTCAAAAATGTGTGCACCCCGTGTACTTCAGCATCTGCCTCCTCTCTCTGAGGCTCGAAATTGCTTTGATCCACCATGGACCAATCTTCCTCTGCCACGTGGTGGTTAGCAAGTTTTACCGAGCTTGCAGCTCGTTGGAGGTGCCCCATTGTTCCACAGCTCTTGCAAACATACCCTTTGAAGCGGCATGAATAGGCTGAATAGAAGCCTCCACAATGCCAACAAGGTGTGAATTGCCTTGCATTCATCCTTTGTTGGGGACTCAGTCATCTGGGTCACCTGAGGCCTGCTGGCAGTTGTGGATTCGTGGGTTCTGCCCTGTACATTTCTGCTTGCAAACACAGTTCCAGTTAATTTATGAACATTGCTAGCACTTGTGTGCTGAGAGATTTGTTTGGTGTTATCACTGGTGGACATAAACGCCTGTGCTATCGCAATGGCCTTACTGAGTCAGTGTCTCTACAGTCAAAAGTTTTCGTAGGATGGTCTCGTGGCCAATGCCTAGTACAAAATAGTCTCTGAGCATTTGCTCCAGGTAGCCATCAAACTCACATTGTCCTGCAAGTCGCCTTAGCTCGGCGACGTAGCTCGCCACTTCCTGACCTTCAGATCGCTGGCAGCTGTAGAACCGATACCTCACCATCAGCATGCTCTCCCTCAGGTTAAGATGCTCCCGAATCAGTGTACACAGCTCCTCATATGACTTATCTGTGGGTTTCACCGGAGCCAGAAGATTCTTCATGAGGCTGTAGGTGGATGCCCCGCAGACTGTGAGGAGGACCGCTCTCCTTTTTGCAGCCCTTCCTTCTCCGTCCAGCTCGTTGGCTACAAAGTACTGGTCTAGCCGTTCGACATAGGCTTCCCAGTCCTCACCCTCCGAGAACTTCTCCAGGATGCCCACAGTTTGCTGCATCTTTGCGTTGGATTCGTATTCCCGTCGCCATTTATTGTGTTCCTAACACAGATGAGGCTGCACACAGGGAGGTTAAAGTGATCTCAGTCTTTACTAAGACACCCCAGAGTGAGGAACAGGCCTTAGGGGCCGGCTTATATACAGTGCTACCAAGGGATGCTGGGATCCCTTGGGACTTCAGGGGATGAGCTTCCTGGTAGCGGAACATGGGAGTGCATGCTTTACAGATACACAACACAGGTTTCATAGGAAGCATATTATCAGGCTACATCTACCTCCATTTTAAGAGCTCATATTACAAAAGCAGCATATTGGTTGCTTGTTCTCTTGCTCTGTATATTTTCAGCTTGTATTATTGCATTTTGGTATTAAAGGTTCCACCCGAAATTAAAGCATCTGAACTTCATAGTGACAAACAAGTTGATAAGGAAAATGCACGATTTGCAGGTAAGTCACAATGTGTGACTATAGGATCTTCTGATAAACCGGGACTTAAAGGTTTAACTCATGAAGCTCAACATGCTAAAAGACCATCTGTCGGCGAAACTGAAAACATTTCGGTTTTGAGGGTAATAAGGAGATAGAAAATCTAACAGCTATGAATGGACAAGCAGGGGAAATGTCAAGGGGAATGGATATAGCTCACCACAACAAGCCAAGCTTGTTGGATGCAGATGCTCTTAAAGATAAACATTGTCCGGACAAATTCACTATCTCCCTCCTTATTGGGGCTGGGATTCTCTATGACATGGCTACAAAAGGGGCAATAGATGTGCTGCCCATCTTTGTGCTGAAGAAGCCTCTCCAGTGGGATGCTGGGTATGGGAACACATCAGAATATGTCATCCACTTCACCAGTTTTCTTGGTGGTGGTTTGTAAATGGACCAAGGACTTCTCATTGATAGTGATTGGAATGGTTTCCTTCTCTGCTGGGATTCTGATCATGGCCTTCGTGAAGTGGACCTACCTGTATTTCATTGGTAAGAATCAGCAGTGACGTACATTCCAAAGCAGTGATTTTGCTGTTCTTAACACTATTTATTAATAGTAAATAAGTATAGATGCAAGGGTTGTGTTTTTTGGTGTTCCAGCACACTGTAATGAATCTGTCGCCATCCCCCATACATCCCCACATTTTTGAACCTGCCTAATTTGAGTATTGTGGTCACAGGGAGTTTACCCGGGCTTTAGAAGGTGAATAGAGAAGGGATAACGAAGGAGCCACCTGGACTCCTGATCACAATCGAGCAATCCCGACTGAAAATGTGCGTCTGTGGATGTCAGATGAGCTTGGTTGTGCTTCTCATTTGCCCTGCAGTGGAATAGCCTGTGGGCACTCGCTGTCAAGGCTTGGTAATGAATAATGGCCATCTGGTTAGGATCTGGAGAGGACCTGGAGGCCCATGGAATCATAGCTTGACGACAGGAGGGGCAAATAGAAAAAATAAAACTAGCATTCGTTTAGCTCCTGAACACATCCGAGTATAATTTCGGTGTTAGTATCCCGCAGGGTAATTTCAGATACTAAGAACATTAACATGTTGTAAAATCACTTTTTTCTTTTTTAAAAAAAATCTTAAAATAAGGTGCAGCCAACAGGTTGAAAATTGTCTGGCACAAGCATTTCCGAGTCTGGTTGAACTGATGTGGATTTTGCTGACACACGGTGCAGATGTTTCTGGCCCTCAGCTCCCCTCCCTTTGCCCATCCATCGGCTCGGGCGATCAATGTCATTGCCTGCCCTCTTCTGCAAATGCCCTGTGCGAGGAGCTGGCCAGTTCCGGCTCCTGCCCTCGCTGTACCTGAGCATCGAGAAACTGGAGACTCGAGTCCTGCAGCCAACCATTGCGAAATCCGGTTAGAGACGCTTGCTGATTCAGAGCTTGGGTTTGATCCAGACCAACCAAGCAGATGAGTAAAGCCAATGGGTTAGGAATGGGGAAGTAGCGCTGTCGCTTGTTGCAGTCCTGTTCGGTCGGAAGTGAGAAAGCACTTGACTTCCCCAGGCAGTGAGAGGTCACAGTTGGGCAAAGGAGACATTCCGGGGATCGCTGGCTGTTGTTTTTTTTCTACAAAAAGGAAAGAAGTGGAAACGTGCGTTTAAAATAAAGAATGGAGATGTGTCGAAAGCTGTGCTCCTTCATCGAAATCGTTGTAGGTTTGCACCAGATCGCCGGTGCTTTCTTCGACACCACTCTGCTGATGGTGGTCTATGAGCGCTCCAACTCCTCCAACACAACATCTGAAGGCCAGGCCAAGCAGCTGTCTCTGAGTTTTACATGATCTACAACCTCTTGCTGGGGATTACTCCTCTGCTCGTCACCTTCTCCCTGGCCAAACTTGGAGATCAAATATCCAGGAAGATCACCATCTGTGTGCCTCTTCTGGGCTACCTGGTGTCCAGGTCCCTGCTGCTCTTTGTGATCTTGCTCCATCTGCCTTTGGAGGTGATGTTTGGCACCGCTGTGCTGAATGGCCTGAGTGGGGGATTTACTTACTGGACCGGGGTCATGGCCTTGACCTCAGACACCTCCTCAGAGGAGAAGAGGTCCATCAGACTTATTACAGTTGAGCTGACCTATGGAGTGACAGGGATGATTGGAAGTATTGCATCCGGACACATATTTATTCATTTCAAATACTCACATCACCAGGGTGCAGTGTTGGTAGCCTGGAGCTGTATTTTTTACGCTTTCAGTTTACTTTATAGCACCGTGGATCTAAAAATGTCACCGGAACAAATGCAACCTGGGTCTCTGGGGAAGTAGCAGTTTAGCAGCACAACATCTCTTGACTCTGCCAGCCTATTGGATCAAGGTCAGCATGGAAATGGGTTGTCTGTCAATCGAGCTGCTGATGGAGATGAAGTTGGGCAAGAAAATACAACCGAGAATGAAAGCCAAAGTGAAACGTCAAGGTTACAGGACATTACAAAAGCTCAAGCTAACCCTAGATATAACACGTCAGTGGATAAAATCACTATTGCACTGCTGTTTACAGCTGGGGTTTTGTATGACCTGAGCGTGACAGGTGGAGTGGATGTGTTGCCCATATTTGTACTGAAGGATCCACTGAACTGGAATGCTGTCTGGGTGGGCTATGGTAATGCAGCAGGGTACGCCATCTTCCTGACCAGCTTCCTAGGTGTAGTAGTTTTTTTCCAGGTGTTTGAAGGATACTTCCTTGATTGTGATGGGAATGGTGTCATTTTCCAGCGGGATGCTAATCATGGCCTTCATGAAGTGGACCTTCCTATTTTTTATTGGTAAGAATCATCGCCAGCATTCTGGGACTTTTCTGGACTAAACCTTTTAAAGCCAAGTATTATTATCCATTGTGTCGTGCATGGGATGTCATTTGTATTTTTCACTGTTAGCAACAGAAAGAAAATGAGGAAGCTCTGGGAGAATCATACAATTTTACAACCCATCAAGTTTAGCTGGTGTTTTTCTTGAGCTATGAAGTTTAATTCCAATCTCCTGCTCACTCCCGACATCCTTTAATATTCCTCTTTGTCAAGCAACTAGTTTCCTTGGAAAGGATTTAATGGACTCTGCTTCAAAAATAGCTTGTGGCACAAATTTCCACATTTTAATCATCTTCTGCATAAGAACGTAAGAAATAGGAGCATATGGCCCCTCGAGGCTGTCCGCCATTCAGTAAAATCATGGCTGAACTTCTACATCAACTCCACTTTCCTGCCATAAAGGCATTTTTTGTAAACGCTTCTTTACTTTTGTAATTTTCTTAATTTTGTACCATCTTGTTGTAATCTCTCCAGCCAGTGCAAACAACCTGTAGGTATTTATCATAACCCTTCATAATGTTGACGACCTCTATTACATCATTCTCAACCTGCTCAGTACAATTGAGAAAAGCCTTAATTTCTCATGTCTCTCCTCATAACTCTAACCCTTGACTTCTGGTAACATCATATTGAATTTACACTGTACTTTCCGCATTTCTTTTATATTCTTCTAATGGTGGCCAAATTCAGGTCTAGTATTAGTTCAACATAGAAACATAGAAAATAGGTGCAGGAGTAGGCCATTCGGTCCTTCGAGCCTGCACTGCCATTCAATGAGTTCATAGCTGAACATGCAACTTCAGTACCCCATTCCTGCTTTCTCGCCATACCCCTTGATCCCCCGAGTAGTAAGGACTACATCTAACTCCTTTTTGAATATATTTAATGAATTGGCCTCAACAACTTTCTGTGGCAGAGAATTCCACAGGTTCACCACTCTCTGGGCGAAGAAGTCTCTCCTCATCTCTTATCCTTAGACTATTACCCCTGGTTCTGGACTTCCCCAACATTAATAAGAACATAAGAATTAGGAACAGGAGTAGGCCATCCAGCCCCTCGAGCCTGCTCCGCCATTCAACAAGATCATGGCTGATCTGGCCATGGACTCAGCTCCACTTACCCACCCGCTCCCCATAACCCTTAATTCCCTTATTGGTTAAAAATCTATCTATCTGTGATTTGAATATATTCAATGAGCTAGCCTCAACTGCTTCCTTGGGCAGAGAATTCCACAGATTCACAACCCTCTGGGAGAAGAAATTCCTTCTCAACTCGGTTTTAAATTGGCTCCCCCGTATTTTGAGGCTGTGCCCCCTAGTTCTAGTCTCCCCGGCCAGTGGAAACAACCTCTCTGCCTCTATCTTATCTATCCCTTTCATTATTTTAAATGTTTCTATAAGATCATCCCTCATCCTTCTGAACTCCAACGAGTAAAGACCCAGTCTACTCAATCTATCATCATAAGGTAACCCCCTCATCTCCGGAATCAGCCCAGTGAATCATCTCTGTACCCCCTCCAAAGCTAGTATATCCTTAAGTAAGGTGACCAAAACTGCACGCAGTACTCCAGGTGCGGCCTCACCAATACCCTATACAGTTGCAGCAGAACCTCCCTGCTTTTGTACTCCATCCCTCTCGCAATGAAGGCCAACATTCCATTCGCCTTCCTGATTACCTGCTGCACCTGCAAACTAACTTTTTGGGATTCATGCACAAGGACCACCAGGTCCCTCTGCACCGCAGCATGTTGTAATTTCTCCCCATTCAAATAATATTCCCTTTTACTGTTTTTTTTTCCCAGGTGGATGACCTCACATTTTCCGACATTGTATTCCATCTGCCAAACTTTAGCCCATTCGCTTAACCCATCTAAATCTCTCTGCAGCCTCTCTGTGTCCTCTACACAACCCGCTTTCCCACTAATCTTTGTGTCATCTGCAAATTTTGTTACACTACACTCTGTCCCCTTTTCCAGGTCATCTATGTATATTGTAAACAGTTGTGGTCCCAGCACCGATCCCTGCAGCACACCACTAACCACCGATTTCCAACCCGAAAAGGACTCATTTATCCCGACTCTCTGCTTTCTGTTCGCCAGCCAATTCTCGATCCATGCTAATACATTTCCTCTGACTCCGCGTACCTTTATCTTCTGCAGTAAGCTTTTGTGTGGCACCTTATCGAATGCCTTTTGGAAATCTAAATACACCACATCCATCGGTACACCTCTATCCACCATGCTCGTTATATCCTCAAAGAATTTCAGTAAATTAGTTACACATGATTTCCCCTTCATGAATCCATGCTGCGTCTGCTTGATTGCACTATTCCTATCTAGATGTCCCGCTATTTCTTCCTTAATGATAGCTTCAAGCATTTTCCCCACTACAGATGTTAAACTAATCGGCCTATTGTTACCTGCTTTTTGTCTGCCCCCGTTTTTAAACAGAGGCGTTACATTAGCTGCTTTCCAATCCGATGGTACCTCCCCAGAGTCCAGAGAATTTCATGCCCTTGAAGTTGTATTCTACCTCTAGGTATAAAACTAAGGATTCCACTTTCCCTTTTAATGGCCTTATCTACTTGCATTGCCACCTTTAGATGACCTGTATATCTGCACATCAAAGTCTTTTACTCCATTTAAAATCTTGGCATTTAAGGTATATTTGCTTTCCCTATTCTTACTTGCAAAATATATTGTGTCACATTTTATTGTACTGTATCTGCTATCTAGCTGCGCATCTTGCTACCCGATCTATTTTTTCCTGCAGTCTTTCACAATTTGTTATGTCCCCAATTTGGTGTCATCCTCAAATTTTAATGTTGTTCCCTCAATTCCCAAGTCCAGATAATTTATGTGTCCAGTAAGTGCGAACAGCCCCAATACACTCTTGTAGCATATTTTTCCTGTCTAGAATCTTCCTTTATCCTTACCCTTTACTTCCTGTATCACGTCAGCTCGGCTCAGTGGGTACCACTCTTGCCTCTGAGTGAGAAGATCGTGGGTTCAAGTCCCATTCCAGCGACTTGAGCATGTAATCTAGGCTAACACTTCAGTGCAGCATTAACAGAGGTGCCCTCTTATCAATGCGATGTCAAAGTGAGGCAGTAAAGATTTCATGACAATATTGGAAGCGAAACAGTGTCCTGGCCAACATTTCATCATCATCATCATAGGCAGTCCCTCGGAATCGAGGAAGACTTGCTTCTACTCCAAAAATGAATCCTTAGGTAACTGAACAGTCCAATATGGGAACCACAGTCCCTGTCACAGGTGGGACAGATAGTTGTTGAGGGAAAGGGTGGGTGGGACTGGTTTGCTGCATGCTCTTTCTGTTGCCTGCGCTTGATTTCTGCATGCTCTCGGTGATGAGACTCGAGGTGCTCAGCACCCTCCCGGATGCACTTCCTCCATTCAGGGCGGCCTTTGGCCAGGGACTCCCAGGTGTCAGTGGGGATGTTGCACTTTATCAGGGAGGCTTTGAGGGTGTCCTTGTAATGTTTCCTCTGACCACCTTTGGCTCATTTGCCATGAAGGAGTTCCGAGTAGAGCGCTTGCTTTGGGAGTCTCGTGTCAGGCATGCGAACAATGTGGCCTGCCCAGTGGAGCTGATCAAGTGTGGTCAGTGCTTCAATGCTGGGGATGTTGGCCTGGACGAGGACGCTAACGTTGGTGCGTCTGTCCTCCCAGGGGATTTGCAGGATCTTGCAGAGACATCGTTGGTGGTATTTCTCCAGTGACTTGAGGTGCCTACTGTACATGGTCCATGTCTCTGAGCCATACAGGAGGGCGGGTATTACTACAGCCCTGTAGACCATGAGCTTGGTGACAGATTTCAGGGCCTGGTCTTCAAACAATCTTTTCCTCAGGTGGCCGAAGACTGCACTGGCGCACTGGAGCCGGTGTTGAATCTCGTCGTCAATGTCTGCTCTTGTTGATAAGAGGCTCCCAAAATATGGGAAATGGCCCACGGTGTCCAGGGCCGTGCCGTGGATCTTGAGGACTGGGGGGCAGTGCTGTGTGGCGGGGCACAAAGGACATGATTTTTACAGCACAACAGCTGCAGGAAAAATGCAGGGTACAGCACCAGCCCTTATACATGGCCTTCTTTGACCTTACAAAGGCCTTTGACACTGTTAACCACGAGGGTCTATGGAGCGTCCTCCTCCGTTTCGAATGCCCCCAAAAGTTCGTCACCATCCTCCGCCTGCTCCACGACGACATGCAGGCTGTGATCCTTACCAACGGATCCATTACAGACCCAGTCCACGTCCGGACCGGGGTCAAGCAGGGCTGCGCCATCGCCCCAACCCTCTTCTCAATCTTTCTCGCCGCCATGCTCCACCTCACAGTCACCAAGCTCCCCGCTGGAGTGGAACTAAACTACGGAACCAGTGGGAACCTGTTCAACCTTCGTCGTCCAAGCCCACCCCAACCTCTGTCGTCGAGCTACAGTACGCGGACGACGCCTGCGTCTGCGCACATACAGAAACTGAACTCCAAGTCATAGTCAACGTATTTACTGAGGTGTACGAAAGCATGGGCCTTACGCTAAACATCCGTAAGACAAAGGTCCTCCACCAGCCTGTCCTCGCCACACAGCACTGCCCCCCAGTCAACATTTATCCCTCAACCAACACTATTGAAACAGATTAGATGGTTATCTCATTGCTGTTTGTGGGATCCCACTGTGCACAAATTGGCTACTGTATTTGTCTAAATAGCAACAGTGTCTACAATTCAGAAGTAATTTATTAGCTGTGAAACTCTTTGGGACATCCGGAGGACATAAAATGTACTGTATAAATGCAAGTTTTTTCTTTTCTTTCTCCAACCATCTCTATCCATGTTTCCATTATCTGCAAAGTTCCACATGCCATTCATTACTTTTGCCATAAGTCTTTTACATTATACTTATCAATGCTTTTTGAAAATCCATCATAGACTGGACTCCTTTATCTATCCGCTCAGGGTAACAAAATCAGTGAAGTTTGCAAAGCACCAGCTGCCTTTTATAAATCAGTGCTGACTGTCCCTGATAAGCTCTCAGTAATTTCAACCAAATATTTGGACTTTAGATTTTGAGTTGGCTGTTTATAAAACAGTGCAATAAAAATTCTTTACAAAAAAGTTACAAACGACCATGTGTATCATTAATAGTATGCAAATTTGCACTCATATAACTTAGCCATGGATTCTAAATATCCTGCAGTATATTTTCAGTTTGGTCTTATTTCCGCTACTAAGATGCATGTATTTAATTTTATAATAATTTAAAATTATATAACAGTGCTAAATTTCTACTGACAATATGGTTCTAAATTACTGTTCAGAATTTAGCAGTAAGTTTCCAAACAATGCATATATTAAAGTGCATTGGCAATTTTGCAGTTGAAGTATAGTCTAAGGGGGCAAAATTGTCCCTTTTTATAGCCCCATTACCACCTCCAGGGGAGTGCTAACGGGGCGCAATGTCATTTTCGCCCAGGCGATGAGGACACTACCACCTCGCGGGAAATTGCCCCGGAGGTTTGGGGGGTGCTGTCCCGGCAGTGCTGCACCCCGCGGTTAGCACCCCGGGCCAGCATGCAACCGGCTATGACGTCATTGCCCCAGCCCCGGAAGGTTATCACCCCCAATTAGTGCGAGGGGCAATTGCACCCTCTCAAGCATTTTTGTGTAAAATGTAACCATCACAGATGTTTCTGTCACTTTAATAGAAAAGATCAAAGGTGACCAGGCACAAAACTTTAGCCACATAGATTTTTCGGTTAACCCATTTTCATAGAAGTATACAGTATTTTGCTAATAGACATCAACCCTCTTGATTGTGGAACCGAGGTGTCCAAACATTTAGCTGAAATATATTTGAATAGTGTACACCACAGTATCTATTTACTCACAAATGATCTTACTGCTGTGTGAGCATATCTGAGTTGTGTATACAGTGTTGTACATTGATTTGTCTCGCTGCTTGTCCAACCTCCAGTATTGGATGAGTAGAAATTTCTTCCAGTTAAATATTGGGAAGACCAAAACCATTGTCTTCAGTCCCCACCACAAACTCAGTCCTGACACACCGACTCCATCCCTCCCCCTGGCCACTGTCTGAAGCTGAACCAGACTGTTCACAAACTTTGGTGCCCTCTTTGACCCTGAGTTGAGCTTCCGACCCCATATCCTCTCCATCACCGAGACCACATATTTTCATTTCTGTAACATCGCACATATCCGTCCTTGCCTCAGCACATCTGCTGCTGAAATCCTCATCCATGCCTTTGTTACCTCTAGACTGGACTATTCCAATGCTCTCCTGGCTAGCCTCCCATCTTGCAGCCTCTGTAAACTTGAGCTGATCTAAAATTCTGCTGTCCGTATCATAACTCACACCATGTCTCGGTCACCCATCACCCTTGTGTTCGCTTACCTACATTGGCTCCCGGTCCGAAAGCACCTCAATTTTAAAATTTTATCCTTGTTTTCAAATACCTCCATGGCCTCGCTCTTCTCTATCTCTGTCACCTCCTCCAGCCCTACAATCCTTTGAGATCTTTGCATTCCTCCAATTCTGGCCTCTTGCGCATCCTCGATTTTCTTCGCTCCACCATTGGTGGCCGTGCCATCAGCTGTCTGGGCCCTAAGCTCTGGAATTCCTCCCTAAACCTCTCTGACTCTCTACCTCACTCTCCTCCTTCAAGACGCTCCTTAAAACCGAACTCTTTGACCAAGGTCACCTGCCCTAATATCTCCTTATGTTGCTCGGTGTCAAATTTTGTTTGGTAATGCTCCTGTGGAGAGCCTTGGAATGTTTTACATTAAAGATTCTATATAAATGCAAGTTTTTGTAGTCTAATACTATGTTGTGTATGCAGAGCAAAGCAATCAAATAATGGTTTGAAAAATATAAATTATCAGTTCCATAATAAAGAGGTTAAGTCATGTAATTACTGATAAGGACTGTCAACAGCAGAAGACCAGTGAATTCCAATGAAGAATAATGAATTCCCACAATCACATTAACTCTTACTGAAACAATTAATCACTTCCTCCTCAACCTGCTATCTTTTATCTTGCAGCCCGAGCTGTGATGATGTTTGCCCTTATTCCGCTGACTACAATACGCTCAGTGATTTCTAAGCAGATCGGAGGCACTTCATATGGTTAGTATCTCAGATCCTCATAATCTTCTCCAATTTACAAAATATCAGCTTGTGCAGAGGTTAGTTTTCATTCATTAATGCAAGTGAAAAAACGTTTGACAAGTTGATTTTTTAATGTTGTTGCTGCTTTTTCTGTATACAGGTTCCTTTAACCTATGCAGTATCCCTGAACTGAATCTGGGAAGATAGTCTGTTCCGAGGCCTCCACCAATAACCACGGTGGAAAGAGCCGCAAGGAATGTGAATGCGCTAACTATTTGCCTGTACCTTTCCCAGTATGACGGTCGACACACTTCCAGCCAGAAATGTGAGCCCATTTCCTGCCCACCATAAAAAGAAAGACAGACAGACTTCCGTTTATATAGCATCTTTCACGAACACTGGACGTCTCAAACCGCTTTAAGAACATAAAAACATAAGAATTAGGAACAGGAGTAGGCCATCTAGCCCCTCGAGCCTGCTCCGCCATTCAACAAGATCATGGCTGATCTGGCCGTGGACTCAGCTCCACTTACACGCCCGCTCCCCGTAACCCTTAATTCCTTTATTGGTTAAAAATCTATCTATCCGTGACTTGAATACATAAAATGAGCTAGCCTCAACTGCTTCCTTGGGCAGAGAATTCCACAGATTCACAACCCTCTGGGAGAAGAAATTCCTTCTCAACTCGGTTTTAAATTGGCTCCCCTGTATTTTGAGGCTGTGCCCCCTAGTTCTAGTCTCCCCGACCAGTGGAAACAACCTCTCTGCCTCTATCTTGTCTATCCCTTTCATTATTTTAAATGTTTCTATAAGATCACCCCTCATCCTTCTGAACTCCAACGAGTAAAGACCCAGTCTACTCAATCTATCATCATAAGGTAACCCCCTCATCTCTGGAATCAGCCTAGAGAATGGTCTCTGTACCCCCTCCAAAGCTAGTATATCCTTCCTTAAGTAAGGTGACCAAAACTGCACGCAGTACTCCAGGTGCGGCCTCACCAATACCCTACACAGTTGCAGCAGGACCTCCCTGCTTTCGTATTCCATCCCTCTCGCAATGAAGGCCAACATTCCATTCGCCTTCCTGATTACCTGCTGCACCTGCAAACTAACTTTTTGGGATTCATGCACAAGGACCCCCAGGTCCCTCTGCACCGCAGCATGTTGTAATTTCTCCCCATTCGAATAATATTCCCTTTAAATGTTTTTTTTCCCAGGTGGATGACCTCACACTTTCCGACATTGTATTCCATCTGCCAAACCTTAGCCCATTCGCTTAACCTATCTAAATCTCTTTGCAGCCTCTCTGTGTCCTCTACACAACCCGCTTTCCCACTAATCTTTGTGTCATCTGCAAATTTTGTTACACTGCACTCTGTCCCCTCTTCCAGGTCATCTATGTATATTGTAAACAGTTGTGGTCCCAGCACCGATCCCTGTGGCACACCACTAACCACCGATTTCCAACCCGAAAAGGACCCATTTATCCCGACTCTCTGCTTTCTGTTAGCCAGCCAATTCTCTATCCATGCTAATACATTTCCTCTGACTCCGCGAACCTTTATCTTCTGCAGTAACCTTTTGTGTGGCACCTTATCGAATGCCTTTTGGAAATCTAAATACACCACATCCATCGGTACACCTCTATCCACCATGCTCATTATATCCTCAAAGAATGCCAGTAAATTAGTTAAACATGATTTCCCTTTCATGAATCCATGCTGCGTCTGCTTGATTGCACTATTCCTATCTAGATGTCCTGCTATTTCTTCCTTAATGATAGTTTCAGCATTTTCCCCACTACAGATGTTAAACTAACCGGCCTATAGTTACCTGCCTTTTGTCTGCCCCCTTTTTTAAACAGAGGCGTTACATTAGCTGCTTTCCAATCCGCTGGTACCTCCCCAGAGTCCAGAGAATTTTGGTAGATTATAACTAATGCATCTGCTATAACTTCCGCCATCTCTTTTAATACCCTGGGATGCATTTCATCAGGACCAGGGGACTTTTCTACCTTGAGTCGCATTAGCCTGTCCAGCACTACCTCCTTAGTGATAGTGATTGTCTCAAGGTCCTCCCTTCCCACATTCCTGTGACCAGCAATTTTTGGCATGGTTTTTGTGTCTTCCACTGTGAATACCGAAGCAAAATAATTATTTAAGGTCTCAGCCATTTCCACATTTCCCATTATTAAATCCCCCTTCTCATCTTCTAAGGGACCAACATTTACTTTAGTCACTCTTTTCCATTTTATATATCTGTAACCACGTTTCTGTAATGGCCACCAAATCATACCCATTTGTAATGATTTGTGCCGTCAACTCATTTACTTTATTTCGAATGCTGCGTGCGTTTAGGTAGAGTGTTTTAATACTCGTTTTTAAACCATGATTTTTAGTTTTGACCCCTCCTGCAGCCCCTATATATTCAGTGGCCCTTTACAGCCAATGAAGTACTTTTGGAGTGTAGTCACTGTTGTCATGTAGGAAAGATGGCAGCCAACTTGCAGGCACTGCAAACTCCCACATACAGCAATGTGATAATGACCAGATAATCTGTTTTTGTTATGTTGATTGAGGGATAAATACTGGCCAGGACACCGGGGTAACTCTCCTGCTCTTCTTCGAAATAGTGCCATGGAATCTTTTACGTCCATCTGATGGGGCAGACGAGGCCTCGGTTTAACGTCTCCTTTGAAAGAACATAAGAACATAAGAAATAGGAGCAGGAATAGGCCATCTGGCCCCTCGAGCCTGATCCGCCATTTAATACGATCATGGCTGATCCGATCATGGACTCAGCTCCACTTCCCTGCCCGCTCCCCATAACCTTATTCCCTTATCAGTTAAGAAACTATCTATCTCTGTCTTAAATTTATTCAATGAACCAGCTTCCACAGCTCTCTGAGGCAGTGAATTCCACAGATTTACAACCCTCAGAGAAGAAATTCCTCCTCATCTCAGTTTTAAATAGGCGGCTCCTTATTCTAAGATTATGCCCCCTAGTTCTAGTCTCCCCTATCAGTGGAAACATGCTCTCTGCACCCACCTTGTCAAGCCCACTCATAATCTTATACGTTTCTATAAGATCACCACTCATTCTTCTGAATTCCAATGAGTAGAGGCCCAACCTTCTCAACCTTTCCTCATAAGTCAACCCCCTCATCTCTGGAATCAACCTAATGAACCTTCTCTGAACTACCTCCAAAGCAAGTATGTCCTTTCTTAAATATGGAAACCAAAACTGAACGCATTATTCCAGGTGTGGTCTCACCAATACCCTGTATAACTGTAGCAAAACTTCCCTGCTTTTATACTCCATCCCCTTTGCAATAAAGGCCAAGATTCCATTTGCCTTCCTGATCACTTGCTGTACCTGCATACTAACCTTTTGTGTTGCATGCACCAGGACCCCTAGGTCCCTCAGTTACACTCAGTCTCTTCCTCCAAGTCGTTAATATAGATTGTAAATAGTTGAGGTCCCAGCACTGATCCCTGTGGCACCCCACTAGCTACCGATTGCCAACCCAAGACTCTCTGTTTTCTGTTAGTTAGCCAATCCTCTATCCATGCTAATATATTACCCCCAACCCATGAACTTTTATCTTGTGCAGTAACCTTCTATTGGCACCTTGTCAAATGCCTTCTGGAAGTCCAAATACACCACATCCACTGGTTCCTCTTTATCCACCCTGTTCGTTACAGCCTCAAAGAATTCTAGCAAATTTGTCAAACATGACATCCCTTCATAAATCCAGGCTGACTCTGACTAAATTATGCTTTTCCAAATGCCCTACTACTGCTTCTTTAATAATGGACTCCAACAGTTTCCCAATCACAGATGTTAGGCTAGCTGGTCTATAGTTTCCTGCTTTTTATCTGCCTCCTTTTTTAAATGGGGCGTTACATTTGCAGTTTTCCAATCTGCTGGGACCTCCCCAGAATCCAGGGAATTTTGGTAAATTACAACCAATACATCCACTATCCCTGCCGCTACTTCTCTTAAGACCCTAGGATGCAAGCCATCAGGTCCAGGGGATTTATCCACCTTTAGTCCCATTATCTTATTGAGTACCACCTCCTTAGTGATTGTGATTGTGGTAAGTTCCTCCTCCCCTATAGCCCCTTGACTATCCACTGTTGGGATATTTTCCAACAGTGCAGCACTCCCTCAATACTGTACTAGAGTGGGACTTGAACCCACACCTCAGAGGCGAGTGTGCTACCCACTGAGCCACAGCTGACACATAATATTGGGAGCTTAGCATGCCAGTTAGGGCCCAGAAAATGTTGATGCACTGCCAAATCCATAGGCCATAGAGGTCAGGGAGGCACATGTTGTGATTCCATGCCGGTTTGGCGGAATTTTAACCTTACCCGCCTGGCCAGAAACTAATGGGATTGGGTCAAACAGTATAGAGTAAAATCGGACCGTGTGTTCGACCCGATCCCGTCAGATTCCCGACAGGCCGGCTAAGTTAAAATTTCCCCCAATGTTTATCTTTGGAGATTTGCATTAACAAGTAATATCTTTGCATTACCATATCACTGTAGAGTCCTGTGTAAGCCATGTTCTGCATAGTTGCTAACAAAAAAAAATGATGAAGCACAGCATTTGAATCCTGCAATTGTATTTCAAGGAAAAGTGTTTGGCGGGCTTCAGATTTTACTAACGTTGACGGGAGTCATTGCTTCGACCAGCTTCCTCAGCATTTACATGTCGACACACTACTGGTACCCTACTGTCTGCTTCAGCCTGTCTTCTGTCATCAGTTGCCTGAGTATCATTCCCATAATGTAAGTAAAATAAAACCATAAATACACTGAGTTCTACTGCTGTAGTTGTACTAAAGTAAAGAAAGTTGTTTTTATCATAGTGATCACTCCAATCAATTGGGTTGTGCAGGAGGAAGAAGATGAGGAAATTGCAGGGGGTGGGGGATGGGGAAGAGAATCCCAGATACTGGTACATGGGTTGGTAGCCTGCATACACAGATTTCAGATAATTGGCAAAAGAACAGGGGGGAAAAGAGAATTCTTTTTTTACGCAGCGAGTTATGATCTGGAGTGGACTGCCTGAAAGGGAAGCAGATTTAATAGTAACTCTCAAAAGGTAATTGGATATATACGATTGAAAAGGAAAATATTGCAGGGCTCTGGAGAAATAGCAGGGGAAGTGGGACTAATTGGATAGTTCTTTCAAAGAGCCAGCACAGGCACGATGGGCCGAATGATCTCCTTTTGTGCTATACGATTCTGATAAATTCACTAATGCCACACTTCGGGGGAGCTATGTTTTAAGGCAGCACAGGTCAGAGCATCCAGATACATTGCTGGAGTCACATTTCTGACTCAATTCCTTCTCGAGTATGGCTCCACTGCGAGTGTGAGTTTAGAGGCAGGCCCACTATCAAAATGGTCCTGATTGACAGCAGGTCGGGATCCCGCCCTGAACCCGCCTCTGTGTGAGTTTCTCAGCTGTCAGATGTGTATTTGGATAGCAGACCTGACAGCAAGTGGTGGGACAGGTAATTAACATCATTAAAAAAGGTACTTAAATGCTAGTTAAGAGGATTAAAAGCAGGCACTTACAATTTTACCAACCTTTTGACAGGCTTGTCATGCCTCGGAGAACACGGCAGGTAAGTGGAATCGAGTTCTCAGTGCCTATTACTTTGGCCATTTGACAGCTGCAGAAGTGGTATAAAAGCTACCATTTCACAGCTGTTCACTTTCCAATGTTTGAAGCTGAAGCCTTCAGGATTTGGAAGAGACCTTTGAGCTGTATGCACTTTGGAAGTGTTTGCAGTGAACTCTCTATTCACTGTTGCCTCCTTGGAGCAACCTCTCTCACCATTGACAGATCGCTTGTGTCATCTCAACCTCACCTGCCATCTATTCCAGTAGCATCGGTGCCCTTGAAAAATCTCACCTTGGTCCTTAGAATACCACCACGATCAGTCCCAATACCAACATCACTAAACACACCAGCATCACCACCAACACATAGAAACATAGAAAATAGGAGCAGTAGGTAGGCCACCATTCAATATGATCATGGCTGATCCTCTACCTCAACACCATATTCCCGCTTTTCCCCCATACCTCATGATGCCTTTTGTTTCTAGAAATCTATCTATCTCCCTCTTAAATATATTCAGTGACCGTCTCCACAGCTTTCTGTGGTAGAGAATTCCACAGGTTCACTACCCTCTGAGTGAATAAATTTCTCCTCATCTCGGTCCTAAATTTCCTACCCCGTATCCTGAGATTGTGACCCCTTGTTCTAGACTTCCCAGCCAGGGGAAACATCCTCTCCGCATCCAGTCTATCCAACCCAGTCAGAATTTTATACATTTCAATGAGATCTCGTCTCATTCTTCTAAACTCCAGTGAATACAGGCCTAGTCGACCCAATCTCTCCTCATACGACAGTCCTGCCATCCCAGGAATCAGTCTGGTGAACCTTCGCTGCACTCCCTCTATGGCAAGTATATCCTTTCTTAGGTAAGGAGACCAAAACTGCACACAATACTCCAGATGCAGTGTCACCAAAGCCCTGTATAATTGTAGCAAGGCATCCTTGCTCCTGTACTCAAATCCTCTTGCAATGAAGGCCAACATACCATTTGCCTTCCTAACTGCTTGCTGCACCTGCATGTTTGCTTTCAATGGCCTGTGTACAAGGACACCCAGGTCCCTCTGTACATCGACACTTCCCAAGCCATCACCTTTTAAATAATACTTTGTCCTTTTGTTTTTCCTACCAAAGTGGATAACTTCACATTTACCCACGTTATACTGCATCTGCCATGTGTTTGCCCACTCACTCAACCTATCTAAATCACCTTGCAACGTCTTTGCATTCTCCTCACAACTCACAATCCCACCTAGTTTTGTGCCGTCAGCAAACTTGGAAATATTACATTTGGTTCCCTCATCCAAATCATTTATATATACATTGTGACTAGCTGGGGCCCAAGCACTGATCCCTGTGGTACCCCACTAGTCACTGTCTGCCACCCCGAAAAAGACCCGTTTATTCCTATTCTCTGTTTCCTGTCAGTTAACCAATTTTCAATCCATGCCAATATATTACCACCAATCCTATGTGCTTTAATTTTGCACACTAATCTCTTATGTGGGACTTTATCAAAGGCCTTCTGAAAATCCAAATACACTACGTCACTGGTTCTCCCTTATCTATTCTATCAGTTACATCCTCAAAAAACTCTAGTAGGTTTGTCAAACATGATTTTCCTTTCATAAATCCATGTTGACTTTGTTTAATCCTGTTGATATTATCTAAATGTGCCGTTATCACATCCTTTATAATAGACTCTAGCATTTTCCCTACTACTGATGTCAGGCTAACCGGTCTGTAGTTCCCTGTTTTTTCTCTCTCCCTCCTTTTTTTAAATAGTGGGGTTACATTTGCCACTCTCCAATCTGAAAGAACTGTTCCACAATCTATAGAATTTTGGAAGATGACTACCAATGCATCTACTATTTCCATGGCTACCTCTTTTAGTACTCTGGGATGCAGATCATCAGGCCCTGGGGATTTATCTGCTTTCAGTCCCATTAGTTTCTCCAGCACTATTTTCTTACTAATAATCATTTCCTTTAATTCCTCTTGCTCACTAGACCCTTGGTTCTCTAGCATTTCTGGGACGTTATTTGTGTCCTCTTCCGTGAAGACAGAACTGAAGTATTTATTTAATTGTTCTGCCATTTCCTTGTTCCCCATTACAAATTCTCCCGTTTGTCTGTAAAGGACCTACATTTGTCTTCATTAGTCTTTTTCTTTTTACATACTTGTAGAAACTTTTGCAGTCGGTTTTTATGTTCCTTGCAAGTTTACTCTTATACTCTATTTTTCCCCTCTTAATTAATCTCTTGGCCCTTTATTGCTGAATTCTAAACTGCTCCCAATCCTCAGGCTTGCTACTTTTTCTGGCAACTTTGCATAACTCCTCTTTGGATCTAATACTATCCTTAATTTCTTTTGTTAGCCATGGTTGGACCACTTTTCATTTTGTGTTTTTACGCCAGAAAGGAATGTATAACTGTTGCAATTCATGCATTCTTTCCTTAAATATTAGCCATTGCCTATCCACTGTCATGCCTTTTAATGAATCTTCCCAATCTATCATCGTCAATTCATTTCTCACAGCTTCGTAATTTCCTTTGTTTAGATTTAGGACCCTAGTTTCGGATTGGACTACTTCACTTTCCATCTTAATAAGAAATTCATTCATGTTAAGGTCACACTTTCCTAAAGGACCCCGCTCAACAAGAATGTTAATTAACCCCTTCTCATCGCACAATAGCCAACCTAGGATAGCCAAACTTCGCCGCAAACACCTGATGCTGCACAGTACACAGAGCATCAGCACCCAACCACATTGCTGCTGATGGCCTCACCATGGCCACATTTACTTCACTTTATGCTGTACGCCCTGACTGTCACATGATGCGCCAGGTTGGCACCACCCCACACCAGCTCCATGAAGCATCCCTGCAATGTCCAAACCATTCCATTCACACTCATCACCATTGTGGGGGGTATCGTTATGTCTCACCATTCACTACTCACTGAGCCACTGACAAAGGTGCTCACAAATCTCTCCAACAATGCAAAGTCCTGAAAATAAAGATTTCAATGTTTGACAACACATCAACATTAACTATACACGAACATTGGCTAAAGGACCCAAGTGCTACCCTTGAATGTTGTTATTTGGTACGATTGGACAAGGATGCGGTTGAGTGAGGGGTGGCTAGTGAAATGGGGAACAGAGAGGGATGGGTGGGGGTGCAAGGTAAGTTGGTGTGAGTAAGGATATGCAGGAGTAGGGTAGGGAAGGCAGAGTGATGGGGATGTGATAAGTGGCACAGCAGGATGAGGTTGACTGTGACTTTGCAGTGATGTTTCGTGATCTACTGAGATCATTGAAAGGTTTGTGCCACTGCAGCCTGGTCCTCCTGTTAACATCCCTGCTCGGGTCCCCCTGTGCAATGTGCAAGCAGGCTGCATTGGGGTCCTGGGGAAGTGGTGAACCTCCCTGCATGCTGTGACTCCCTCCATAAGCATCTGGAGCAGTCATGGGAGAGCCTGGTGCAGCCGTGCCCCTCTGTGCAGTGCTTGTCAGTGTTTGCAGCACCTCAATGCTGACTGTACAGATTTGAGGGCCTGGTCTTCGAACACACTTTTCCTCAGGCAGCCAAAGGCTGCACTTGCGCACTGGAGGCAGTGTTGAATCTCGTCAGCAATGTCTGCTCTTGTTGATAAGAGGCTCCTGAGGTATGGGAAATAGTCCACGTTGTCCAGGGCGGGCCGCACCGTGGACCTGGATGACTGGGGGTGAGGGGGGGGGGGGGGGGGGAAGTGCTGTGCGGCGAGGGCGCACTGCAGAACACTGTCAAAATCATTGTTGGCATGGTACCTTTAAGGAAACCAGCTGATGACACGTCATTAAATGATATCATCAGACCGGCTTCTCCTTAATTGACCAGGTAGCCAGCAAGGCGGGCTTAACAAATATTAATCACACAGGAAACATGTGAATGCAGAATAGAAAATTGGTATTTGCTCTTTCTATTGTTACCTGCAGACTTCTGACATATTCCACTTCCTTTGCAGCATTGTAGAACGCAGATTGTCGGATCCATCCAGATACTCCAGAATTCCAGAAGACTGATGTGAATCAAGGAGATGTGAGAAAAGTACTGTGTACAGAGCTCAAAACTATTGCAGCAAAAACACCAGACAGACAGATTACTTAATCGCAGCTTATTTGTGCCAAAATAACCCAGTCTGTCCTAGCATTTTTTTTTAAATTTATTTATGAGATGTGGGTGTTGCTGGCAAAGCCAGCATTTATTGCCCATCTCTAACTACCCTTGAGAAAGTGGTAGTGAGAGCCAACTTCTTGAAACGCTGCAGTCCGTATGGTGAAGGTTCTCCCACAGTGCCTTTCGGGAGAGTTCCAGGATTTTGACCCAGCAACAATGAAGGAATGGCGATATATTTCCAAGTCAGGCTGGTGTGTGACTCGGAGGGCAACTTGCAGGTGATGGTGTTCCCGTGCGCCTCCAGCCCTTGTCCTTCTAGGTGGTAGAGATCGTCAGTTTGGGAGGGGCTGTCGAAGAAGCCTTGGCGGGTTGCTGCAGTGCATCTTGTAGATGGTACACACTGCAGCCACGGTGCGCCGGTGGTGGAGGGAGTGAATGTTTAAGGTGGTGGGTAGGGTGCCAATCAAGCGGGCTGCTTTGTCCTGGATGGTGTCAAGCTTCTTGAGTGTTGTTGGAGCTGCACCCATCCAGGCAAGTGGAAAGCATTCCATCACACTCCTGACTTGTGCCTTGTAGATGGTGGAAAGGCTTTGGGGAGTCAGGAGATAAGACAATCACTGCAGAATACCCAGCCTCTTACCTGCTCTTGTAGCCACAGTATTTGTGTGTGGTCCAATTAAGTTCCTGGTGATCCCCAGGATGTTGATGGTGGGGGTTTCATTGGTGGTAATGCCTTTGAATGTCACTGGGTGTGGTTAGACTCTTCTGACCTTATGATGGAGGGAAGGTCATTAATGAAGCAGCTGAAGATGGTTGGGCCTAGGACACTGTCCTGAGGAACTCCTGTAGCGATGTCCTGGAGCCAGATGATTGGCCTCCAACAACCTCAACCATCTTCCTCTGTAGAGTTTTCCCCCTGATTCCATTGACTTTAATTTTAATAGGGCTCCTTGATGCCACACTCGGTCAAATGCTGCCTTGATGTCAAGGGTAGTCACTCTCACCTCACCTCTGGAATTCAGCTCTTTTGTCCGTGTTTGGACCAAGGTTGTAATGAGGTCTGGAGCCGAGTGGTCCTGGCGAAACCCAAACTGAGCATCGGTGAGCAGATTATTGGTGAGTAAGTGCCGCTTGATAGCAGTGTCAACGATACCTTCCATCACTTTGCTGATGGTTGAGAGTAGACTGATGGGACAGTAATTGGATTTGTCCTGCTTTTTGTGGACAGGACATACCTGGACAATTTTCCACATTGTCAGGTGGATCGCCATCATCATAGGCAGTCCCTCGAACGAGGATGACTTGCTTCCACATGAGTTCACAGATATTTCAATGAAGGACCTGATGTTCCAGTCCTGAACTCCAATTGAGGGGGTGGAAGATGCCTGTGCGTGGATTTTTTTAACGTGTGGTGTTTTTAACGTTGCACATCAGCCACCACACGGGCTTGACAGAGCTCGGCCTTTATCCAGTGGTAAGGATTAACCAGCATGACTGGAGACCTGCTCTGCTGCATGGGCCGAGTGCGCACACATATCGCAGTGTGGGCTAGCCCGTGCTGTCCCTGGGCCCTCAGCTCATTCGCCGCACTTCCGCCATGATATCCCACCACCCCTCCACCACAAAAACATTCACCGCATCTCCGCCACGATCTCCCACCGCACCAAACATTCGCCAAACCTCCGTCATGATCACCCACCAAATCTCAGCCACGATCCCTCATCACTCATCCGCCCCAATCACTCGTAAATCCGCCACGACCTTCCTGCTCCTCTGCTTTACTAGGGCCCCGCCGATGCTCCTGCCCATACTGCAAACGGCAACCTGGGTACTGATGATGTCACCCAGTCGCCCACCTCAAAGCCGTTGCACTCTTGTGTCAGCTCGCGCTGGAAGCTGCAGTGGAATGCTTCAGCTCTTTATCCTCCCGACCTGCGGTGGTGTTCCCTCGCAGATCGGGGTGACCCACAATGTTCCAGGGCCCGGCGCTCCAGCTCTTTATCCTCCCGACCTGTGGTGGTCCCTCACAGGTCAGGGTGGCCCACGATCCACAGGTGGATGCCAGTGTTGTAACTACTGGAACAGCTTGGCTAGAGGTCTGGCTAGTTCTGGAGCACAGTACGACAGCCGGGATGTTGTTCGGGCCCACAGCCTGTTCTGTATCCAATGCACTGAGCCGTTTCTTGATATCACATGGAGAGAATCGAATTGGCTGAAGACTGGCTTCAGTGACGATAGGAACCTTAGGAGGAGGCCGATATGGATCATCCACTCGGCCCTTCTGGCTGAAGATGGTTGCAAATACATCAGCCTTGTCTTTTGCACTTGCGTGCTGGACTCAGCCATCATTGAGGATGGGGATATTCACGGAGCATCCTCCTCCTGTTAGTCATTTAATTGTCCACCACCATTCATGACTGGATGTGGCAGGACCACAGAGCTTTGATTTGATTCATTGGTTGTGGGATTGCTTAGCTCTGTCTATAGCATGCTGTTTAGCATGTATATAGTCCTGTGTTGTAGCTTCACCAGGTTGGCACCTCATTTTTAGGTACGCCTGGTACTGCTCCTGGCATGCTCTTCTACACTCCTCTTTGAACCAGGGTTGGTCCCCTGGCTTGATGGTAATGGTAGAGTGAGGAATATGCCGGGGCATGAGGTTACAGATTGTGGCAGAATACAATTCTGCTGCTGCTGATGGCCCATAGCACCTCATGGATGCCCAGTGTTGAGCTGCGAGATCTGTTCTGAATATATTCCATTTAGCACGGTGGTCGTGCCACACAACACTTCATCTCCATAACGACTGTGCGGCGGTCACTCCTACAAATGCTATCATGGACAGATGCATCCGCGATAGGTAGATTGGTGAGAACAAGGCCAAGTAGGTTTTTCCCCTCATGTTGGTTCTCTCACCACCTGCCACAGGCCCAGTCTGGTAGCTATTTCCTTCAGGACTCAGCTCGGTCAGTCGTGGTGCTACCAAGCCACTCTTGGTGATGGACATTTAATTCTCCCACCCACAGTACTTGCTATCCTCAGTGCCTCTTCCAAGTGGTGTACAACATGGAGGAGTACTGTACGATGTGCGGAAATAATCCCTCACACCGTCCAACAGTTTATAGAGTTCGGATCTGTGGAACAGAACAACACAAAATCCAATGAGTCTGTGAAAAACTTCTTTTTACATCAGCAAGAAATTACAAGCAAGTTCATATAAAACTATTGTGTATAATACCTTCTTGATTATACTTCAGCATACACAGGATTATTCCCTTACTTTAAAATCAAGCTATGATAAGCAAACACCACATACCTACGAACACCAGCGAGTGGTCGGTTTGGTGATGACTAGACGTACGACTTTAATTTGCAACTGACCAGGTTGCGCTCGACTGTAGCCCCGAATGTCTTTTCACAGCACTGTTTATACCTCAAACCTTGGTAACTTGCCCACTGCCTGCATCTGGTAGTTGTTTTCTTAATTTCTTCTTATCAACAGTCAGTTAATTAAATGCTTTACATCAGTGGATTGAAAGAAATCATTGTCTACAGATGGTCTTGTTTTCCTCGTGATAGCTCAACAGTTCGTTCCTGTCCTAGGTCAGTTACTTCCCTTATCTGTAAAAACAGTTTGCTGCTTCAACAATTTTATAGAAGTTCTCTCAGGAATCAGGTTGGTTTCTCAAAGCATGCTGGTTCATTTAATTTGGTCAAGCTTTTCAGTTTGGTCAAGTGCCAGAAAATGTATGGCAAAAATGGTGTATTCTTACAGTCCACCCTCAAGTGGCTGTGCACCAAAATCCTGGGTCACAGGCACTTACAATTAGTAGTCGTTGTCTTCTTCCTTCGGCATCTTCTGTAACACCTCGAATTACTCACACAGCTTGTGTCTCCTGTTAACACGGCAGATTATCAATAGATACAATACAATCCCTAACTGCACAATGTCCAAAATGTATGATATAATCCTTATCCAGGGATGAAGGTCGATATTCATACCAATGTCACACCAGGACAAATCGTCCCCGACCTTAAACATGTCTTTACGCAGTTCATGGTGTTGGGAATATGCCGATTTAAGCCAATTTCTGGTCACTTTGATAATCAGGATCGACTGTAAAACCAATCTGGTGGATATATTGTGTTTAATCAGAGTTTAAGACGGAATATAACACATTAGTTATATAGCAAAAGCATATAACCATAACAAATAGTTAATACCCATCCCGATCAAACAAACGGCCGGCACACATGAGCAGTTCTCTGGCTTGCAGTCTCTTTCTCTGTCTAGAGCTTCCTTCGGTAAAGCATGGGATCACTCGAAGAGTGCTCGACCAGCTCGATTTTTGTTTCACTCTCCCCTCACACCATCTGTGAGAGCAACCTTGAGGAGGCTACCTTTATTCTATTTTTAGGAGTGGGCCTGACCCTGGATATTGACAAGACCTTTTGACCTATAGAAGTTTCCCTAAAAAACTCAATATCCAATAAGGCTTTTAATTCTTTGTCTCGATTCTCAAAACAAAGCCCGTCCTAAAGATGTCTTACGATTTTGACCACGTCACTCTCTGCTTACACTAACCCAGGATTTCTTCCTGTGGAAATCGTTTCATCTCCTGTCCATATTCGTTTGGGTACAATACTGAAGCCCAAACCAGAAAACTGCTCGCTTCAGAGTGTTACCTCCTTTACAACGTGGCAATATGTTTACGTTAACTCTCCCAACTTCTATCCATTATCTTCGCTAGCAGTTTTGTTAAGCTAACTTCAAATCCTACCCTTCACAATATACGTAAAATACATAAACAAGGTTCAAGACTTAAACTTAAAAACAACAGATAATCGCTTAGCAACAGGGAGATTGTATATCCTCCGTAAGAAACCAAGACATTAGCATTTCTCTGATTCGAATAGACTTTCAGTCTGCAATGCAAAACAATGATTTAAACACAGCATTCGTATCAGTTTTATACATGTTTCCAACAATGGTTTTTCTGGACCAAGGTATAATAGTGCTTTTGGGACTGACTAACGTGTCTCATCAACATTACCAAGTGTTAGGCAGAGGTGGAATGTCATAGCCGAACTGAGTCACATACTGGTGTAATTTTAACTCATCTTTTATAGCGATATCTACTTGCCTATACGAATAAATGCTTAATGAAACCCGCGGCCCAATTCTCACAGGTTGGACTGGGGTAAAGCAAAAGGTTCCCGCCACGATAGGGCAAGTCAAGTTGTTACCGTACTGGTATTCCCGGTGCATGGTAGTCACACAATATTTACCCTTCCCTCTATATGCAGATCGTACGGGGAAATGCTGTCCCGCAATCACCTTCATGTTCCATACTTTCTCATTCCAATCAAACCCGCGTGGAGGGGCTGGATGCTCGATTACGTCGTAAGGGCAAATGAATGTGTCGCAAGCTTGAGCATACCTGGTAAGGTCTGGGGCCACCCATGTAGTCCCATCCACCCAAGTCACATACTTTGGAGGTTCACTATGCTCTCCATGACGTACTCCTATGTTCTCCACACGGAACAGAGGAATTGGGGTCGCTCCTTCGGGTAGTATGGGATAATATAATACCGTCCCTAACAGGGCGATGTTGTTCTGTTCCTGTAGATGGCACTCGTGTTTCACCGGGTGCACCTGTACCAACCTCCTGATTTGGAACATATTTGTGGTAAGTTGGTAACGGGGCATACCCTCAGATCTTGATCAGTCACCCACGAGGGGGGCTTCCCCTCAGCAATCCGCTGCAGGTTTTCTCAGGCTTATTTCACTAACCAAGATCCATACATTATACATACAACGGCTTTCCCGTTCTCTATAATCTGATTTATCTTTTTAGTACGGGATTCTAAATGTTTAACCACATCCTGAAGATGAATGGTCATAATGTGGTCCTTCTCCAATTCCATGTAATTTAACGGTTTTAATTCTGATTCCGCCAAGGGTATACTGGTCCTCTCCCAAAATCCCTTGATTAATTCCCGTATCAATCTCCCAATAGCGCTATCACAGCCTTGCACCAACCAGGTAGTCCCACTTCAGTCAGATTTAATATTACAGCTACCACCTCATGATGCATATCATGGTATAATATCCGAGTTGGGATTACCACTAGCCCATTTGTCGGTCTTGGGGTGTGTTTAGGGTGTACGCCCTGAGTTACATGTTATCTTTCCCGTGAATGTGTTTAATCAGAGGGGAAGGAACTCTTGGACGAGCTTTTAATTCCACTGCATGAATACCTGCATTCTCATCACCACATCCCTTTACATGATAGATGGGCACACTGGTATTGTTACTATACCACTGATAGAGTTCCCTGGCCCTATTGTGATCAAACATCGTACAGCTAGTTACCTCCTCCCTGATTTCCAGATCTGCAGCCTGACTGTCCGGGTCCAATTTAAACCCACAGGTTCTCACCCTCGGGCTGACACGTCGTAAATTCCCTCATGAGTTTCCCACCATCGGGGCCAACACAACTGGGTATATCCAGTGCCTTGGGATTGGGTCGGGTAATCTACATTTCCGCGAGGGTCTCGTACTTGGTGATACCTTGTGTGGTCACCCACTTCCGCCTGTACGAACCACACCTTTGGTTCATTCAGATGTACTATAGGGCGATTGTTGCATTTTATGTATACCCCTCCCCCTACCTTCTTGAAACTCATAGGTGGTGACCCATACTGTAGCCGAGCACACGGTTTCACAATTACCCTTAATATACTGGAGGGTAACGTTCCAAGCCTCGCCTTGGAGTGGTATCGCCAGGACAATTGTGATCGAGCTGTTATAACGGGAATGACTAAGAATGTTCCAGTATGCCGAAGAGGCAGATGTTGAATCTTCAAGATAAAGCAGAATCCCGATCATGGGCCAGAATAATTCCTTCATGCTATTCATCTTGCCTGTGGGGGACAAGGGACAAAATCAGAGTGTTACTTCCAGTTTTGCATCCCATGTGCACCCACACTATACCCTCGGCCGTTCCTACTTCGACCACACACGATATTTTAGGGATGTCTTTTTCTTTCTCCTACTACGTCGTGGTGGCTGTAGGGCTTGTCTGTGGACAGGAGGTGATTCCGGATCTGGGGCCGGTGAAATTGCCACAGCTCCCATGTCCTGTCCACCTTCACTTGAATCATACCTGTACCTGAGGAGGCGCCCTTTCCGGTGGAAGCGTCTCATTGGGTGGGGCTGTCCCATTAGGCACCGCTTCTTCATCATCCCACTGAAGAGGATGAATCCGGCTCACCATGCTCATGGTTGTAGCTTGTCCTTCTTCAGCTGCTGGTGGGCTGAAAAAGCTTTATCTGGTTAATAAGAAACTAATTGATTTTCTGAGGTAACCAAACCGCGTACGCCATGAGACTGGCTTTGTCAACAATGCTATGCGGTCCCTTGTATAGGGATTTAAACACTCCCACCCTCGCATAGTTTCATACCATTATCTGGCTTCCCACCTCCCATTCTTGAGGTTTACTCGGGACCAGATGTAATCGATTACGTTGGTGTGCCCTCCCAATGTGCTGGGCAGCCCTCAATTTCAATTTCTTTAATGTTTCCCAAAGGTCGTTTAAGAACTTGACCCGAGTCACATCCTTAATCTGTCAGTTAGAGTACGGACCAATAAATGCATGGGGGTTCACATGGATCTCCCGGTTACCAATTCATGAGTGGAGTAGCCAATCCCTTTAGATTTATTACTACGGATTCCTGTCAGGATTAGGGGAAATACTTCATCTCACTTCATGTGCTGTTCGTTTAATTCCTATTGCAAGGCTAACTTTAATGAGAGACACAGACTGGGGAAGAGAGAGAGAGAGAGAGATTGGGGAAGGGGGGGAGAGACAGATACTGGGAGAGGGAGAGAGAGAGAGACTGGGGTGGTGAGAGAGACAGAGAGAGACTGAGGTGGGGAGAGAGAGAGAGACTGGGTGAGAAAGAGAGAGAGACTGGGGTAGAGAGCGAGAGAAACTGGGGGAGAGAGAGCGAGAGAGACTGGGGGAGAGGGAGAGAGAGAGAGAGACTGGAGGAGAGAGAAAGAGACTGGGAGAGAGAGAGAGAGAGACAGGGGGGGGAAGAGAGAGAGACAAACTGCGGGCGAGAGAGACAAACTGGGGGCGAGAGAGAAAGAGAGAGCGAGAGACTGGGGAGGGGGAGAGAGAGACTGGGGGGGGATAGAGAGAGAGAGACGGGGGGGGGGAAAGAGAGAGAGAGAGAGACTGGGGGGGAGAGAGAGAGAGAGAGAGAGACTGGGGGGGAGAGAGAGAGAGAGAGAGAAATTGGGGATAGAGAGAGAGAAGGGGAAACACTGGGGGGGGGGGGGGAGAGAGAGAGAGACTGGTGGAGAGAGAGAGAGACAGAGAGACTGGGGGGGAGAGAGAGAGAGAGAGAGAGAGAGAGAGAGAGTGTGGGGGGAGAGAGAAAGACTGGGGGAGCGAGAGAGAGAGAGACTGTAGGAGAGAGAGAGACTGGGGGGGAGAGAGAGAGAGAGAGAGACTGGGGGAGAGAGTGGGAGAGACTGGGGGAGTTGAGAGAGAGTGTGGGAGAGAGACTGGGGAGAGAGAGTGAGAGAGAGAGAGACTGGGGAGAGAGAGTGAGAGAGACTAGGAGAGAGAGAGAGAGAGAGAGGGAGACTGGGGGAGAGAGAGAGAGACAGAGACTGGCGGGGGCAGAGAGAGAGAGAGAAACTGAGGGAGGGAGAGAGAGAGAGAGAGAGAGAGAGAGAGAGAGAGACTGGGGGAGAGAGGGAGAGAAACTGGGGGAGAGAGAGAGATAGACTGCGGAAGAAAGAGAGAGAGAGACTGGTGGAGAGAGAGAGAGAGCGAGCGAGAGAGAGACAGGGGAGAGAGAGAGAGAGAGAGAGAGAGAGAGTGACACGGGAGAGAGAGAGGGAGAGAGAGAGAGAGAGAGACGGGGGGGGGGAAGAGTGAGAGTGATAGACTGGAGGAGAGAGAGAGAGAGAGAGAGAGACTGGGGGAGAGAGAGAGAGAGAGAGACTGGGGGAGAGAGAGAGAGAGAGAGACTGGGGGGCAGGAAGAGAGAGAGAGAGAGACAGAGGCTGGGGGGCGGGGGGGGGAGAGAGACAGAGACTGGGGGGGGGGGAAAAGAGAGAGAGAGACTGGGGGAGAAAGAGAGAGAGAGACTGGGGGAGAAAGAGAGAGAGAGACTGGGGGGGTGAGAGAGAGACTGCGGGAGAGAGGGAGAGACTGATGGAGAGAGAGACTGGGGGCAGGAAAGAGAGAGAGAGAGAGAGACTGGGGGGGAGAGAGAGAGAGAGAGAAAGAGAGAGACTGGGGGGGGAGAGAGAGACTGCGAGACAGAGAGAGAGATGGGGAGATAGAGAGAGAGAGAGAGAGACACGGGAGGGAGTGACTGGGGAGAGAGACTGGGGGAGAGAGAAGAGAGAGTGAGAGACTGGGGGAGAGAGAGAGAGAGAGAGAGAGAGAGAGACTGGGCTAAGGAGAGAGAGAGAGAGACGGATAGAGAGAGAGAGAGAGAGAGAGAGAGACTGGGGTATGTCATGTATCTCACACTACTGTACATAACTGTATCTTACCATGCTCTACATGACTGTAACTAGATATGACCTGTAACCACAAGCATACTTTACCACCAGGGGTGCACTTGCAGGAGACACTGCATACCTGTTCCGGGAATATAAAGGCAGTTCTCAGGCAAGTGTGGCACTCGAGAGCTGAGAAATAAAGGTGCAGGTCCAGAGTGACCTTGACTTCAGCATGTGCCTCTTGTAAGTCTGTACTGCAGGGTCAGGACTTCACAGTGGCGACGAGTTACAGGATCACATAATCCACAGAATGGCTACCAACAGCTCAGATGAGAAATACAATGCTGGAGACAATTGGGAGGACTTTATAGAAAGGCTCCAGCAAAGCTTTGTAACCAAAGACTGGTTGGGCGACGATAAGGCAGACAAGAGAAGAGCCCATCTCTTGACCAGCTGTGGCTCGAAAACATACACCTTAATGAAAGACCTGCTGGCACCCGAGAAACCAGCAAGCAAGTAGTTTGAGGAATTGAGCACACTGGTGAGAGAACACCTCAAGCCAGCGAGCAGCCTACACATGGCCAGACACAGGTTCTACAACTACAGACGCTGTGTGGGCCAGAGCATACCCGACTTTGTAGCGGAACTTCGGAGGCTGGCTAGTTTATGTGAGTTCTCCGATGCACTTAGGAGAGAAGTACTGAGAGACTTTTTTATTGAAGGAATAGGCCACGCAGGCATATTCCGAAAGCTTATAGAGACCAAGAACTTGACCCTAAAGGCAGCTACACTGGTCGCACAGATATTCTTGGCAGGAGAAGAAGAAACGAGGTTGATCTATACTGCGGGTACGACAACTAACGAAATATCGGAACAAGGGGTTCACAGCGTGAAACAAGCCGCTACCCCCACACACAGACAAAGGCAGGAGAGCAGGCCTTCAACAGCAGGCAGTGGCGCCAGAAGCCATCAAGGGCCACATGAACGGCCGTTCACATCTCATCAACCCACAATGCGAGCAATCAACTACAGACTGTGAGAAGCTCAAGAGAGATCAGCCAGACGCAGCTCATCCTTCGGAAACAATGGAAGCGGTCTGTGCTGGAGATGTGGGGGAAGGCACTCAACAAGGGGGTGTCGATTTCAGCATGCCGTTTGCAGAAACTGCAACTATACAGGGCATTTGGCTCACATGTGCAGAAAAACAGCAGCTCGGCTGGTATACGAATCGGAAGGGTCGGAAAGCGGACCAGAAGACGGTGGGGACAGTGCCCGGGACACCGAGGTACAGCGGGTCAACACGATCGATGTCCACTGTTCTTACAACAAGATGCCTCCAATAATGATGAGGGTCCTACTCAACGGGATACCCGTCAACATGGAACTGGACACGGGAGCTAGGCAATCTCTCATGAGCGTCCAACAATTTGAACAGCTGTGGCCGCACAAAAGCAACAGACCAAAACTCACAAGGATCGACACCAAACTAAGGAACTATACCAAAGAAATCGTCCCAGTCCTTGGCAGCGCCATGCTCTCAGTCACACACAAAGGGACGGTGAAGCGACTTCCCCTGTGGATTGTCCCTGGAGATCTCCCAGCACTGTTGGGGAGAAGCTGACTGGCAAAACTAAGTTGGAAATGGGATGATGTTCACGCCATGTCGTCAGAGGAACGGACCTCCTGCTCAACAGTTCTAAGTCGTTTTGAACATCTCTTTCAGCCAGGTGTGGGCACCTTCAAAGGGGCTAAAGTTAAAATCTACATCACACAGGATGCCAGACCGGTCCATCACAAGGCTAGAGCTGTGCCTTATGTGATGAGGGAAAAGATTGAACACGAACTGGACCAGCTTCTGCGGGAAGACATTATCTCACCCGTGGAATTTAATGACTGGGCAAGTCCCATCGTCCCCGTCATGAAGCCTGATGGATCCGTACGAATCTGTGGGAATTACAAGTCTACCAAAAACAGAGTCTCCCTACAGGACCAATACCTGCTGCCCAGAGCGGAGGAAAACTTTTCTCGAAACTAGATCTCACATCTGCATATATGATGCAAGAACTGACCGAAGAGTCTAAGCTACTCACCACCATCAACACACATCGAGGCCTCTTTATATACAATCAATGCCCATTTGGCATCAGGTCGGCAGCTGCTATATTCCAGTGCAACATGGAGAGTCTGCTCAAGTCCATCTCGGGGACGGTTGTGTTTCAAGATGACATACTCATCACGGGCAGGGACACCGACTCCCATCTCCACAATTTGGAGGAAGTACTAAGTCGATTGGATCGGGTAGGCCTAAGAGTTAAGAAATCCAAGTGTCTGTTTCTCGTGCCCGAGGTTGAATTTTTGGGCAGAAGGATTGCTGCTGATGGAATCCGCCCAACAGAATCCAAAACCGAAGCAATTCATCTGGCACCCAGGCCCCGGAATGTCTTTGAACTGCGCGCCTTTCTCGGGCTACTCAATTACTTTGGGAACATTATGCAGAATGTGAGCACGCTGCTGGAGCCTCTCCACGTGCTACTCAGAAAGGGGTGCAATTGGTTTTGGGGGGACGCCCAAGAACGCGCCTTCAATAAGGCACGCAACCTTCTATGTTCCAAGAGTGTTTTAGCCTTTTTTGACCCAGGTAAAAAGCTAGTTCTTACATGTGATGCATCAGCGTATGGGGTCAGGTGCGTTTTACAGCATGTCATTGACGCGGGTAAATTACAACCATTGCTTATGCCTCCAGGTCACTTTCGCGGGCGGAGCGCGGGTACGGTATGGTTGAGAAGGAGGCGCTCGCGTGCGTGTATGGTGTCAAAAAGATGCACCAATACCTTTTCGGGGCCAAGTTCACATTAGAAACCAACCACAAACCCCTCACGTCTCTGCTGTCCGAGTGCAAGGCAATAAACGCCAACGCCTCGGCACGCATTCAGCAGTGGGCACTCATGCTGGCGTCTTACGACTACACAATAAGGCACAGACAACTGTGCCGACGCGCTTAGCAGGCTACCCCTGGCGACCACGGAAGGGTCTGACGAACAGGACTGTGAGATGGTCATGGCAATCAATGCCTTTGAATCCACAGGTTCGCCCATGACGGCTCGCCAAATCAGAGCCTGGATGACCAGCAACCCCACGTTATCCTTAGTCAAAAGATGTGTCCTAACTGGTGACTGGGCAGAGGCTGGCGATGCCTGCTCAGAGGAGATCAAACCTTTCCATAGCCACATGTATGAACTATCACTACAGGCAGACTGCCTGATGTGGGGCAGCTGAGTAGGTATGCCCTTGCGAGGCAGAGAGACATTTGTCCGGGAGTTCCACCGCGAGCACCCGGGGATTGTCCTTATGAAGGCCATAGCCAGATCCCACGTCTGGTGGCCTGCATTGACGCGGACTTGGAGCTCTGCGTCCGGCGGTGCACCATTTGTGCCCAACTCAGTAATTCCCCCAGGGAGGCCCCCCCCTAAGCCCCTGGCCCACCAAACCGTGGTCCCGGGTGCATGTAGACTATGCGGGCCCATTCATGGGCAAAATGTTCCTTGTAGTCGTCGATGCATTTTCAAAGTGGATCAAGTGCACCATTTTAAACTCGAGCACCACCTCCACCACTGTGGAGAGCCTCAGAACCATGTTTGCAACGCACGGAATTCCTGACATATTGGTCAGTGATAATGGTCCATGCTTCACCAGCGCAGAATTTCAAGATTTTATAGTTGACCACGGCATAAATCACGTTAAGACGGCACCATTCAAGCCGGCCTCCAATGGCCAGGTGGAGCGAGCAGTGCAAATCGTTAAACAACGCATGCTAAAAATCCAAGGTCCCACGCTGCAGAGCCGCCTGTTGCGACTGCTGCTGGCATACAGATCTCGTCCGCATTCGTTGACTTGGGTTCCCCCCGCGCAACTATTGATGAAACGGACATTAAAGACTAGGCTCTCATTAATCCTCCCAGACATGCATGAAATTGTTGAGGCAAAGCACCGGAAGCTAACTGAGTACCATGACCGAAATTCGAGAGGGGAGGTGTAATGAGATAGGGGACAAAGTGTTTGTGCTAAACTATGGCAGGGGTCCCAAATGGCTTGCAGGGACAGTAACAGGCAAGGAAGGAAACAGGCTACTGGTTGTACAAATGGACAATGGCCAAACCTGCCGGAGGCATGTAGACCAAGTCAAAAGTAGATTCACCAACAACACTGCAGAACCAGAGACAGACTACAATGTGGAACTCACACCACACCTGGTGGACAGACAGAGGGAACAACCTGAGGAAAGGGCAATCTCAACAGCCCAGGCGAGATACCAGCAATCACACCGAAACAAAAACAGGCACCAAGGCAAACAACTGAAACACAACTAAGACACTCCACGCGAGAGCATAGACCACTTGAAAGACTGAATCTATAAAGACAATAAGACCTTGGGGGAGGGTGATGTCATGTATCTCACACTACTGGATATAACTGTATCTTACTATGCTATACATGACTCTAACTAGATACTATCTATAGCCACAAGCATACTTTACCACCAGGGGTGCACTTGCAGGAGACACTGCATATCTGTTCCACACAGGTATATAAAGGCAGGTCTCAGGCAAGTGTGGCACTCGAGAGCTGTGAAATAAAGGTGCAGGTCCAGAGTGACCTTGACTTCAGTATGTGCCTCGTGTCAGTCTGTACTGCAGAATCAGGACTTCACAGGGCAGAGAGACTGGGGAGACACAGAGAAAGAGACTGGGGGAGAGAGTAAGAGAGAGAGAGAGAGAGAGAGAGAGTGTGAGTGACTGGGGGAGGGAGGGAGGGGGAGAGAGAGAGGGAGAGACAGGGGGGAGAGAGAGAGAGAGAGAGAGAGACTGGGGGGAGAGAGAGAGAGAGAGAGAGAAAGAGAGACGGCGGGGGAGAGAGAGAGAGAGAGAGACTGGGGGAGAGGATGAGAGAGAGAGAGAGAGACTGGGAGACATTGGAGAAGAGAGAGACACACACTGGGGGAGAAAGACAGACTGGGGCAGAGAGAGAGAGAGAGAGAGAGAGAGAGAGAGAGAGACACAGACACTGGGGGGGGGCAGGGAAGTGAGAGAGAGAGAGAGAGAGAGAGAGAGAGAGAACGGGGTAGCAAAATGTAAGGGGTTCTCGGGGAGTGTTGCTGTGCCTTGGGTGTCTCTCTGGGCTTCTGCCCTCACAGCTTATGCCTGGCCTGTGAGGTACACTGAGTGCTACAAGAGCACCCCTGGCGAGACCGTGTCCACAGCTTATGAAGGGGGTTTTGAGACTCGTGCGTCCCCACAGCTTATGCCTAGCCTGAGTGTGTCAAACACTCCTAACCCCTTCTTCCCTAGCCTGTGACACACAGTTGAGCGTTTGAGGCGCTCCTAGCTTCCCTTACACTGTTCTGACATAAGACTCACGATCAGGAGATGTAATACAATAGAACTGAGACAAGGTGATTCCAAGAGGAACTTAGGCTTCTAATTTATTTGACAAGGTGTATCTCAACAAACAGTAATACACCAACAAAACAATCCCCCTAAACGGACACAACGAAAATCTTTACACAAGTTTAGCAGTACAATGCCCAACCTCCCACCTTTCCTGGCCTAACTGAGTTGGGAGTTCCAGGGACCAGAGGTTATACTCACTACTGTGCCTTCTGCAGTCTGGTGGTTTGTTTCTTCTATCTTCGGTGTCTTCGAACACTGGTTTTCCTTCAGTGTCGAGAGGCTTGCTAGTTGTTGGATCACGAGAGCAGGGAACCACACATAATGTTTCAGAAACCCCTTTTTATAGCCAGATTATCCAGTCCGCCTCTCGTGCTGAAATCGATCCTTCCCATTGGTGGGCTTTGTGATTTTGAAAAATGCAGCAGTTTTAGATTATTGCGGGGTTTTTTTCGACTGATGTTAACCTACCTAAGGTTTGAGTAGGTGTTGATTGCGTTGGCCTCCTGTAGCCATTGTGTAGGCCCTTGGTTTCCCTTGTTTTCTGAAGGTCGACATAATTTCCTTCCATAGTGTAAACATGGGGAAGACAATAGCCCGATAATGGCGATGAGTCAGTCCCACAGTTTGAGCAAGTGCTCTCCCATTGGCTTGAAAGCCCCATGCTTCAGGCTGACCATTAGCCCTCCCCCGTCCAATCACTGCTCTGCCAAGGTCAAACCGTCTGTTTCAATTTCACATTGCAGCACAGATCCCACAGCCCTTTTCCTTCTGGGTAAAATGAAGGGTTTTTTTTTCCCTCCCCTACAGAAAAAAGGAGAGACTGGGGGAAAAGAGAGAGAGAGAGAGAGAGAGACGCAGACAGACGGGGGAAGAGAGACAGACACAGGGAGGGAGAGGGAGAGAGAGAGAGAGAGAGACGGGGGGGGAGAAAGAAAGAGAGATGATTGTGGGTCACGTGCTACTGTCCCTCAATTCCGAGCAATTTCAGAGTGGCTTGCATCACCTGACCCATGAAGCCTTGATCTGATTCTCCCACCTGAAGAAGTCCCCATCTGACGAATACGTCCGAGATTTGGGTCTTAGCTGTCTACAATGCTGTAACCAACTTGCAGGGAAAAGCTTCTTCCCATTTGTTGAAATTATGCACCAGGATTGAACAGTATTTATTGCCCTTAGTGGTGGGCAGGGGCCCAAATGAAATTTATTGGGACTCACTTCCACGGCCCCTCTGGTGGATGGGTACATCCCAAGGGAGCTTTTCTCTTGTGCGGGTCACGATTGTTAGCTGAGCATACCAAAATAGTTTTTACAATAATTCTCCTCAGATGGGGCCACCATCCCACCTAGTCGACCCACTTCTAGGTCGTTTCAGGTTGGGGGGAGGTTTGTCCAACTCCCGATCCCCCATGGGCAACCTGCATAAATTCCTCCCGATATATCCCTCAGGCACAATCCACTTTAAACAGGCATTCCCTAATCTCAGGCATTGGCACCTTCGGGTTCTTCTACAGACTGACCTGCCTCCTTTTCTTTAAAAGGACAGCCTTTAACATTATATTGTCTAATTGTACGTTTTATGATCCGGTGGGGGGGGGCGGAATAGTTTTGGTTGCCAGGGTTATGGTTGCCCCCATTCCTGATTGATATGGGTCCCACAGGACTCCCCTCTCTGCTCACGTCCCAGCCAGTTTGTCTGCTTTCCCCAATATATCCATTTGCTTTCCTCTTCCTCACCTGGGTTCTGTTTGAGAATGGCCTTTTATTTTATGTAATAATCTTCACCCTCTTTTCCTATGGCTTCTACTATAGTTGCCAGCATAGGTGCTGTAACTAACAGTTTACTGTCTGTGGATGTAAAACCTCTTCTAGCCCAGCTCGGCAAGTATTCTGTGCAGGAATTACAAGTGAACATACCGTATACAGCGGGGTGAATTGGGTGGAATGTGTTAATACATAGGTTTACAGCTGTCAATTCTGCCTACTAAGAGTAGCAGGTAGCTTAATCATTTCTACCCTCTGTGGGTCATAAATTCCACACTCCTTTTTACGTTCCCCTTTCTCTAGACCCAACTACATATCTTTCCCTCCCCTCCAAGTGGATACCGGATTTAAATCCACCTTCTGTTTGCCACACTCCTACTGTACAGGTAGGAGATTGGCCCTTATTGTTAAGCTTTGGATCGCTCAATGCCCTTCCTTAGATCCATCCCCTCCAACTGTAGGGTCCATGTAGCTACCCGAGTGCCTCTTTAATTCAGCCATCTAACAAGGGGTTGGCGTGTGGTGGGTGAGAAGTGTAATGGGTTGAGTTCCCAGAATGTGGCGAGCAGATGCCTGCCACAAGTAGAAAATCCCTTTTCAGATAATACCGTGGAGGCATAAGCTACTGGTATCAGTTGCCCATTCACTTCCTGCATTAAAACAGTGCCCAGGTTGTTCAATATGTTGCACATGACAAGGCTGAGAAGCAGAGTCAACCCCACTGCCAGCTCATCTGTTCCCTCCAATTGCTACCCCAGTCTTCAACATCCTCTTCTCCAAGGTCCTTGAAAGAATCACCACCTCCCAACTATGTACTGAATATTTTCAAACTAGTTTCCACACTACCATGGACAATACCACGCTAGTTTAGAACAGTTATCACATGAGCTTTTGACCTCTTGTTCCATTTAACATGATTGCATTCACACCATCCTCCTTAACTTCTCTGTGCACCTCAATGAGACTGCTCTTAACTGCTTCTACTGCCTGTACTATTACAGTACCACTGCTCCAGTTCCTACACGGAGCTTCCCCAAGGATCTAGCCCCTCAATAGTCCTCGGACATCAAAGCACACCATGAAGATTGCCAGCAGCTGTCAGTTTATTGCCATAATTACAATGCATCAGAACTTCCTCCAACTGAACATCAAGACCAGTCATTGTTCTCGGCTCCCACTGGGTGAGCTTCAACCCCCATATCCTATCCAGCATGAACAGTTTCACCTCTGCAGCAATGTTTACCCCACCTTTCACCATTGTTGCCAAACACAACCATATCTTCGGCACTGCTAGACTATACTTGCTCCACACCCTCCTTACCAATCACGCACAATAAACTCCAAATCACCCAAAACTCCACGTGTGCAAGTGTAGAAAACAGCCTTAGTGGATGAATATCGATGCAGTTTATTTTTAGGTGGCAAGTGTGAAGAGAATATCATGTCACATCAATCATTGTTATTTCTAATACTTGGTAGCTCTGAAGGTAATTTTATGTGGTAGACATTTGTTACGCAGAAAATGGGGCCGCGTTGCTTTTAAATACATTACATTTTATTAGTCCAAATATTTAAAATCTTTTGAAGTAAAGATAAATGCAATATCAAAATTGTACAACAATCAGTATGCTATAACCGTGGTAGTTTTTGAAAAGTTTGGATTACTACCAGTGCCACGTGTTAGGCAGAGTAGGAATTGCAGGATAACAAAGATGAATACGTGGCTTGAGGAGTGGTGCTGAAGGGATAGATTCAAATTCCGAGGACATTGGACCCGGTTCTGGGAGAGGTGGGACGAGTACAAACCGGACAGTCTGCACCTGGGCAGGATCCAATGTTCCAGCGAGAGTGTTTGCTTGTGCCTTTGGTTAAACTAATATGGCAGGGAGACAGGAGGGAAGTAGAATGGGGGCAGAAGAAAAAGATAGAAAAGTAGTAAAAGTAAAAGTGGAGGGCAGAGAAACCCAAGGCAAAAATCAAAATGGGCCACATTACAGCAAAATTCTAAAAAAGTGTTAAAAAGACAAGCCTGAAGACTCTCTGCCTCAATGCGAGGAGTATTCGTAATAAAAAGGTGGATGAATTAACTGCGCAGGCAGCATCACAGAGACATGGTTCCAGGGTGACCAAGGCTGGGAACTCAACATCCAGGGTATTCAACATTCAGGAAGGATAGACAGAAAGGAAAAAGGAGGTGGGTAGCACTGCTAGTTAAAGAGGAAATTAACACAATAGTAAGGACGGACATTAGCTTGGAGAATGTGGAATCTGCGTGGGTGGGAGTTGCGGAATACCAAAGGGCAGAAAACGCTAGTGGGAGTTGTGTACAGACCAAACAGTAGGAGAGGGGTTGGGGACAGCATCAAACAAGAAATTAGAGGTGCGTGCAATAAAAGGTACAGCAGTTATCATGGGCAACTTTAATCTACATATATAGATTGGGCTAACCAAACTGGTAGCAATACAGTGGAGGAGGATTTCCTGGAGTGTATTAGGGATGGATTTCTAGACCAATATGTCGAGGAACCAACTAGAGGGCTAGCCATCCTAGACTGGGTGATGTGTAATGAGAAAGGACTAATTAGCAATCTTGTGCGAGGCCCCTTAGGGGAAAGAGTGACCAGAATATGGTAGAATTATTTCAGATGGAGTGTGACAGTTAATTCAGAGACTAGAATCCTGAAATTAAGGAAAGGTAACTTCGATGTATGAGATGTGAATTGGCTGGAATAGACTGGCAAATGATACTTAAAGGGTTGATAGTGGATAGGCAATGGCAAACATTTAAAGATCACTTGGATGAACTTCAACAATTGTACATCCTGTCTGGAGTAAAAATAAAACAGGGAAGGTGGCTCAACTGTGGCTAAGGGAAATTAAGGAGAGTGTTAAATCCAAGGAAGAGGCATATAAATTGCATATTAAAGAGGCATATAAAGTGAAAAGAAGATTAGTGAAGACAAATGTAGGTCCCTTGCAGTCAGAATCAGGTGAATTTATAATGGGGAACAAAGAAATGGCAGACCAGTTGAACAAATACTTTGGTTCTGTCTTCACAAAGGAAGACACAAATAACCTTCCGGAAATACTAGGGGACCGAGGGTCTAGTGAGAAGGAGGAACTGAAGGAAATCCTTATTAGTCAGGAAATTGTGTTAGGGAAATTGATGGCATTGAAGGCCGATAAATCCCCAGGGGCCTGAGGGGTCACTTCCTTAAGTACTCTGGGATGCAGACTTGGAAATACTGGAGGCATTGGTGATCATTTTCCAACAGTCTATCAACTCTGGATCAGTTCCTATGGACTGGAGGGTAGCTAATGTAACACCATTTTTTTTAAAAAAAGGAAGAGAAAAAAAAGGTAATTATAGACCGGTTAGCTTGACATCAGTAGTGGGGAAAATTAAAGATGAAATAGCAGCGCATTTAGAAAGCAGTGACAGGATCGGTCCAAGTCAGCATGGATTTACAAAACGGAAATCTTGCTCAACAAATCTTCTAGAATTTTGGGGATGTAATTAGTAGCATGGACATGAGAGAACCAGTGGATGTGGTGTATTTGGACTTTCACAAGGCTTTTGACAAGGTCCCACACAAGAGATTGGTGTGCAAAATTAAAGCACATGGTATTGGGGGTAATGTGGCAGACAGGAAGCAGAGAGTCAGGATAAACAGGTCCTTTTCAGAATGGCAGGCAGTGACTAGTGGGGTGCCACAGGGCTGAATGCTGGGACCCCAGCTATTTACAATATCCATCAATGATTTAGATGAAGGAATTGAGTGCAATATCTCCAAGTTTGCAGATGACACTAAGCTGGGTGACTGTGTGAGCTGTGAGGAGGATGCCAAGAGGCTGCATGGTGACTTGGACAGGTTAGGTGAGTGGGCAAATGCATGGCAGAAGCAGTATAATGTGGATAAATGTGAGGTTATCCACTTTGGTGGCAAACACAAAGGCAGATTATTATTTGAATGGCGGCAGATTAGGAAAAGGGGAGGTGCAACGAGTGTCATGGTACAGTCATTGAAAGTTGGCATGCATGTACAGTAGGCAGTGAAGGCAGCAAATGGTATGCTGGCCTTGATAGCTAGGGGATTTAAGTATAGGAGCAGGGAAGTCTTACTGCAGTTGTACAGGGCCTTGGTGAGGCCTCGCCTGGAATAGTGTGTTCAGTTTTGGTCTCCTAATCTGAGGAAGGACGTTCTTGCTATTGAGGGATGCAGCGAAGGTTCACCAGACTGATTCCCAGGATGGCAGGACTGACATATGAGGAGAGACTGGATCTGTATTCAATGGAGTTTAGAAGGATGAGGGGATCTCAAAATCACAAAATTCTGATGGGACTGGACAGGTTAGATGCAGGCAGAATGTTCCCAATGTTGGGGGAAGTCCAGAACCAGGGGACACAGTCCAAGGATAAGGGTTGAGCCATTTAGAACTGAGATGAGGAGAAACTTCTTCACTCAGCGTTGTTAACCTGTGGAATTCTCTACAGCAGAGAGTTGTTGATGCTAGTAAATTGGATATATTCAAGAGGGAGTTAGATATTGCCCTTACGGCTAAAGGGATCAAGGGGTATGGAGAGAAAGCAGGAAAGGGGTACTGAGGTGAATGATCAGCCATGATCTTATTGAATGAAGGTGCAGGCTCAAAGGGCCGAATGGCCTACTCCTGCACCTATTATCTATGTGCCTATGTTTACGTGAATCCCATAGCAAACTAATACAACCATGAACATCAAGGGTCAAAAGTTTATCTGCAGATGTGATGCTCAGCAAGCAAAGTGTGTATGCAGTCAATACTTCAAATTAAGACTTAGCTTGGGTTCAAAGCTTTTTTTATTACAGCAGAAGTATGTTCACTACAGCTGGGTGGCAGCCACATGCCAAGATTGAATGATATTGTACAGATGCAAAATGAGAGATTACACGTCACTAAAACTATAAATTACTTATTACCAAAGTGGCAGCATTCTGCAGCATTGCCAACCCCTTATACAAAGCATTGTGCAAAAAAAAAAAGGCAAAAGCAAAATGATATTTAGATGTAGATAATGTATTCTCTTGCTGCAACACCCACCTGCCCAAATTAGCACCACGTTAACATTCATTTCTACTGGTCAATGTGGGAAAGTCTTGCCTAATCCCTGGTGTTTGTATTAGATCAGCTAACTATTTGGCTCTAAACAAATATACTGCTGCCTTGTGCAGAGTGCAGCCAGACTGGATACATAACTAAGCAAGCACTCAACTGAAAAAGGTAGTTGTAATCCCATGCAAAGCCAACAACTTCCAACTCAAGGAGGAAGCTGGGTGGTGGTTTGGGATTGGGGGGGGGGGGGAAAGAGGAGGAGAAAGGAGAAAAGACAGAGGGAAGAGTGTACTTTACAGTTAGTACATTCAGTTTAGTGTCACAGGTTTCAGGTTATATTAAATCTATTAAATGATGGAGAATGAAAACTCCTATATAATGCCATTACACTGATTCAATTGAACTGCAGTACAGCAACTATATTTGTGAATGAATGGATAAGTATTCTGGATTTCTTAAAAAGGACCACTTCTTTAAAGTTAAGAATTTGACACTGTTCACAGGGTATTAAATACATAACCACCACTTATCTCTTGAAAGCATTTTATTGATTACAAAAAAAGTTATATTTTACATGCTTTGCTGTACACTGACCCTCAACTACTTGCACAAAGTAGAAAGGGCACACCCAGAATTTTGTAACTAACTAAATTCTGCTAGGAAACAAGAATGAGGCATGAGTGGACATTGTGGACTAAACCACAGCTTCAGAACAAAAATAACTAGCTAACCCACTATATTTAGTCCCTCAAGCATTGACATGTAATTGGCCTTTTTATTGAAGGGGTCTCAATTCCATTCCTTCAGTAAATCCATCTCCCCCCTCACTTGTTGGACTCGAAGTTGGTTAGCTGAACAATTACTAAATTTCCTGGAACTCAGCTGAAAGAGCTTAGTAACTGTAATCAAAACAAACTCATTGGAAAAATCTGGATAAACCAGAATTTAGGACCAGCATGTTAGGGAACCATTATCAGAGAGCAAGAAACAAAACAGAGACACACACACACACGAGACAGAGACACACACATACAGACAGCGAGAGAGGGAACCAACATCTGAGGGATTGAGTGTGACACCCACAAACAGCAAGAGAGAGAGAAACAACATCTTAGAGGCCTAGAGACAGACAGCAACACACAGTGCGACATTTATACAAGACAGAGACACACAGCAAGAGAGAACCAACATCTTTAAAAAAAGACAGACAGCAGCTGACAGCAGGACACGAGACAGAGGCACACATACAGACAGGAAGAGGGAGAGGGAGACATGCACAATCCATGCAGTTCTTATACCTCTCGAGGGCAAAGAGGTCACTCACACAAGGAAAATGGAGAAAACTATTGCAGAGTACTTCTTGCTCACTGGAAAAAAGGTAGAGCTTCAGACTAAACATGCATGGTTAGTTCTCACCACCAACACTTGGGAAAGCAAGAGAGACTTTCACACCCCTACAGACAGCACCGACATCTTAATAACCTCAGTTACTTCAGTCTTTCCTCAGGTGTTGGAATGTTTCAGCCATCAAATCATCTTTTGACAGGAGGGACATTATAGCTTTAATTGTTTTACCACAACAATTGAGTGCTGCATTAAGTATAATATGATAAAACTCATTAGACAATGCTGAACAGTATCCAAGACTACATTAATGGGTCTGCCAGTAAAAGATCAATTTATTTCTAACTGAATTATTTACTGCTTCCCAGTGATAGGACCCTTGCGAAATTGACCTACATAAAAACAGGTTATCTAACAATAGAACTTATACCACAAATTGCAATTTTAATTATTCATCATTGTGAAGGTGAAAAAAATTATATACATTCTCAGATCCTGGGCCTGGCTGTTTCAGGAATCACAAGGCAGGTTGGCAAATGAAGTGGAACACCTTCAGAATGGGATTGGTTATTGTTTATTAAAAAAGATTAATTTTTCTTAAATCCATGCATATAAAGACTACAGATCATCAGGAAAGAGCGAAGAAACCTCAGATCGGCAGCACACTTTAGCATGTTGACAGACAAGGTGTGTATGGAGCATTTTTTGAAAAAGGTAAAACAGAACAAAACTGCATGATTTTTCATCTGTGCATTTTAAAGCTGTGCTTGTGCAATAAAACAGCTGCTCTGACTGAGCAAAGGCCTCAGTTCAGGAGCAAAATGATTTAAAAAGTAGACAAGTTTCTTTCTTCCTTCCGTAGTGTATTAAAAAATATATATACACAAGTCACGTATCTTTATCGTCCATGAGGGAAACAAACATGCAAATGCACCATCGCACACAATGTGCAAAAGCCCATGGATTAGAAATTATCCAAATGTACAAAATTCAGAAAAAGTTTTTGCTGTTCAAGTTCAAACGTTTAAAATTGTAAAAAGGAAAATCCTCCACCATGAGGACTCGTGAATTGAGTGTTTTAAAGAATCCTGGCACATGTTGATGAACCAATTAGGCAGCCCAGCCAGATTATTCCACAGATGCATTCATAAAATGGGGACCAATGCCAAGGTAGGCCCTTGGTACAATATTTTAAACGTTTGCTTCACAAACAGGCACGTTTGCCCAGCCTATGCAGAAGAGGTAGGCAGCCATATCAACAGCTGCAAGAGGAACTGCAATATCCAACACTCATCAGGGGTGGGGTACTGAGGTTGCATGATCAGTCATGATCATATTGAATGGCGGTGCAGGCTCGAAGGGCCGAATGGCCTGCTCCTGCACCTATTTTTTTGTGTTTCTATCACGAGCAATTTTTCTTCCAAGGGGGGCATCAGGAGAGATTCGAAGTATTGTACAGGTTCGACCTCCCAAATCCAGAGTTCCAAACTACGGAACGTTCTGAAATCTGGATGTCGTGCTGATCCGTGGAGGGAGTCATCCAAAATCCGGACATTTTTTTAAAAAAAAGTAAATAAAACCAGCGATAGTGGATTTTTTCGGTATTTTACACCAAAAATACCGCTAATCACTCCGCTTTTAAAAAAAAATCAAGGCCCAGCAGTAAAAATCAGCGGAAACCGCAGTCGATCCTCACCATGAGTTGGGCCTTGGGAGAGGGGAAACCACCAAAAAACTGCAAAACACAATTTTAAAAAATCAGTCACAAGACACTTCACTAATAGCTGCAAAAGAATTAAATAAAAATTTTACCTTGCTTTTTTATTTGCAGGTCTTCATACTCACCGCTGTCCTTGGGACTGCAATGCAGATTTTTCCTAGTGTTTTTTTTTACGCCAGAATACGGCCGAAGGGTTCCAAAATCCGGAAATACCCGAACCTTGGCCCGGGTGTCTCTGGATTCAGGATGTTGGCAAGACATTCTGAAATCAGGAAATACCCGAACCTTGGCCCAGGTGTCTCTGGATTCAGGATGTTGGCAAGACATTCTGAAATCAGGAAATACCCGAACCTTGGCCCAGGTGTCTCTGGATTCAGGATGTTGGCAAGACATTCCAAAATCCGGAAATACCTGAACCTTGGCCCGGGTGTCTCTGGATTCAGGATGTTGGCAAGACATTCTGAAATCTGGAAATACCCGAACCTTGGCCCGGGTGTCTCTGGATTCAGGATGTTGGCAAGACATTCTGAAATCAGGAAATACCCGAAATCCGGAATGGCCTCGGTCCTGAAGTTTGCAGATTTCGGAGGTCAAACCTGTACAAGAGGCGGAACTGCTGTGACACATCAACTACAGCTCGGAGATTGAAACATGCTGAGGTGGACAAGGGAATAAATCTAGAGAACAGCCTTCCAATTCGCAAGAGCACTTTAGAAATTCTAATACATGTACAAATTCAAAACATTCAAACACCAGTCAGAGGAATAATCAAAGGGCTCTGGTCATCCTGAACCTAGAGAACTGTGCCTGATTCTTGTCAGAGACAAGACAGAGACATTCTAGCATTGGAGGAATGTGCAGAGCAGAGACACAAGGCCGTTAGAAGGACGGGAGAAGCGGAGGCTTTTCGTCTTGGAAAGGAAGCATCTGAGATTTCCTCTTAGTGGTATTTAAAAAGATAGTTAAGGGACTGGAAATCCAGATTACATTAAATTGCGAATGTAGGACAAGGGGGCAGTCCTAAATTTACCCTTTAGTAGTTTGAACTGCTTAATCGGCACCCTATCCACCATCTTAAATATTCACTCCCTCCACCACCTGCGCACCGTCTGCGCAGTGTGCACTATCGAAAAAATGCATGGTAGCATCTGCCAAACCCGCAACCTCTACCACCTAGAAGGACAAGGGCAGCAGGCACATGGGACCACCACCTTCTCCAAGTTCCCCTCTAAGTTACACGCCATCCTGACTTGGAAATATATTGCGTTCCTTCATGGTTGTTGGGTCAATATCCTGGAACTCCCTACCCAACAGCACTGTGGGAGTACCTTCACCACTGACTGCAGCGGTTCAAAAAGGCAGCTCACCACCACCTGCTCACAGGCAACCAAGGATGGGCGCTAAATGCTGGCCTTGAGTGATGCCCACATCCCATTAATGAATAAATAAAAAACAATTTTTATTTAACTATCAGGAAATTCTTCAGTGTTCCAACATATGAAATAGATGTCCAGATAGCACAAAGGAGGCAAAAATCTCAAACCATTTAGCAATTGGATGCTGCAATGAGGAGGAAGAACTGGAGATCTTTCCAGATAAATGAATTTAAATGGGCCTAATGGCCTTCCTCATTCATAATCATCTTGTGAAATAAAGACCACTCCATTTTCAAGTTATTTGTACTTGCAAGTTCACTTGGATCAAAGATGAGAGTTGGGCCACAATCTGAAGTAGTAATGGAGTTATTTGGATGCTGCTAATTCAAGTATATTTACTTAAGTTGGGGGCACGTTTATCCAATTCAACTGGACCAAGTGGGAATGCAATGCAGCAGCAAGGTATTCCACCTTGTGACTATAAAAAAAAATAAAACAGAATACTGACAAAACTACTCCGTGCCCACTATGCAAATTGTCCTTCCACTCATGGTGACTGCTTTAATATAACTGTCATCCATACCTTCCAAGTTGTGTGCCCTCCACCCCCAATGTACTGAAGTTCCAAATTTCAAATAATTGAACCCTCACAAAAACACCCTCCTCACCAACATCAGACAAGCAATGTGTTACATGCGATGCTAGAGATTCTTCACATGGGTGAGTTTTAAGCCAGTCACTTCTCCACAGAAAAGGAGAAATGGGAACTAATCACCGCAGACTAGTCTCATCAGATAGCAATGGACAGACGTCTGGGAGTAGCTCTCCAGTCTACATGGAAAGACGTGTAGCACAACACAGTAGAAACAGTACAGGAGACATGCTCCTAAACCCCACAGCAAACAAAAATGTTCCTTTATTCAAATGCTTGTATTGGAACAGCTTAAATATATACAATGTAATGTTCAGCACCTATCCCTAGATTTGCACCATTTCAAACCACACCCATCCCCCAAAAAAACTTGGAAATAATTACAACTTAAAGGTCCTCTCTACAATTCTGCAAACACTAGAGTGCAGGCACTTCATCTGGTGTCAGATCGCATGCATGAGGTGCATCAATTTCCTGGTTGCGTTCACATTCACCAGTGCTAATGCAGAGTTCCATCCCCCTTTAAATACCATACAACCTTAAAGGCTGGACTGAAATGGTATTTGGGTATAGAAGACATTTCCACTCGTTCTCCATCCTGCACTATGCAACAACAACACAATTTAAAGGCAAACAGTTATCCCAAGTGTTTATTCAATAGTGTTCAAAAAAAATCCACAGGTACAAGTTGGGTTGCAAGAGTTGTCAGCATTAGCATAATAGCACCAAACTTTTGTTGGGGAAGGGTGCAACATTAAATAATCCACACTAATTTTACTATAAACTCCTTCATGATTTATTTTAAAGCTTCATGCTTCAAGGTTCACAGTAAACAAATCCACCCATCCTCACAGAAATTGAGGATTACAATGACTTCTATTAACCCAAGATCCACCAGCAGCTTCAATACAGGTGCGATTAAACGAGACATTTTCACTTCTAGCAACTACTACGTTGTAAAACTGTAATGATCCACAAAACAAAGTCTCTGAATGCAGTGTTACATTTTAATACAATGAAACTAGACCCATGACTACCTCCTTGGGAGGGTCACCATCCATTAGCTCCGATAAGTTAATGGTGAAAACAGTAACTTGTATTTGATAACCATCTCAAAACTTTGTTGTTTTAATGAAACTAGCCTATAACAACCATGTGCACAAGACAGACAATGGAAACAGCCACATCACTAGGTCACTAATTACTTTGCTGTGCAGAATGTGTAAGTTGCATTCAAGTCTAAACCTGCAAATTTTGAATAATGCATCAAAATTTGTTTTTGCTGAACAAATGTACCTTTTGTAACCACATTCAAGTGTGCACCAGTAGTGTAGGCCATTACAGTTTCAGCTACAACTCTAGCACTAAAGTCAACACTTTGCAGAAGTTAGCAACAGACAAAACCAATGAGAAGGAAGGATTCAGAGCACAGCACACAATGCTACTTGTCCATAGCACCTATGCCATATATATCATTCTCAAATGGCTTCCAATGGTTCATTTGCGCTACGCTAACTTGCTGAAAGGCTGGTTATTTGACCAAATCATCCACCTTGGTTTCTTCACGTGAAACATTAACAAAGTTTGTGAAAACGCAATAGAGTTTTGGCACAAAGTCATCACTTATGACTAGCAATAAATTACACCACTGCCAAATGATCCATTTTCAGGTTAAGAATTGATTTTTTTTTTTTAAACTTTGCCAGACAAATTGCACCCAAGTGACTCACTCATGTGCCAAAGAAAGCAGTCAACCCAAATACATTCTGGCATTGCTCACTTGACCAAGTAGTATTTTTCTTTCCCTGAAACCAAGAGATCTAATTAAGATTCTTTTTTAAATCTAGATCTTTTCCCCAGCCAACCCTTCGACGCCAAAAGATAAGGCGGTTTGACTCATGCATGAAGTTGGAAGATCTCACCTCACATTTAAATGAGATGCATCAATTTTAAGTAGGGAACATTCCAATTTAAATTGGACCAGTAAACTGCAGACAAACCCAAACATCACATTTACTCCCTACTTTCCCAATCACTTTGGTTTTCAGTTTAATGCACTGAACTGCGAGTCAGAAAAAAAAAAATAAGCAATTGCCTCAACTCTTGGAAACTTTCCTCACTTGGAAAACTGCCTGGGCGCCAAAAAACCCACAATTCAGCATTTGCTTTCTTTAATTGTGACCCGATATCCTCAATGGTTTTATGTTCAGGTATAGGCTTGGTCAAATGCAATTTCTTCAAAGTGCAGGCAATCAAGTCAGGGTCATCACGAGTCAAACTCAGCCCCCTGGATAAAATACCATGAAGCAACATTACACCAAAGCTATGAGCAGTTTTTTTTTAAAATCTAGTACTAGTGTTAATTCTACATGGCATCTCCAGAACCAAAATTCAGTGATCATTTTAATAAAAATAGTTTCCAAAATGCTGATTCCATTTAAGAGGACAATACTGAAACAAAAAAAACGGCAGGGTGGGGAGAAATTAAACAAACAATCATGTGTGATGATTGTTACAGCAGGCAAGCAAAAAAGGCAACCATGCAACTTGGCTACTTTCCCCCCAGGAGTTTAGTGTACTGCTCAGTGGAAACAAAGTAGCTAGGATTGCTTAAAATTTAGTCCAAAAGAAAAACACTCAAATTAGCTTGTACAAAATATTTCATGCAACAAAGGCACTTTGTATCCCCACAATTCAGTTGTTGGTTTGTTCCCTGGGTGATCTGGTAGCTAAGAATACCTCACTGCCTTTAATTAAATATCTGGAATGCTCACTTAAGTCACATACAAAAACAGGTCTCTCAACAATAGGTAGGAGGGGGCAGGGCAAGTGGGTGATAGGACCCTTTCCTGCCTTGCCCTGGTTCTGAACACATTTATCACAGGGCATGATTTTATAAACCAAACTAATTTTCACAGACTAAAAATATCACATAGATAAGATGCTATATCGAGAAGTCAAATTTTACAAAAATGAGAAAATAAGACTTGGCAAAATTTTAAATTAGGAACAAAATGTACATAAATTAGACAATGGTTTCAGATGATGGGTGGAGGATACAGTACTCTACAAATGACCCAAAGTGATAAGGGATGTCAATATATAAAAAAAATGGAATGCTGTCAATGTTCAATTAATGCTGGACTCAAAGGTTTCACCAATACAGTGCTGTAGTGGACTCACCGGATTCATTAACATTCTGCTACCATGGTCTTTGCAACATACATAAGGGAACAAAGACAGTTTTTTTTTTTAAAAAGTGTTGACTACTGTTATAAAGATAACTGAATAGAAAAGGAACTTCAATCTCAAGTACGCTGCATTTTCATCCCTTACATCTAGGGCCTAAATATCTCCACCAACCCCCAAATCATCCCTTGGCATTCTCCTGTATGCAAGTTTACTTAAATCCCGACAAATACCTCCACAGAAATACCAGCCCACTTCTGAGTGCACTCAATTGGTTAAATAGGATGCTCAAAAGCATCGGTCAAAATATCTCAAAAATGTTTACGTGTAACAAGTGTAAAAAAAACTACAGCATATGAAAGAACACAATCACATTAACTAGGCAAAAGGCCTCCATTATATCCCTCACCATTTGGAGTACTGGACACGGACAGTACTCAGCAGACCACTGAAAGTGAATTGTTAGATAACACTGTGCAGACGAAACGAACAAACCTTCACTGAACAGAGAGCACACCTTCTGCAGACAGTTTGAGTGTCCTTGTACAACGTGGCGTTGACGTACAGCTACATAGAAAACTGTCGATTTGATTTTTCCCCCCCACCCACCCCGTAGTGCAATATTCCAGTACTGTGAACTGGGCAAGTGAAGAGGGAAAACGGCCAGTGAGCAACACTGAAGGAGAAGCTAAGAGTGGCCTTCACTTTTAACTTCCGGCTTCTCTTGTAGGAGGGGAATAACTGATTCCCATGCAGCAAGGCACTGCAAAACACAAGCATAAACATATATTACACTAAAAAATCTAAGTTAATTCACTTAAACACCAGATCTATCACAGAAACAACTTTGCCACATTTAAAAAAAAGTAGAGGAAAATTTTGAATTATGCAGTCTCTCGTAGCTAGAGAATGATGCAGCACAGAAGGCAGCTATTTGGCCCATTGCGCCCCGGCTGGCTCTTTGAAAGAGCTATCCAATTAATCCCACTCCCCTGCTCTTTCCCCATAGCCCTGCAAATTGTTTCCCTTTGAGCATGTATCCAATTCACTTTTGTCGTTGAGTATATTCAAGGCAGAGAGATAGATTTTGAGACTCTAGAAGAGATATATGGGGATCTAGCGAGAAAGTGAAGTTGAGGTCGAAGATCAGCCATGATCTTATTGAGTGGCAGAGCAGGCTCAAAGGGCTGTATAACCTACTTCTGCTCCTAAGTCTGTGTGCTTAAGAAAGTTACAATTGAATCTGCTCCCACCATTCTTAGGTAGTACATCCCAGATCACAACTTGCTGCGCAATTTGTTTTCTTCATGTCACTTCTGGTTCTTTTGCCAATTATCTCAAAATTGGCCCAGCTACACAAGCTGTAATTCAGAAACTCTAATCAGAACATCAATTAGATATCCAAAACATTGTACATCTTAAATTTTAAGACACTCTTCAAATCAGGACGCAACTCGCTGTGGGACACACCAAGTGCAGGCCACTCGCCTCCTACAACTTGTATTTATATAGCACCTTTAATGTAATAAAATGTTCCAAGGCAGTTCACAGCAGCATTTAGACAAAATTTGACACCAAGCCACACAAGCTTTTAGGACAGATGACCAAAAGGTTGGTCGAAGATGTAGGTTTTAAGAAGCATCTTAAAAAGGAGAATAAATAAGTGGAGAGGGAATTCTAGGGGTTAGGACCTTGGCAGCTGAAACATGGACACCAATAAGGGATGCGTGAGGAAAGAGGGAAATAAGCTAGCCTTGGGCCACTTGCACAAAACTTCAGAGCATTATTGGTAGAGACTTCGGACACTCACCTGTTGAGTTAAGATACAGTTGGTACGAGGCACGTTCCCTCTAAGCCACGCAGTAATGATAAAGGTCGCACACCGGCTTTTACATTGCAAGTACCGCACATGCTCGGAAATTTAAAGGGACTGTGCACTAAAAGAAACAGGCCACACAGAACAAAGTGCAGCTTAAAGGGAACATGGACTGCAGGGTACGTAAAATCTAAAAAAAGGTATTTACAAGGTGGTGGACAGTGCAATGCCTGACTGGTCTAGTCTCTTTGGATTTCATTTTGTTCGACAGGGATCAAATGTTTTATGCACCCTGGTTTGAGTTTTTTTTTAAATTTAAGCTATTGGCTGACAAACTTTCCACAACCAAATGCTCGTTTTGCCTGGAAGAATGGTGACAACTCTTTTTGCGAATTAAATAACACTGATGGGCAGCAGAAAGGGAGAGAGAGAAAAAAAAGAGGCTCATAGAAATTTAACTGCCAGTGCCGCAAGGAGCTGTTAATTAAAATCTAGGCTCGGAGAGCTTAATGCTCAGCACTACATATTTTTGTAACTGTTCGAGGTGGTGCCTGGAGTTCAGATTCCAAGTTATGGAACATAGGAATGGAAGGAGGCCATTCAGCTCCTCCCACATTCAATGACCATGTTTGATCAGTATCTTAACTCCATCTACCCACCTTGGTTCTGTAACCATTAATACCCTTAATGCCTCACAAAAATCGCATTCAGTTTTGATATTTTCAATTGACCCTCAGCCTCAACAGCTTTTGGCAAGAGAGAGAGAGAGAGAGAGAGAGAGAGAGAGAGAGAGAGAGAGAGAGAGAGAGAGAGAGATCTAGATTTCCACTACCCTTTGTGTGAAGAAGTGCTTCCTGACATAGAAATATAGAAAATAGGTGCAGGAGCAGGACATTTGGCCCTTCAAGCCTGCACCACCATTCAATATCATAGCAGATCATTCACCTCAGTACCCCTTGCCTGCTTTCTCTCCATACCCCTTTAGCCATATCTAACTCCCTCTTGAATATATCCAATGAACTGGCATCAACAACTCTCTGCAGCAGGGAATTCCACAGGTTAACAACTGAGTGAAGAAGTTTCTCCTCATCAGTCCTAAATGGCTTACCCCTTATCCTTAGACTGTGTCCCCTGGTTCTGGACCCCCAACATCAGGAACATTCTTCCTACATCTAACCTGTCCAGTCCCGTCAGAATTTTATATGTTTCTATGAGATCCCCTCTCATCCTTCCAAACTTCAGTGAATACAGGCCCAGTTGATCCAGTCTCTCCTCATATGTCAGTTCTGCCATCCCGGGAATCAGTCAGGTGAACCTTCGCTGCACTCCCTCATTATCAAGAACGTCCTTCCTCAGATTAAGAGACCAAAACTGAACACAATATTCCAGGTGAGGACTCATTAAGGCCCTATACAACTGCAGTAAGACCTCCCTGCTCCTATATTCAAACCCCCTAAGCTATGAAGGCCAACATACCATTTGCATTCTTCACCACCTGCTGTACCTGCATGTCAACCTTCAATGACTGATGTACCATGACACCCAGGGTCTCGTTGCACCTCCCCTTTTCCTAATCTGCCACCATTCAGATAATATTTTTCCACCAAAATGGATAACCTCACATAGGCCTAGCTCTAACTTTAAGGTAGCATTAAGAGCTATTGAAAGAACCAGTGAATACTGGATTACATACACCTTTAAAACACACGAGTGACCAAAATATGCAGGTCAACATACTCAGAAGCATGATGCATTATTGCCTTGCTGATAATCAGCTCATAGCCAGCCAAATTCTACAGTTTCTGGCCTGAATATCAACAGTCAGTGTACTGAAAAACCTGCAAGTGGAGAACATAACGGAGAGGAACACAAGAAAAGAATTAGGAGGAATAGGCCACAAAGCCCCTCGAACCTGCTCCGCCATTCAATAACATGGCTGATCATTAACCTCAACTCCACCTCGCCGCACTATCCCCATAGCCCTCGATTCCCCTGGAGTCCACAATCCATCTATCTCAGCCTTGAATATACTCAACATCCAGAGACTTTTAGGGTACAGAATTCCAAAGAAACACATACACACACACCTCTAAACTAGCAGCTCAGTAAAACCATACCTTCTCATAATACTGGATGTTCTTGTCTGCCATTCCCATCAACAGCTGCCGAAAGTCCTGTCTCTTGTTGCTTTGCCATCGATCCCAGTCTGCCTTTAGATCAGCATTAAAGCACTCCACACGGTCCTGGCACTTTTCAACATTTGTTGGTGTCTTTGGGATACAAAAGCAAAAACAAATCAATCATTTTAATTTACATTCATATGTTGCTTCCTACATTTTAAGGTTATACAATACTAACATCTTATCCCCATCTGACTGACAATACTGAGCACCAACTGTAAGGATAGGTACGTAGAGATTATTAAACTAGCATAAGAATGTTACTTGGCATTATATAGAACTAGAGTACAGTTAGGTTAAAAAACACTTCAGAAAGACAGGCTTTCAGCACATATCCATGCCAACACGAAGACTGCCTACTTCCAGCTCTGTAATAATCGCTTGACTCCGGCCCTGCCTCAAGCTCATCATCTGCTGAAACCCTCATCCATGCCTTTGTTACTTCTAAGACTCGACTATTCCAACACATTCCTGGCTAGCCTCCCATCTTCAACCTTCCATAAACTTAAGCTCATTCAAAACTCTGCACCAAGTACCCTTCACCCATCACCCTTGTGGTATCTGACCTATATTGGCTCCCAGTTAAGCAGCACCTCGATTTTAAAATTCTCATCCTTGGTTTCAAATCCCTTCATGGTGTCGTTCCTCCCAATCACGGTAACCGCCCCCCCCCTCCACCCCCTACAGCCCTACAACCCTCAGATCTGTGCTCCTCCAAATCAGTCCTCTTATGCATCCCTGATTTTCATCGTTCCAGCATTGGTGGCCATGCCTTCAGCTCCCTAGGCCCCAAGCTCTGGAATTCCCTCAACCTCCTCTCCTCTGTTCAGACACTCCTTAAAACCTACCTCTTACCAAGTTTTTTGGTCACCTGTCCCAACATCTCATGTGGCTCAGTGTCTAATTTTGTTTGATAACACTCCTGTGAAGCATTTGACATTTTACATGACACTATATAAATGCAAGTTGTTGTTGCACTAAAACATGCACAAGTTATAAGCAACACAAAGCTAGAGTAATAGCACCAAATGAGAAAGTTTTCACATCTGAACAAAAGCATTTTCACATGGATTGGCAAAAGTGCTTGAGCCATAGATGGTGAACAAGACAAATCTCAATTAGGCAATTTTCATTGTTAAAAACACTTGGAGATTAACACATTGATTAGTGAAAAGGGCTTAACACATGGGCTTTATTGAGGCGGTACAACACTTAAGTGAATAAATCCATTCTTTTGCAATTCACAAACATTTTATTTATTTAACGGTTATTTATTTAGCGGGGGCAGCTATGATTGGAAAAGGTAAAAAAATGGGATTTGTGCATGGAAATTCAAGAGTTTGATAATTGATTGAAGTGAGACTGATTGTACTAGCTCAGACCCAACAGTTCCACAGCAACACAGGGAAGCAAACTCCTTCTTGCCTGCAACTGCACATTTGTCCTCTGGAGGTCAGCATTTTCTTACAGGATTGAATGAGAAAAACAACAGGACCAGTGGGAAGTCAACCTTTATTAATGGATTTTAAAAACCACATCCTGCCTCCAAAGTGAACATTTTTTGCTAAGCACTATTAAGTCAAATCCAGATGATGTTTTCAATCAAAAATTAAGCAGTCAGCCTTCAGTTTTACAGGTTTGCAAGGACTGCCTTTGTACTTAATAAAAGCAAGATTATTTGGGGTTTTTTTAAATCACATGCTTCTCTGGAATGAATATATTCCCCCCCCCCCACCCTTTGCAGCCTTGCATGTCCAGCACTGTTACCATATATGGTGTGACTTTCAGAAATGTTACCTACTGAAGGTATGGCTTTCATTTTGAAAAGAAGTTAAACAACCATTACCAGGGAAGAGTAGGGCCAATGTTGCTTTAAGAAATGGTCATTATGCAGAATTGAATGAACTTTCCTCAAGTCACACAAAAGGATGCCCTCAGCAGCAACCCTGGGTCCATGTCGAAACACATCTACAGCTGATTGCTCCAGTAGCTTAATGGTCTGTCTTACCAATTTATTTATGCTAAGATGCACCAGTCTCCTTACAGAAGGAACATGCACTGTAGGCAAGTCAATCCTAGTAGTGCACAAATCCACACTTTGAATCTAATGCAAGACTATTTACATCAGCAGGATCCCTTGCAAGTACAATTTCTGCTTCAGGCAGAGGCTATTGGATTTCAAAAAGGCTTTGAAGCTGGGAAAAGGGGGAGGGGGAACATTAAAATTCATGAATATTTTTAATATTGGACTAAAATAGCTTTGGTTATTTTCCCTTAAGCTAGCTTTCTTGGAAGATTTACCTCCAAATGTGGGCATCTCCCTCAGGGAGCGAGCTGCTGCCTTTGTCCAATATAGGGCAACTTGCACAAGGTCTGTGGAAGGAATGAACTTGTTGGACTAAATGTCCTTTATGTTTATTCATATCTATCCATCACTTAAAAAGATAAATAGTAATGCCCTGTAATGCCATCTCTAAATGTGTGCTCTTCACTGAAGTTGACACTGCCAAAAGAAAAAAAATTGATTTAAAATAACTGGGGATGTTAACCTGTTGGAATCATGTACAAGTACTTAAATTGTACATGTATGTTAAAATACTTAATTGCCAGATGTGGGCTTGCATTCATACTTTGCCCATCTATCCCTGCAAGGTTGATCTTTTTTGAACAATGGTGTAACATTTGTAATTCTCCAGTCCTCTGGCACCACCTCCATATCTATGGAGGATTGGAAGATTATGGTCAGTACCTCTGATTTCCACCAGCACCTGGTGATTTATCTACTTGAAGTACAGCCAGTCTTTCTAATACCTCTAACAATTTTTATTCCACCAGTATCTCCACTACCTCCTCCTTCACTATATCCAAGGCAGCATCTTCCTTGGTGAAGACAGATGCAAAGTACTCATTTAGTACTTCAGCCATACACTCTGCCGCCATGCATAGGTCTCATTTTTGGTCCCTAAAATCAGCCTCCAATTGATAACAATGACTACACTCCAAAAGTACTTTATTGGCTGTAAAGCACAGATGTCCAGTGGTCATGAAAGGTGCGATATAAATCCAAGCCTTTCTTACTACCCTTATGCTTTTAGAAGACTTTTGGATTACCTTCCATGTTAGCTACCTTTTTTTCTTTCACTTCTCTGACATTATATAATATATATATATATATACTCTCATGTATTTTAGCGTCAATCTGTGCTTACAGTTTGGAGCGGTGAACCTAGGCCCATTAGGAACTGGTTGTTGGAATTAACAGAACGGAAACCCATCTCAGCAGTTTGAGCTGGATCTCAGCCCAGATCAGAGACATGACATGACAGTTTGCCAAGTACTGTGCCACCAAGTTGTCCCAATGTTGCATCTATTCTCAGTAACTAACACTGGCATAGATCTGTTGGGCCAAAGGCCTGTTTCTGTGCTGTAAATTCTATGTAAACAGTGAATGGTACTCACTCCTTGTTTTTCTTCTTTGTAAGCAGCAGTTTCAAGTTTGGCTTCGTACTCCGCTTGTACATGATCTCTTTTCCTAAGCACATTCTAAATAATGAACAAAACAGGCTTTGAATCTTGGCCTCTTGTCAGCAACCATTTTGCCAAGATCTAGTATCAACATCGCGCACAATGTAATCCATAACTTGACAGTTATGTTAAGCTTCATGAATTTGATGGAGCAGTAATTAGCAATTAGTACAAATCCTTTTCATTTCCTAAGCACATACAAATAATTATCTCTCCAGATAGATAGTTAACAAGTCAGGAATTATGCACCTAAAGCTTCAGCTGGCATTTACAGATTAATGTAACTAGTGAACTGGAATTTGCACAAAAAAAGACTGACTTTATCTGTGGACCAGTAATATGGAAAATCTATCAAACCAACATCCTACATTTCACTTCTTAAAAATAAACTGCCAATGACAACAATTGCCAAGGTGTGAAAGAAAACTAAAGATGATGGCAACTATAGGGGCAATTATTGTCCACGTGAAATACACATCACCTTGTACAATGCTCAAGTTTCCATAGCTAATCCTTCGGGTAATGCCTTCCTCTGCTACTCAACACCACTGAATCACAATGGTCAATACTTGGAGCCTTGCAAACAGCTTCTGCTTGCTGATGAATTTCTGGCATTTAAAGATTTTTTTTTTTTTTTTTAAAGTCACATTTTGGAAGTTCAGATCACAAGAGTTTTGTTTTTTTGATTTCCTGGATGAGTCTGTACATCAACCATCGATGCTGAAATGTAGATTAGCTTGCAGATACACTCCACCTGGACACATTTACTGCATGCTGACAGTCAGGATTCATTGACAAAGCAGAGTTCAAGGCACTTTATCAAGTCACCAAGCACACTTCAAACAAGTAACAAAGAATCAGAACCATAAAATGATTACAACACGGAAGGTGGCCATTCGGCCCATTGAGCCCGTGCCTGCTCTCTGCAAGAGCATCTCAGCTAGTTCCACTCCCCCACCCTTTCCCAATAGCACTGCAAATCTTTTTCTCACATACTTGTCCAACTCCCTTTTGAAAGCAGTGATCGAGTCTGCCTCCACCACCCTTTCAGGCAGTGCATTCCAGATCCTAACCACTCGCTCTGTAAAAAATGTATCTTGTCGCCTCTGGTTCTTTTGCCAATCACATTAAATCAGTGTCCTCTGGTTCTCGACCCTTCTGCCAATGGGGAAAAAAGTTGTACACTGTACAAAGTTCAGATTTGGTACGAACAGGAAGTGAAATAAATTCAACTTGCAAAATGGAGAGGTGTTACACTTGTGCATTGAAATACACCAATAACATTTCCCCAGCTTCTCCTGGCCTCTTGAGAATTTTTGAATTAGACATCAGTTGATATTCCATAAAACAAATCAGATTGTTACACTAGTGGAAAAGAGAGACACCTATATGATCCAAAGCTCATTAAAAAATATCACAGGTAAATACTACATAACAATCTCATCAAAGGGGGGGTGGGGGGAGGAAAATGTCTCTTGCCTTCATCGATTCTATATAGAGTACATATTCTCGAAGCACAGGAAGAAAGTCTTCAGACATGTCCTCAGACAGTTCTTCTAGGGCTATGCAGCAGTTGCCAATACAATTTGATACACCATTGAGGGGCTTGTTTAGTTGTTCTTCTATAGCAGACCAGGAGGAATAAATGGGTCCATACTCTCGAAACTCCACCAAGTATTCTAAGTAAGAAAATAAAGTCAAGAATTTGTAAGCAAAATCAGATCTTGCATGTCAATACAAACTACTGTACTGCAAAGCACAAACTTTGAAAATATACTAAGAGGCAAACAAAGTGCAGCAAAATGCTACATGGAATTACAAGAGCTTTTGACTTTGCTACACCTGGTATGCAGCAGAACTATTCCTGCAAGATTGACAAGCATAGAAATTGTGCACAATGCTGCGAGTCCTGTGCATATAGGGTTCGTGTGGAATGATATTGAATGTATTACTCACCATCATGGGCAACACAAATTTAATGTGCAAATTCTTCCATTAATTAAAAATAGTTTTAAGAAATACAAGCACAAAGCAAATTCTAGGTACTGTTGAATCAATGCATGCCAAATTACCTACAAGTTTTCCAGTAATAACCATCTATTCACCATGGGTGCAGTCCCACTACACTTATCCTTCACCAGGCAACATGTGGGCCCTCCGCTTCCTCCTTGGGCAGTGGCCCAACTAGTCCCCATCCACCTTCGCTGTCTGGCTCAACTTATTCTCACACCGGACAACTTTTCCTTTAACTCCACTCACTCCTGAAAAAAAAAGGTAACCCACATGGGTCCCAGCTATACCTGACATTTTGCAAAGTATGTTGAGCATACATTGTTCCAGTCCAACTCCAATCCCCTCCCTGATCTCTTACATTACATTGATAGCAGTGTCAGTGGTGCTTTTTGTTCCTGCCCTGATCAGGAGAACTTCATTCAACTTTGCTTCAAATTCCCACCCCTCTCTTCCCTTCCCAGACTGCTCTATCCCCATCTTTGAGATGGGTTATCTAACATTCCCACAACTACCTCGATACTAATTCTTCCCACCTCACTTGCTGCAAAGACTCCATTCCCTTATCCCAGTTTCTCAGTCTCCATTGCATCTACTCAGACAAAACGCTTCCAAACCAGAGCTTCCGGAATGTCCTCTTTCCTTAGCCAAGCATTCCCCTCCACCATGGTAGACAGTCCTCGATTGAGTCCATCCCATTTTTCATACTTCCGCTGTCACCCCTCGCAGAACAATAAGGGTGCCCCTTATCCTCACCTGTCACACCACCTTCTGCAAATCATCTTCCACCATTAATGCCACCAACATGATCCCACCAAACATTTTCCCTCTCCCTTCAGCATTCCAAAAGGGCTATTCCCTCCACAACGCCCTCGTGAAGTCTCATTACCTCCAACACCTGCACTCTTTCCCTTGGCACCTTTCAATGCAAGTAGAGTAGGTGCAATATTAGCCCAGTCACCACCTCCCACACCATCTAGGGTGCCAAGTACTACCTTCAACCTATTATACCGTTCTGTCATGTAGCAAGACCCTGAACACGCTCGGTTGCTACTTCAATTTGCTGTCCTACTCCCACAACTCTGCTCTTGACCTTCTACACTGTTCCACTGAAGCTCAACACAAGCTTGAGGAACAGCCCCTCATCTTTATTCTTGGCACTTTGCAGCCATCTGGCTTTCACATCGACCAACAACTTCAGACCTGAACTAGAGATTCCATTTTTTCCTGTGACAGTCAGTGCTGGCAATGTAGGGTTGGTGCATCAGCACTTGAGGATGGGGGAAGTGGGTTGGCACTTGGGGAATTCCCCTGTTCGTGGGATGGTTTGTCTTATCACCAGCACTCAACCATCCCCCATTCTTCCAGGTGATCACCACAGATCATTCTTTTTCTTCTGTATATGGCTTTTCTTCCATCCCCTACAGTCACTGCGTTCCTTCTTCGAAGATGCTCATCAAATATCTTCCAGCTCTGACAAAGGGTTATGCCAAAACATCAACATTTTTCCTTTCACATGCCACGTAGCTTGCTGTGTTTCCAACACTTCCCCTTTTTATTTCAGATTTCCAGCATCAGCAGTATTGTGCGCCAGCTTGGCTCGGAGTAGCACTCTTCTCACTCAGATTGTCATGGGTTAAAGCCCCAATCCAGGCTTGACCACCGAACCGAGGCTGATACTTCAGGTGCAGTACTGAGGAAGTGCTGCACTTTAGAAGTACCTTCTGGCCAATATTTATTCCACAACCAATATTACCAGAATGGATGAACTCACTATTTGTATGTTTGTGGGACCTTGTGTGCAAGTTGACTACCATGTTAGCTACACAATAGTGACTTCAGCCCAACCTAAAAAAATTATTAGTTGGCTGTGAAGCACTTTAGGATATGCTGAGGACAAGAAAGGTCTTGATGCAAATTCAAGTACGTACTTAATTCTTTCTAGTTCAACCTCCACAGCATGAGTGAGTGCGCATGAGGTATAAAGAGGGGGAGGGGAAGTCAGTCACTTACAGGTGATTATCTTTACACAAGTCATGGTCTAAGTGCCATCGTTCGCTTGTGTAATTTACTCGGTAATTTGCCCCGTCAATCATGTCTGGAAACCGCACTGCTCCAAGTGACTGGTATGGATTTTATGCATGATCTCTGTTTGTTGCAGTTGGAGATGTTTTTTTAAATACTTTGTTTGTTTTGCTGTAAAATGCGCTGTTTGGCTGAGAGCCCTGCCGGCCACAGGTCCCACCCTGCCTCCAACTCATTGGCTGGCTGACACAATGGTGTCAATAGACACTGGTACAGAATTCTTCATTCCGAACTGACCTTTGCTGAAAGCAACAGAAACTGAATTACAAAATCAGCACAGTACAAAAATGGTCACAAACAGCACCAAGTCAAAAGAAAAGAAAAATAAATAATTTAGTTGGTGCTACACTGAAGAATGGATGCGTTTTGACTGATAGCATCACTCTGGGAAAAGCCAAATTATAACAGTTAGGGTTCCAAATGTAATTTTTGGTAAGATTGTTGGCTTCCAGGAAAGCCAAGATACTGATTGTAGAGGCCATTAGGTCCTAACAATCGCCACTGAATGACAATAACTTGGGATAGGGTGAGCGAAAAAAAGAGCACTCAGTTGCAAGAACTATGATTTTAAGTCTGAACAAGTAGGAAATGTTTATCTTAGGAGTTGCAAACATTCAAGAATTTAACGAGTTATAAAGCAGCCGACCATAAAATTAACCAGTGAAATCAGTGTACAAAGAACTTGCATCTAGCAAAGTTTGAGAACAGGTTTCGAGTTTCTTACCTGCCTGCTCTTTGACTATCCTCTGTGCAATTCGGTCAATCGTTCCCAGCTTCTGAGAAAACGTGTCCAAGTAATCCCCCATAGCAGAAAACTCCACAGGCCGATTTCTTAATTTGTATCCTCCAGTAACATATTTTACAGACTCTCCCATCTTTGTGATAAAAGCTAGGCCTTGCTTTTTATAAGGATTCAGATCCTACACAAAAGTGAAATCCGAAAACCACAATTAGTTGCGAAAACAGTTTCATTATGCGTACTGTTTTTTAAAACTTTATTTTTGTTTACTCTGGTTGGTAACCAGAGGACACAGGTCATTGGCAAAAAGAACGAGGAGAGATGAGAAAAAAAGTTAGCGCGAATTGTGGACCAGGCTTGAAGGGCCAAATGGCCTACTCCTGTTGCTATTTATATCCTTGAGTTACGATGACCTGGAATGCGCTGCCTGGAAGGGTGATGGAAGTAGATGCCAGGCAGTCAGGCCAAGGCAGGTCAGGCCAAGGCGGGGCTGTCCAGTTTCCAGATGACTCCGCCACAGATCGACCCGGTGTCTGGATTCTGGACATCGCACTGTGGTAACTTTCAAAAGGGAATTGGAGAAATACTTGAAGGGGGGAAAAGTTTGCAGAACTACAAGGAAAGAGCAGGGAACTAATTGGATAGCTCTTTCAAAGAGCCGGCACAGGCATGATGGGCCAAATGTCCTCTGTGCTGTATCATTCGACTTGTCAGATTAGGAATGATCACCTGGTTACTAAGGTAGTGATCACTACCATTTCCAAATGATCAGTTTAACTAAAAAAAAAGATACTGGTATCAGGACTGGTGACAACTACAGAGAAGGAAAAGCACTTGGCAAGCATGCAATCAATTCGTGTGTTTGGATCCTTTTAATAAGTCAGGTTAATTCGTGGCAGCGATCGAATCCTCGCACTCAGTACAATGCCTCAACAAGGATCACAAGTTTTAGTAATTTACCCAAAATATCCATTTTGATTAACAGTTATTCATATTTATCCTACAAAAATTTTCCAACACTACAAGAACTAGGAGCAGGAGATTCGGCCCTTCGAGCCTGCTCCACTATTCAATATCATGGTTGATCAACCTCAACTCCACTTTCCCACAGTATCCCCATATCTCTCAATTCCCAAGTATCCAAAATAATCTATCAATCTCTATCTTGAACATACTCAGACTGAGTATCCACAGCTCTCTCGGGTAGAGAATGCTAAAGACTCTCATCCCTTTGAGTGACAACATTTCTCCTCAGTCTTAAAATGGCTAACCTTATGGGCTCAAGTTTCAGCCGGAGTTGCTCCTATTTTTTTGGAGCAACTAGCTTAGAATGGAGCATCTTAGAAATTGTCATTCTCGGCATTTAGTTTGCTCCAGTTCTAGTCAGTTAGAATAGTTTCATTTTAGAACAGATTTTTTTTTCCCCCAAAAGGAGGCATGTCCAGCCACTTCCACCTGTTTTGCAAATTTAGGCAGCGAAAACTTACTCCATTCTATGTTAGTTTGGAGTAAGTGTAGATTTTTTGTACGCTCAAAAACCTTGCCTACACTTATAAATCAGGCGTAGGGAATGAAAGATGGGGCGGGAAGAGAAGGGGGGTTTACAGACATTAAACACTTCACTTTTACAAAAAGAATCAATAATAAATCAACCAAAAAAAATAAAAAAATTAAGTTTCTACTCACCTACTGCAGCACCAAGAGCCCACCAACAGTGTGTGTCTCTCGCTGTCAGCGAGGGGAGGGGAAAAAAAAGAGGAGAGAGAGAGAGAGAGAGAGAGAGAGAGAGAGAGAGAGAGAGAGAGAGAGAGAGAGAGAGAGAGAGAGAGAGGAGGCTGAACGGGAGGGAGGCCAGAGTCCCGATCTTCGCCCAGGGAGCCCATTCGGCCAGGATCAGGCCTCTCCGACGCAGCCTCAGGGGCAAGGAGCCAACTGCACATGCACTCTAGCGTGCATGTGCAGAGGTCCCGGCATGGTTTTCAGTGCCAGGACCTGGCTCCGCCCCCAACCCCTTGTGCTGCACCACGCCGAGCACGAAGACGTCCCGAGGAGACCGGAGAATCACAAGGTAAGTTTTCGGCGCCCTTTTTATTCCAGAAAGTCAGCGCACCTTATGGAGATGTGCTGTTTTTCCAGCGGGCGGAAACTTGGGCCCTATATTCTGAGAAAGTGACCCCTAGCTTTCGACTCTCCAGCCAGGGGAAACATACTCAACATCTGCCTCCTAAAGCCCTGTAAGATTATCTTTCACTGAGACCTCTCCTCCTAAATGCTAGGGAACATAGGCCTGGTCTACTCAATCTCTCATTAGGACAATCCTCAATTGAGATTCAGGATTGAGAAACGGTTAGTAACTTTGCCATAAGGTTGCCGAATTAATTACAGCACCAAGATAAAATTAAGATTAAGCGTTAAGCAAGTCCAAATTAAACCATTTTACACTAAGATAGGGATCATGATCAGTAGCTCCTTGGAGGAAGGTGTAATCTGCCCTCGTTCCAAATAAAATTATGTGCTAGTGATGTCTCAGTATTCTATCCATGACAATGAACTCAGCAAAGAGATACAAAAGGGATCTTGGCGCCTGTTGGTTGATGGTGTCACACTGGTGTCACCTGCATTGGTCAATTCCCTTCACTGATCAAAGTCATGGAAAGGTGGTTAACTTATCCTAAGGAACACAGTTAACAGGGCAGCCATTCCTCATGCATGTGTTCTATGAACACAAGCTGTTTTTTAAAAAAAACAGGTGCACTTTGTGACCTGAAGCAAGTTTTGACAAGTTAGAGTATGCTGGGACATGCTTATTTTAAAACAAGTCATGAGCATTGGCATCATAAATTGACTATTGAATTGAACACGTGTGTCTTAACCCTTTATATACAGATATTTACTAGCTTTATGGCATCCGGAGCATAGCTTGATTATTGGGGTTATTTCAGCAACCCTGCATTTCCTTCTTTTATATGCTTGTCCTGAAAAAGAACAATTTCCTATATTAATTGAGGTTTTTGCCCAGTGGCTATGTTAGCTTGAACAAGATGTTGGATATTGTTTAATCAAGGCTCAGTTCCTGGCATCCAGCTCCCGGTTGCCAAAAGTTAGAATCATTTATCACCAACATTACATTTTCATCTGCATGCAAAAGATGTGCTTGAACCTATCAAGCTGCAATTATACTCCTACAGTATGTGGTGGTTTCCGATGGCACTGACTACACCCATTAAGGCACGCGTGCAAAAAAATATTTTCAAGTAGAAACATTGGCCCCAAGTTTCACTATGATTTGCTCCTGATTTTTTAGGAGCAACTGGTGTAGAACGGAGTATCTTAGAAATCGGAATTTTCGCCATTTAGTTTGCTCCAGTTCTAGTTAGTTAGAACAGTTTCACTTTGGAACAGAATTTTTTTTTCTCAAAAGTGTCCGGCCACTTACGCCTGTTTTCAAAGTTTCGTCAGTGAAAACTTACTTAGAATGGAGTAAGTGAAGATTTTTGTACGCTCGAAAAAAACCTTGTCTACACTTTAGAAAATCAGGTGTAGGTTACAATTTAGGCGTAGGGAACGAGGTTGGGGGGGGGGTGGGGGGTGAAAGGAAGTCATTAAATTCTACAATCAATCCTTAGTTATACTTATACAAATATTATACAAATAAATCAAACCTGAATAAAAATGTACAAGCATAGAAATAAATAAACCATCTTCCTACCGGTGTGAAACAGCAGCAGCATTTGAGCTGCTGTGCTTCAGGCAGGCCTTTCATGTTGGAGATAGGCAGGGGTGTGGCGTCAGTGTCTCGACAGCAGCGGTAGGCGGGAAGCAGCCTTCGAGCTGAGCTGCGGTGCTTGAGGCAAGCCTTCATTCCCCGAGAAGATGCAGCACCCGGACGGACTGGAGGCCATTCGGCCATGGGATTGCAACGGCGTCAGCGGCTGGCCGGGAGCCGAAGAAAGAACACAGGACATACGCAGCTGATTAAGATTCTTTAGGCCGTTCGGCCACGCTTATGGGGCGGTGTCAGTGCGTCCAAGAAAGAAATCTTCACTTTTTCTGCAGTCCTTTTAAAAATGGCAGTGTGCCAATGTTTGTTTGAGACTGCGCATGCTCCAACGCGCACGCGCAGGGTTGCCGGCACCACGAAGGCTAATTTAAATTGTACCCGGCCCCTGCTACTTAGAAAATCGGTGCAAGTGTTAGGCTGCGAAGAGCACGCCGCGCCAAGCAGACATCGACAAGGAGCTCGAGAATATCGGACTTTTTTTTTTAAAAAGCGCAATTTTCAGCACGAAAAACAGGCACCCAGCTCGGAGATGCGCCGTTTTCGCCGTGGGACAAAACTTGGGGCCATACTGTGTTGAGGAAATCTGCAGTACAGGGTATATCATTTTGTCATATTTACCCTAAAGAAAATTTTCAACTCCAGCACTGCAAATTCACTACACATTAAAAAGGTTCATACAGGTTAGCAATGGAAATGCTGCATTACTGGACACCCATGACCAGCAGTATCTAGTCCTTGGCATCCAACGACCCTTGAAACCATCTTATAAATGAAGTTGTGCTTCGAGGCACTAGATTAAATGAGTGCTGCTCTTAACAGCATATCACACAAGTTCCTCTTAAACCACACCTCACAGCCGTGACTTCAATATTGTTTGCAACAACCTTCTTTATCGTCCTCTTTCCCCTCCCACCCCACCAAACTACTGAAGATTTAAATTCCCATACCTTTGCTGTAAGAAAAACGTTGAAGTTATCATTGAAGGAAAGAACAGGATGATCTGAGATTCTTTTCAGAAACTTGTCTAGTGCCTTCCTTCTAGTCTCCACAAAGTCTTCTGAAAAGCGATCCACAACTCCCTTCACTACAAACTTTTCTGGAAGTGGCTGCACAAAGAGAAAAAAAGTCTCCAGTTATTATATGAAATTGGTGGTTTTACACAAGGTCTTCTACCCTCTATCCCCAAATCAGATATTAAAATACACAGTAAACATAAGCTACTCTGTATATTCATTCACTTTCCTGGCAAATATAACTGCCAGGAAAGACTGAACTGGCTGGGGTTAGAGAACAAAGGTGACCTGATAATTTAAGACCTCTATGAAAAGGTTCAATAGGGTAGACGTAGAGAGGTTTCCACTTGCGGGGGAATCAACTAGGGGCCATAAATAAGATGGTTTCTAATAATTTCAATCAGGAATTCAGGAGAAACTTCTTTACTCAGTGATTAGAATGTGGAACTTGGTAACACGGAGTAGTTGAGGTGAACATATGCATTTTAGGGGAAGCTAAATAAGTGCATGAAGGAAAAAGTAATAGAAGGTTATGTTAATAGGCCAAGATAAAGCTTTCCCCAGTGTTCACCTTTGAAAAGATTGTTGATTTGCAATTTGGTACATACAAAAGATACTGTAACCAGTTCACTGTCCTGGGGGTGGGGGGGGGGGGAGGGGGGCAGAGAAAGAGGGATGATTTGTGACATGACCTGGATTATACTGTTACTTTTTTGCATAGATAGTGGAAACTGGGCCTGGAAATGGATTAGCAGAATGAACAGATCGGCAGTAGAAGATGCAATTTAAATGGGGATAAAGTATGAGGAAATAAATTTAAGGAAAAAAAAAAGGAACTCAGGAGATTGCGACCACTGAGCCAAAAAGGGCATTTACTCCTCAAAGTAATTTACATAAATCACAAAATTTGAACTAGGACAGAATAAATTAAAACAATTTTTGCATTCATTCAACATGGCAGAGCTCTAATGTGTAATATCACAATATAATGGGGGTGCGCCTTCAGTTCACCAGGCCAAATTCCAATCTTGGTCATCACTGCGAGGTGCCATCATGTACAAGCTAAATCATTTTTAAAAACTGGCCGGGGTGGGGAAGGGAAGAGAAAGAGGGTAAACTGAAAAAAAGAAAGTAACTGTACTTCGAGCTGGCCATTAGAATTTACACAAGTACATAAGCCACAGTTTGGAAGGATGTCAGCCACCTATCTGTGTTATGTACCCACCACAAGACCAAAATAAAAGTTTTAAAAAGTTAATGCAAATCCTTGAACTGGCCAAGTGTACCATTTTCTTCTACTTGAGGGGGTGGAAAGGAAAACAAGTTGTGCTCAAAACATTTTACTTCATAATGGGATGCTGGTGAAGAGGTTTTCTCCAGCATGAGCCAGATAATTGATTTCCCAGCTGCTTTGAGGTTTGAACACTCAAAGTGGCCAAAATTAGTGGGAGGACAGAAGATTGGGAAGCTTTTAAAACCCAGCAAAGAATGACTAAAAAAAAAATTGAGAGAAGATAGACTATGAAAGTAAACTAGCACAAAATATAAAGATAGCAAGAGTTTCTATAGGTATACAAAAAGAAAAAAAAAAGTGGCTAAAGTAAATGTTGGTCCCTTAAAAAGGACAAGACCAGGGAATTAGTAATGGGGAACATGGAGATGGCAGAAACTCTAAACAAGTATTTTGTATCAGTTTTTAAAACAGTAGAGGATGCTAACAATATTCCAATAGTGGATAGTCAAGGAGCTATAGGAGGGGGAGGAACTTAACACAATCACTAAGGAGGCAGTGCTCAGTAAGATAATGGGACTAAAGGCAGATAAATCCCCTGGACCTGATGGCTTGCATCCTAGGGTCGAGAAGTAACGGCAGGGATAGTGGATGCATTGGTTGTAATTTACCAAAATTCTCTGAATTCTGGAGAGGTCCCAGCAGATTGGAAACCTGCAAATGTAACACCCCTATTTAAAAAAGGAGGCAGACAAAAAGCAGGAAACTATAGACCAGTTAGCCTAACATCTGTGGTTAGGAAAAGGTTGGAGTCCATTATTAAAGCAGTAACAGGACATTTGGAAAAGCAAAGTTTGGTTAAGCAAAGTCAGCATGGATTTTTGAAAGGGAAGTCATGTTTGACAAATTTGCTGGAATTCTTTGAGGCTGTAATGAACAGGGTGGATAAAAGGGGAACCAGTGGATGTGGTGCATTTGGACTTCCAGAAGGCATTTGACAAGGTGCCACACAAAAAGTTACTGCACAAGATAAAAGTTCACTGGGTTGGGGGTAATATATTAGCATGGATAAAAGATTGGCTGACAAAGGTGGGATAAATGGTTCATTCTCTGGTTGGCAATCAGTAATGAGTGGGGTGCCACAGGGATCAGTGTTGGGACCCCAACTATTTACAATCTATATTAACGACTTGGAGGAAGGGACTGAATGTAACAGCCAAGTTTGCTGACAATACAAAGATGGGACGAAGGGCAATGTGTGAGGAGGACATAGTGGCTAAGTGAGTGGGCAAGAATTTGGCAGATGGAGTATAATGTTGGAAAGTGTGAGGTCATGCACTTTGGCAGGAAAAAAAAGAAAATTATTTAAATGGAGAAAGATTGCAAAATGCTGTAGTACAGCAGGACCTGGGGGTACTTGTGCATGAAACAAAAGGATAGTATGTAGGTACAGCACGTGATCAGGAAGGCCAATGGAATCTTGGCCTTTATTGCAAAGGGGTGGAGTATAAGAGCAGGGAAGTCTTGTTACAGCTGTACAGGGTATTGGCAAGGCCACACCTGGAATACTGCGTGCAGTTTTGGTTTCCATATTTACTAAATATACTTGCTGTGGAGACAGTTCACTAGGTTGATCCCAGGGATGAGGGGGTTGACTTATGGAGGAAAGGTTGAGTAGATTGGGTCTCTACTCATTGGAATTCTGAAGAATGAGGGGTGATCTTATTGAAACAAAATTATGAGGGGGCTTGACAAGGTGGATGCAGAGAGGATGTTTTCACTGGTGGGGGAAACTAGAACTAGAGGGCATAATCTTAGAATAAGGAGCTGCCCATTTAAAACTGAGGGGAGGAATTTCTTCTGAGGGTTGTGAATCTATGGAACTCACTGCCTCAGAGCTGTGAAAGCTGGGACATTAAATAAATTTAAGACAGAAATAGACAGTTTCTTCAATAAGGGGCTGAGGGGTTATGGGGAGCAGGCAGGGAAGTGGAGCCAAGTACATGATCAGATCAGCCATCATCATAGGCAGTCCCTCAGAATCGAGGCAGACTTGCTTCCACTCCCAAAGTGAGTTATTTGATGGCTGAACAGTCCGATACAAGCGCCACAGATCCTGTCACAGGTGGGACAGACATTCGTCGAAGGAAAGGGTCGGTGGGGCTGGTTTGCTGCGTGCTCCTTCCGCTGCCTGCGCTTGGCCTCTTCACGCTCTCGCCGTTGAGACGCGAAGAGCTCAACGCCCTCCCGGATGCACTTTCTCCACCTCGGGCGGTCTGCGGCCAGGGTTTCCCAGGTGTCAGTGGTGATTTCACTTTACCAGGGAGGCTTTGTGTGTGTCCTTATAGCGTTGCCGCTGTCCTCCTTCGGCTCATTTACCACGAAGGAGCTCCGCATAAAGCATTTGCTTCGGGAGTCTCGTATCTGGCATGCGAACTATGTGGCCTGCCCAGCGAAGCTGATCGAATATGGTCAGTGCTTCAATACTGGGGATATGGGCCTGGTCGAGGACACGGATGTTGGTGCACCTGTCCTCCCAGGGGATTTGCAGGATCTTGGAGACATCGTTGGTAATATATCTCCAGCGACTGGAGGTGCCTTCTATACATCGCTCATGCCTCGGATCCATACAGGAGGGTGGGTATTACTACTGCCCTGTAGGCCATGAGCTTGGTGGTAGATTTGAGGGCCTGGTCTTCAAACACTCTTTTCCTCAGACGGCCAAAGGCTGTACTGGCACAATGGAGGCGATATTGAATCTCCGCATCAATATCTGCCTTTGTTGACAAGAGGCTCCTGAGATATGGGAAATGGTCCACGTCGTCCAGGGCCAGACCATGAATCTTGATTGGAGGGCAGTGCTCTGCGGCAGTGACAGGCTGATGGAGGACTTTTGTCTTACTGATGTTTAGCATAAGGCCCATGCTTTCATGTGCCTCAGGTGAATACATTGAGTTTCAGAATATAGTCAGCCTCAATGTGCGCAGACGTCGTCCGCATACTGCAGCTCAACGAGAGGTTGGGGTGATCTTGGACCTAGCCTGGAGGTGGCGTAGGTTAAACAGCTTCCCACTGGTTCTGTAGTTTAGTTCCACTCCAGCGGGGAGCTTGATGACTGAGGTGGAGCACGGCAGCAAGGAAGATTGAGGAAGAAAGGAAAAAAAAAAAAAAAAAAAAAAAGAGTTGGAGCGATGACGTAGCCCTGTTTGATCCCGGTCCGGACGTGAATTAGGTCTGTAGTTGGCAAGGATCACTGCCTGCATGTCATCGTGGAGCAGGCGAAGGATGTTGACAAACATTTGGCGGCATCCAAAACGGAGGATGCGGCTCCATAGACCCTCATGGTCGAGTGTCAAAAGGCCTTTGTAAGATTGAAAAAGGCCATGTATAAGGGCTGGCACTGCTCCCTGCATTTTTCCTGCAGCTGTTGCGCTGCAAAGATCATGTCTGTTGTGCCCCATAGGGGGACGAAATCCAGTGAAATTCCAGGAGGAGCTCCTCAGCCACAGGGAGAAGTCGATTAAAGAGAACTCGTGACAACTTTCCCAGTGGCTGATAGAAGGGAGATTCCCCTGTAGTTACCGCAGTCGGACTTGTCCACTTTTTTTTTTTTTTAAAAAGATGGTCACGATCACAGCATCTCAGATATCCCGATATGCTCTCCTCCCTTCAGATGAGAGAGATGAGGTCATGTATCCATGCCAACAGCGCCTCTCTGCAATACTTTAGCATCTCAGCAGGGATTCCATCCGCACCCATAGCCTTGTTATTCTTCAGCTATTTTATGGCTTTGCCTGCCTCGTGCAACGTTGGAGTTTCACGGAGTTGGTGGCGGGTCGCATGCTGCGGGATGGAGTCGAGAACACTAGAGTCAAAGGCAGAGTCTCCATTGAGGAGATCTTCATAGTGTTCCTTCCATCAGGCCCTGACAGCCTCGGTGTCCTAGAGTGTTCCCCTGTTCTTAGCCAGGTGTGGGGCCTTGGGAGTTTGGACCGTAGGTGGCCTTGACTAGTGAAGAATCCTCACATATCATGGCTGTTGGCCAGTTGCTGTATCTCCTGTGCTTTTTCCATCCACCACCTGTTCTTTAGGTCCCAGGTTTTTTGTTAGACCTGATCAGATCAGCCATGATCTTATTGAATGGCGGAGCAGGCTCGAGGGGCCTACTCCTTCTCCTATTATGTTCTTATGGAGATGATTTATAACCTATTACACAAGAGGGGTTACCATTATGATACTGAGTCTTTGGGAGATTGCCAGAAAGATTTCCTTCTGAACAAATTTGAGCCAACAGTAAGCTATATTGAGACAAAGTTATCACATGCCCAGCATCTCTTGCACTGGATGACAATGGCTTTAAACTTACACATGGCATTTTAAATATTCTCCACTACAACCCTTCACAAGGAAACTACAAAAGGATTTACTGATACTATTAGCTTCATGCCCCTAATTGTAGTGGAGATTGCCTGATCTAATCCTACAGGACTAAGGTAAGGGATAGCATGCTATAAATCATCTACAATTTAATAGAAAAGAATACGACATGTTAATTTGCAAACTGAGCAAATCAACTTCTACATTGTTTAATAATGTGGCTTCAGAAATGGACAAAGTAAAGGTTGATAGAAGGTCTACTTAAATCTAGACAGGACTGTAGAAGGAATCAGATACTTTTAAAATTCTGGAGTATGTGCAAGGTGAGAAATTTGGAAGAGAAACTTGCATTATATAGCAGATCAGCACAATTTCCATTGACCAATAGAGCCCATGTTTAAATCCAGTTCAAACTCGAGGGATGAATTCTATTTGTACAAATCCGATGTGAAAGGGCTATTCTTCCATCTTGTTGCTATCTAAGTAAGCACAACTAACTCAAAACTGCCTACAATTTAGCACTGAATTGGTAATATATCTGCAAAGATGCATTGGGTGAAAAAATAAAGAGTCTCACATGTATAGCAAGGTGTTCAATTCTTGCCTATGCTTTACTTAGTGAAAATATTTCTCCAGCAATGACAAGTCTTGCCAAGGAATATATGACTCCTCCCCATCCCCCCAATTCCAAAATTATTCTTCCCTCCTTGAGAACAGTACACACACTTTTAGGCATGAACATGAATCATTAAAGTAATGAATGCTCCCATTTCATTGGAGCCACTGCCAGTTTTAACAAAAACAATTTAAAATATAAAAAGGGAAGTTGAGTAAGGATTGGAATATTTGACTACTCAAAAATGGAAAAGGAAACAAGGATACAACAGCTGACAACACACTTTTTTTTTTGGACATAGGGAGTATGTTTTTAAAAAAAAATATTGACAGCAAAATCTTAAGGACTGCCTTCACCAAGTTTAACATTCAATCAAATGCTAGCATATGCCATTCTATAAAAGCATGCCTGCTTTAGCCTGACAGTTTTCTTCAGACTGCCTTTGAAAGAGTTCTAAGCTCCTGCAGCTGCTAGCCACATATCTCTCAGCACACACTTGTCATCTTGCTGGGACTCCAAGATGACTTTTGGATCCCTAGTCCAAGATGATGCATTCTATTCTAACTCAATTCTGTATTTAATTTCTGCAGAAAAACAAACATTAGACTAGTGTACATACAGCATTGTTACAGGCAACTCCCAACCTTCCTGTGAACAAGTCAAGTTAGAGTCATCTCCCTCATCCAGTGCCCTATTGGGTAAAGGACAGCCAATGTCATTCTAAGCCACACAGATCAAAAAGCTCCATGCTGAATTACCACCATGTGCAGTGAGCAGTGTCAAGTCAGCAGATGGGGCAACTACAACTCACCTGTCCATGGGCCTAATTTTTTTTTTTTGGGGGGGGGGGGGGGGGGAAGGGGAAGGGGAGAGGAGAAGAAAGGAGACTAGGACTTCCAGTTCTGTATCTCCTGCATGAAAGTGGGTGCAGGTGCAAGAAAAGGATCAGGCTTGGCCTTGAAGCTCTCCATGTTCAAGTTGCCTGCTAACATTCATGATTATATGTTAACACTTGAATAACCATCTGGGCAAGGAAATGAAGACCACCTATTGGTTTATGGCTGAATACCCCAGTAACTGTCAACATCTTCAGGTGAGGACAAGGGATACAAAAAAAGGGAGCTTAGACCAACTTTAGATTCTCCCGTCCCTCCGCCTACATTAAGTATTGGGCACTCCTACAATTGGTAGAAGTGCAGTGGGATGTTTTACTGTGTTAAAGACACTATAGAAATGCAAGTGGTTGTTTGTTGCTGAACCAACATCTTAAGTGCTGATAAAGTGGCAGTTAAAGGAGGTGCAGGCATAGTTCTACAACCTTACACTGGTCACATTTATTCCACATCGCTCTTGGAATGTGAATTGTTGTGGAATCAGTGTATGTTTGTGCTGGAGCCGAGAGGCAGAGCTCAGCAGCAAGCCAGTTTGGGCGATAGGATTTTTCTGTGGCTGCATGACCACGAGGGGAGCAGCCAGCACCAGCATGAATGGAGTGCTGCAGAAGGCATTGGTAGCTTGAAGGCACAGAGGACATTGCAGGAGAATGTACAGCACACTTCCCTTAGAGCACGACAGTCAGCGAGAGGGGCAGTATCGGCAGGGCGCTGAGCAATGTTCAGTACAGCGCTGCCAGCATCAGAGGCTCCTCCCCTCGCTTAAAGGGAAGGGAAAATGATGGGTTGAATCATTCTTAATGCTCAGAGTCTCCGCGGGACCTGCGCGATGTGCATTACAGCCCCAAGCACTCAGAGCAGAGGGCTGAAGAATCACGCAGAAATCTGTAATGTATATACACATGTCTGCCCACCACCAGGGGGCACCACCATTGGAGGTCCTAGGCACACTCAAGCTGGCTCACTTTTGTATCTTCACTTCTGGAAGCCATTAAAGACTGACCAAGGGTCACACCTAGTCACTGGCTCACAGAACGGAGTTCATTGTATCATTTCATACATTACAACTAGTGACAAGGTAAATACGAACACACGCAAAAGAATGGCGAGCACAGCACGATAGAGTACTGTTGGAATTCGAGATATTCAATGAGGGAGAGGATTGGGGAGACTTCACGGACTGTCTCAATCAGCACCTCGTGGCAAACAACCTGAAGAGGATGATGTAGAGAAGCGCAGAGCAGTTCGTCCCGCCATCTGTGGCCCCACGATCTATACACAAGAATCTACTCTCACCCACTCTTCCTACAGAAAAGGATTACAAAGAACTGTGCTCTCTAGCTCAGGAACATCCCAAACCCATGGAAGGAATCCCCATAGCCAGATATCACCTCCACATGCATGCCCATCCAGAAGGGCAGGACGTAGCAGCATCCGTTGCCAACCTGAAACGTCCTGCAGGGCCCCACAAACTTGGGCCTGCGTTGGAAGACATGCGAGTGACTCCTCCACGATCGGGGTCAACCACAAGGCGATCTTAAGCAAGCTGCTGGCCACGGAGACGCCAAACCTCAGCAAGGTCATCACCACCGCCCAGGCCTGCATGCCCATGCAGAAAAACACGAAGCAGATATCGCGACATGCCAAACTCCAAGGCAAGTAGTGTACAAAATCATATTGACAGCCGGCAGAGCTGCACATGGCAGGGCCCACTCGACTGTATCTGCAAGACCGGAAGCCGCTCAAAGTTCGCCAGAGGGCCTACTCGACTGCATATGCGAGAACGGGAGCTGCTCAAAGTTCGCCATCGAGGGCCTACTCGACTGCGTATGCGAGAACGGGAGCCGCTCAAAGCCCACCATCGGGCGCAAACCAGAGCTCAACCTGTTGGTGCTATGGGGGCAACCAATAGTGCCGCCCCAAGCAGTATGTATGAAGAGGGTGTGCGAAGATGGGGTATCTTCAGCAGACGTGCCCGCAGCGGAGCAAGCAAGCTGCGACATGCCACATGGATGATCAATTCAGCGCGGATCTGGCGATGCAGCCTGAAGCATTTGAGCGCTCCGGGGAGGAAGTGTATAGCGCACGCACGTTCCCAACAAAGAGCCAACCGATAATGATAGTGGCAAAATTAAACGGCATGCCGGCATCCATGGAATTAGACACAGACACGAGCCAATTGACAACAAGCCAGAGGACCCCCGCGGGAGACCAAGGCAGAGACCCCCCCAAGCGGAGTCCGGCAAACGCAAAGCTGTGCACCCACAAAGAGCCTATACCAATCGGCAGTGCAGCAGCAAAAGCGGCGCACAAGGGAGAGGGCCATGGACTACCCCGGGGCAACGGCTCATTGCCACTCGGCAGGAGCTGGCCCGAGAAAATAAAATGGAAATGGTGCGACATCAAAGCCCCGCCATCTCCCGCACCGCTTAAACCGAGAACCAGCAGCCTCAAGGGAGCCAAGGTGCAGATCCACCCAGGCCCAGACACAACAAAGCCAGGGCGGTCCCACAAATGAGAAAGGTCGAGCTCAAACCAGACAGGCCACAATGCGAGGGGGTCATCCCACCGGTCGAATCCAACGAAGTGGGGCTGGCCCACTGCTAAAGAGCGACGGCACAGCCAGTGTCCGTGGAGACCACGACCAACCGAGCCTTGAAACAAGATCAGCACCCGCCACCAAAAGCTGATGACCTGCCCGCAACAGCAGCCGGGTGGGGGGGCGAAGGAAAAACACTCGACAACGTCGGCCCATACGACACAGGAACCGGCCGTATCAAAGAAACCCACGCAAAGGACGGCTCACCCACAACAGGTGTCCCCCCCCCTGCACCCGCCCGGTGGCAGCCACACCCCAGAGAAACAGAAAGCCCACTGAAATCTGTCCCCAGGATCGCGATATTCCAAGACGACATCCTATCCACAGGCCACGACACTGCCGAGCATCCACACAATCTGGAAGAGGCTCCTGCCACCCAGACAAAGTGGGACCCAGGCTGAAACGCTCAAAGTGCACCCCCGTGGCACCAGAGGTCAAATTCCCTGGACGAAAGATTGCCGCAGACAGAATCAGGCCCAGACGTGAAAACAGAGGCCATCAAAAACGTGCCCAGGCCCCAGAATGCACCCACCCTGGGTCTCTCCAATCACCCCGGTAACTTCACACCCAAATAGAGAACAGTATTAGAGCCCCTGCACAAGCCGCTCAGGAAAGGAGACGACTGGGTGTGGGGCGAACCCCAAGACAGAGCACCCTGAGAAAGCCCGAAATCCGCCGTGCTCCCACAAGCCACCGATACTCATGACCCATGCAAGTGTCCAGTTTTGACCAGTGATACATCGTCCCATGGGGTCGGCTGCACACCCCAACAAGCCAATGAATCAGGCAAACCGCAACCAGCTGCACACGCATCCCGAAGCCCTCCAAGGCGGAAAGAGCCCATGGCAGAGAAAGAGGCCTCAGCATGCACCCACGGGGCAAAAACACGCAACAGCATGCATCCAGGCCTCACTTTGAGCCAGGAACATAGAAACATAGAAAATAGGTGCAGGAGTAGGCCTTTCGAGCCTGCACCACCATTCGATAAGATCATGGCTGATCATTCCCTCAGTACCCCTTTCCTGCTTTCTGTCCATACCCCTTAACCACAAGGGCCATATCTAGCTCCCTCTTGAATATATTCAATCAACTCGCATCAACAACTCTCTGCGCCAGGGAAACAACTCTGAGTGAAGAAGTTTCTCATCAGTCCTAAATGGCCTACCCTTATCCTAAGACTGTGTCCCCTGATTCTGGGATTCCCCAACATCAGGAACAATCTACCTGCATCTAACCTGTCCCATCCAAATCTTGTATGTTTCTATAAGATCCCCTCTCTTCCTTCTAAACTCCAATGTATAAAAACCCAGTTGATCCAGTCTCTCCTCATAGGTCAGTTCAGCCATACCAGGAATCAGTCTGGTGAACCTTCACTGCACTCCCTCAATAGCAAGAACATCCTTCCTCATATTAGGAGACCAAAACTGAACACAATATTCCAGGTGAGGCCTCACCAAGGTTCTGCAAAACCAACCACGGAGACATGTGGCAGGGAGAATGGGAAGATGCCATGTTTAAAATGACCAACTGCAGTCAACAGCCTGTAAACCATGGAGGATGATGGGACTCTGGCCACCCTGTACAGTAACAGTGTTGCAGGGGCACGGAACGAGAGGAATGAGCCAGCTACCGTAAGGGGGAAAAAGTGTGTACATTCGGTTCTTCCAGGAAAATGGATACAAGGCAACTTTATATTTTAAAAAGGACATTTCTCCAGCTTTTCATGTAAAACCCTCGAAGAGGCAACATGTCCAGGCAAAATCTCCCCAGTAATACACAAGGCAACACAAAGAGTATCAATTTGAATAATTAAACAAAGGCCCACAGGTCTGATGCAATCATTTTGGCCAGCCCAGAGTGGCACCTCTGTCAAGATAGTGAACAAGCATCTTCATTCACCCAATCAGCGAGTGACAGAATACAGGTGGAGACACTAATCTCCCATTCCAGACAGATCAATACACAAACTGCCATTCACACCCTATTTTATTCAAGACCCAAGACAATGGCATGCAGTTTTAGCATGAAGATGAACGGACTATAAGAAAAGGCTGCAAAAACACACGAGGTTTTGGAGGTTGGAGTCAGCTTTTGCTTTGAGTTGAAGAGTTGAGTTAAGAAGGAGCCAACCGAGGGGCAAATAGAAGAAACCAACGCAACATCGAGGAAAACCGAACGTAAAACCTATCCGAGGGACTCCGAGCTGAAATAAGTGCCCCCAGAACCCTGGAGTTGATAGGATTGAGTGTATAGCCCAAACCCCCCCACAGACTCAATTTAAGATAGGAATTGGCAAGAAGGGCGGAAGAGAGAGGTGGGGTTGTGTGTGAGTGGAATGTTTCAACCTCTCATCTTCCCCTTCCCTGTTGCGATAATTTTTCGTGTTGTTGAGCGTGATTGTGCCATTACGGCTATTTACGACCTCTTCCCATGCCCTCTATCTTTGTTTTTACTATTTGAAATAAACATTACCCATTTTGCACCCTTACCCACTGTGTCTGGTGCCTCATTACTCACCCATCCTCAAATCGCACGTACAGAACCTCAGGGGAGTGTGGATTCGAATCCACACCCCAAGCTCCTGGACAACTGCAGTAAGACCTCCCTGCTCCTATACTCAAATCCCCTAGCTATGAAGGCCAACATATCATTTGCTTCCTTCACTGACTGCTGTACTTGTATGCCAACTTTCAATGACTGATGAACAATGACACACAGGTCTCGTTACACCTCCCTTTTCCTAATCTGCCACTGATATTCTGTCTTCGCGTTTTTGCTCCCAAAGTGGATATCCTCACACTTATCCACATTATACTGCATCTGCCATGCATTTGCCCACTCACCTAACCTGTCCAAGTCACCCTGCAGCCTCTTAGCGTCTCTCTCAGCTCACTCCGCCACCCAGCTTAGTGTCATCTGCAAGCTTGGAGATATTACACAATTCCTTTATCCAAATCATTGATGTATATTGTAAAGAGCTGGGGTCCCAGCACTGAGCCCTGCAGCACTTCACTAGTCACTGCCTGCCATTCTGAAAAGGACCCGTTTATCCCGACACTGACAACCAGTTCTCTATCCACGTCAGTATATTACCCCCAATACCATATGCTTTGATTTTGCACACCAATCTCGTGTGGAACCTTGTCAAAAGCCTTTTGAAAGTCCAAATATACCACATCCACTGGTTCTCCCTTGTCCACTCTACTAGTTACATCCTCAAAAAATTCCAGAAGATTTGTCAAGCATGATTTCCCCTTCATAAATCCATGCTGGCTTGGACCGATCCGGTCAGCTTTCCAAATGCGCTGCTATTTCATCCTTAATTGATTCCAACATTTTCCCCACCACTGATGTCAGGCTAACCACTTTCTCTCTCCCTCCCTTTTTAAAAAGTGGTGCATTAGCTACCCTTTAGTCCATAGGAACTGATCCAGAGTCGATAGACTGTTGGAAAATGATCACCAATGCATTCATTATTTCTAGGGCCACTTCAAGTACTCTGGGATGTAGACCATCGGGCCCTGGGGATTTAGCGGCCTTCAATTTCCTGCCTAATAAAAGGATATCCTTCAGTTCCTCCTGCTCACTAGCCACTCTGTCCCCTAGAACTTCTGGAAGGTTATTTGTGTCTTCCTTCGTGAAGTCAGAACCAAAGTACTTGTTCAATTGGGCTGCCATTTCTTTGTTACCCATTATAAATTCACCTGAATCCGACTGCAAGGGACCTACGTTTGTCTTCACTAATCTTTTTCTCTTCACATATCTATAGAAGCTTTTGCAGTCAGTTTTTATGTACCTGGCAAGAATCTTCTCATACTCTATTTTCTCCCTCTTAATTAAATCCTTTGTCCTCCCCTGCTGAATTCTAAGTTTCTCCCAGTCCTCAGGTTTGCTGCTTTTTCTGGCCAATTTATATGCCTCTTTGGATTTAACACGATCCTTAATTTCCCTTGCTAGCCACAGTTGAGCCACCTTCAGTTTTATTTTTACTCCAGACAGGGATGCACAATTGCTGAAGTTCATCCATGTGATCTTTAAATGTTTGCCATTGCCTATCCACCATCAACCCTTTAAGTATCATTTGCCAGTCTATTCAGCCAATTCACACCTCAAACCATCGAAGTTAACTTTCCTTAAGTTCAGGACTCGAGTTCTGAATTAACTGTCACTCTCCATCCTAATAAGACTTCTACCATGTTATGGTCACTCTTCCCCAAGGAATCTTGCACAAGATTGCTAATTAGTCCTTTCTCATTTCACATCACCCAGTCTAGGACGGCCAGCTTCTAGGTTGGTTCCTTGACATATTGGTTTAGAAAACCATCCCTAATACACTCCAGGAAATCCTCCACCACATTTCTACCAGTTTGGTTAGCCCAATCAATATGTAAATTAGTCACCCATGATAACTGCTGTACCTTTATTGCATGCATCCCTAATTTCTTGTTTGATGCTGCCCCAACCTTACTACTACTGTTTGGTGGTCTGTACACAACTCCCACTAGTGTTTTCTGCCCCTTGGTATTCCATAGCTCCACCCATACTGATTCCACATTATCCAAGCTAATGTCCTTTCTTACTATTGCATTAATTTCCTCTAACCAGCAATGACACCCTACCTCCTCCTCTCTGTCTATCCTTCCTAAATGTTGAATACCCCTGGATGTTGAGTTCCCAGCCTTGGTCATCCTGGAGCCATGTCTCCGTGATGCCAATCACATCATACCCGTTAACTGCTATCTGCACAGTTAATTCGTCCACCTTATTCCGAATACTCCTCGCATTGAGGCACAGAGCCTTCAGGCTTGTCTTTCGAACACACTTTGCTCCTTTAGAATTTTGCTGTAATGTGGCCCTTTTTGTCTTCGGTTTCTCTGCCCTCCACTTTTACTTTTCTTCTATCTTTTGCTTCTGCCCCCATTCTACTTCCCTCTGTCTCCCTGCATAGGCTCCCATCCCCCTGCCATTAGTTTAACTCCTCCCCAACAGCACAAGCAAACATTCCCCCTAGGGCATTGGTTCCAGTCCTGCCCAGGTGCAGACTGTCCGGTTTGTACTGGTCCCACCTCCCCCAGAGCCGGTTCCAATGTCCCTGGAATTTGAATCCTTCCCTGCTGCACCACTGCTCAAGCCACATATTCATCTGAGCTATTCTGCAATTCCTACTCTGACTAGCACGTGGCACTGGTAGCAATTCTGAGATTACTACTTTTGATGTCCTACTTTTTAAATTTAGTTCCTAGCTCCCTAAATTCATCTTTTAGAACCTCATCCCTTTTTTTAAAAAAACCTATATTGTTGGGATCAAAATGGACCACAACTGGCTGTTCACCCTCCCTTTTCAGAATGCCCTGCACCCGCTCAGACATCCTTGACCCTTGCACCAGGGGAGGCAACATACCATCCTGGAGTCTTGGTTGCAGTCACAGAAACATCTATCTATTCCCCTTACAATTGAATCCCCCATCACTATAGCTCTCCCACTCTTTCCTGCCCTCCTTCCACGGTGCCATGAACTTGGCTGCTGCTACCCTTCTCTGGTGAGTCATTTTCCCTCCCCCCCCCCCCACAAATAGTACCCAAAGCGGTGTATATTTTGTAGGGGAATGATCACAGGGGACCCCTGCACTACCTTCCTAGCACTGCTCTTCTTCCTGTTGGTCATCCATTCCCTATCTGGCTGTGTCCCCGTTTCCTGCGGTAAGACGAAATCACTAAACGTGCTGTTCGCATCATTCTCAGCATCATGCATGCTCCAGAGTGAATCCACCCGCAGCTCCAGGGCCGCAATGCGGTCCGTTAGGAGCGGCAGCCGGACACACACTTCCTGCACATGTAGTCTCGGACACCGGAAGCATCCCTGACTTCCCACATAGTACAGGAGGAGCATAACACATGTCTGAGCTCTCCTGCCATGACTTAACCCCTAGATAAATTTAATTTGGCAACAAGGCTAAAAGGTTACTTACTGAAAAGCAAAAAGAAAAACTACTTACCAATCACCAGCCAATCACTTACCCCCTTGGCGGTGACGTCACCTTTCGATTTCTTTCTACTTTTTTTGCCTTCTCTCCTTGATGCAGCTGGACAAACATGCCTCCGACGACAAACTCCTGCTGGGCCTTTATAGGTCTCTCCTCCGACCTCCCGATGACGCTGCTCCCTACTGGCCTCCGATGACCAACTCCTGCTGACCACATCGCTGCTCAGAGCACAAAACGTATTTTTTTTTTAAATCAACGTCTGGTGACCATTGCACATCAGCCACCTCATGGGCTTGACAGAGCTAGGCCTTTATCCAATGGCAAGGGTTAACCAGGACAACTAGAGACCTGCTCTGCTGCACAGACCTAGTGTGCACACCTATCGCAGTGTGGGCTGGCCCATGAGCCCTCTGCTCTGCTGAATGTTTGTGGCTGAGGTGCGGCAAATGAGTGTGCGGGGCTCAGAAGAGCAGAGGGCTCAAGGGCAGCACAGGCCAGCGCACACTGCGATGTGTGCGCACGCTAGATTCGTGCAGCAGAGCAGGCCTCCAGTCATCCTGGTTTACCCTTGCCACTGGATAAAGGCCTAGCTCTGTCAAGCCCGATGTGCAACGGTCACCACACGTTTAAAAAAAAAAATCCACGCACAGGCATCTTCCACACCTGGAGCTCAGGACTGGAATATCGGGTCTTCCAGTGAAACATCTATGAACTCATCCCTTTTGGTGTGGAAGCAAGTCATCCTCGTTCAAGGGACTGCCTATGATTATTGGTAGAACACTGTGGGAAACAGTTGAAAAATGTGCACTAGTGTTCCAAGGAGTTCTGGGACTGCTTCTGTGCTGTGTGCACAATGATTCGGGATATCAGGAGAGGTGCTCAAATTTAGAGGATATTAAAGTAGGAGGCTTAGTAATTAATTCTAACCATCAAATTAAGCTGCAAGGGGATAGTAATAAGATGGAAGAATAGGCATAAAAGGTGGCAGATGACTATGATGTCAGTCAATGTGAGGGTACATTTTTTGGTGAGGGAAAAAAAGTAATTATATTTTGACTAGCGACAGGCTGGGTGATGTGGAGGAGCGGAGGGATTTGGGGGTTGAGATTCACAACTCAAATGGATAAGGTCATAAAAAAATGAAATTGGGTCTTATTGGGCAAAAGATACAAGATATGAGTTAATACAATAGTTAATCTATTAAACAAAGGATTGTGGCTGTGGAATGAGCTACTGATTTCAACATTTAAGGATGGGTTAGAGAGGTGGTTGAAAGAGAAATAGAAGGTATGGCAACAGAACATGCACATGGCATTAAGATTCCTGTCCATGTAGTGTACAACACCAAGTGTCCCAGAAGCGCACACATTTGGAGACCACAGTTATCCAATACCTACTGGAATAAGATGCGTCGGCTGCGATTCTTCCAGTTTAATCCTCAACCAATCAAAATCCTGGTATCTACGTCGTACTGTGTACTCTGGTAAATCAAACTCATTTCTTGTCGTCTGAAAATAATTGAAACCATTAATAAATGGACTGTCAGGTTGGATTACCACTTTACATTTAAAAAAAGTGTTCAGGACACTGGAGGAAATCTATTTGGTACATCTAAACTAGGAATAGTGTAAAATTCTAACATTTAGAAAAATTCATTTCAAACTACCTCAAAGAATTACTGGAAAAAAATTACACTATAAAGTTTACTTTGCGTAGAAAGGGAGGCGAGGAATTTAAAAACACTAGCAGATAATTAACCATGATCAAGGCAGCCCATTGTTGGAAGAAAGTGCTTCAACCTTGCAGGTTGGCACCAGTCAAAAAAATTCTTGCTCTCGCTCAAAAAAAAAAGGTATAAAGTTAAATTAAGCTATATTTTTGAAAAATCCATGGCAAAGTATTGAATTGGCATTATTTCAGCACTCCTTCAGTACAGACTATTCAACTCTTTATACAATTTAAACCCATCAACATACCATGTAAACAGTTATATATTCATTCATTCATTCACCGCTATTCCCAGTCACATGCAGCTTCATAAAATCCAATATAGCGGCAGTTTAAAAAAAAAATCAGTCCAATAGCAATTCAGGTTACATTATTCAACTGGAGTTGGGGGAAAGAGTGGATAGACTGCTGTCTGCCAGGGTATACATGGGACCAAGCAGCTCAAGGAATGTTTATTCTAGCACAAGAGACTTAACTCCATCACTAAAGGTCCATAAGTAGCTTTAGGTAGAGAGGCAGCAAATAAGGCTTTGGACATGTTACCAAATTAAAGGGGGCTGAGGAGGAAGTAGTAGCGTATTGGCTAGAAGGAAAGTTAAGCTCATCTAGTGATCATGGGCAAACACACTCTCCTGGAACTTCCTCTATTTCCTGAAATTGGCCAAGGAAGTTCCCCCACACCCAATCTTTTTAACCTCCTCAGGACATTTAGGATTGGGGGGGGGGGGGGGGTGGAGGGGAAGAAAGAAACATTTCCCTTTCATGCTACTTCCATCCTGCCCACCCATCACCCTTCAAATATCCCTATATTACTTTCCATCAAGTCATCTTGGTTGCTGCTCCAAGGCAGGTAGCACGGTGCTCCACAACACCACCTACCCAACCAAGGGTACTTGTATCCATCCCTTTCAACCCTTCAACATAAATCCAGTCTTCACTGAAGGCTGGGAACTCTCAGCAGGGCAAACCAGTGTCATTAAAAATATGTACCTGGCAGTATGTGATTTTTTAAAAAAATATGCAGCTTTTCCCAAGCTCAATGCTGGAAGGGCCTTTTCTAAAACTTCCTGCTTCTAGCCCCATCCATAAAGCATGTCCACATCATCCACCTCTACCCACTGGCTGATCCTGCCTCTTGCCACTCTTACATCCAGACTCTCTCCAGCCACCTGTCCCATATCCACACTCACGTCAAAAGGCCCTGCAGCAACTCTGCATATTCTCCAACTCAACATTACCATCTAGGGAGATCAGACATTACCATTAAAAAAAATAAAGAGTATACACTTTGAAACAGCAGGAAAGTTAAATTAAATTTTGCTCATACTTTTGTGCTAACTCTGTATGTGATATAAGTCTCCATCGCAGACACATGTTTCTTTGGGTCATCAACGGTAACAAAGAGATCTCTGGTTTCACCATCCAGCTCATCATCTAATTGTAGTCTATTCAGGAGAGACGAGGAAGAGGCAGGACTGGATGTCTCCACCGGTGTCCCATTGGGCAACATTAGATCCTAAAAGACAAGATAGTAAAGATACCTCACTTGATCAGCAGCTAGAATTGATATTGCATTTTACCGTAGCAGATGTAAAGCATTGCATCAAGTCAAACAAAAAAAAAAGTATAATCTGCTAACTCAATTTCAAGATAGATTCCACTTTATCAAACTCATTCGCTTGTAGCTTGAGGGTATAAAAATACGAAATTGAGAGTCTAGCTGATTATGTGTAAGCAATGCCCTTGGAGAAGAACTTGCATTTATAAAATCACCTTTCATGACCTCAGGATGTCCCAAAGTTTTTTTTACAGCCAATGAAGTACTTTAAAACTATCAGTTGTAGCAAACACAGCAGCCAATTTTGAACACAACAAGCTCCCGCAAACAATGGCTAGAATTTTTTTTTTGGAACTATAAAGTAATTGGTTTACATTGGGGAAAACTGCCCTGCTCTTCAAAATATTGTTATGGGAGCAAAAACCCAGAGCCTCTGTTCAACATCTGAAAAATGGCACTTCAGACAGCACAGCACTCTTCAGTATTGCACTGAAGCCTAAACTGTGCTCATACCTCTGGAGTGGGACTTGAACCCACAACCTTCTGGCAGAGGAGAGCGCTACACAACTGACAGTCTAGAATATAGTTGCGTTATTCAGCTTTCGGAATCAAGGCGTGGAGCACAAAAGGCCAGAGCAGGGGGGGTGGTGGCAGCAAAAATAGAAGAAAACCAGGTAATAGGCCTGCATTCACAGTCCCTATGGGTGCGTACATGTCTGTAGGGGTCCCACAAGTTCTGGGTTTAGGCTTGCAAAGCGCATGCGCCTAAACCCAGAACTTGCAATTGGTCAAGATCGCACGCGTCCGAAGGTAAAGGGCCTCAGTGAGCTATTCGCCTAACTGCTGCCCAGCGAATGCCTTTGAAATTCTTACGACTTAAAAATCAGGTGCAAGGCCTGCTTTTATCAAGTACAGAAAAACACAAATAATTTAAAACATTGCAAATCCTGTTAAACAAGGCAAGTTTATTTTTTAGAACCTTTAAAATATGTAAATGTATTTGAAAAAATTACATTTGTTTTAAGTAACTAATTAAATCCCATTGATTAATGTGAAGTGTTTTTTTTTTAATTTTCAGTGTTGGTGTGTTTTTGGGATATTCCCATTCATACTTGGTGGTTCCATGGAATTACCCCAAGTATGAATGTGAATACCTCCAATAGGTTGGGCCACTGTGATACGTTCTAAACCCATACAAAGGCCTTCGCGTAGAACGCCAGGACTACAAGTCTCCGAACCGCTGGGACCACCATGTACTGTCGTAGAAATTTTGGTGGTCGATGGCATTCTGGGCCAGAATTTTTTTTTTTAAGTTACCATTGGTCATTGGAGAACCCCAGTATATTGCAAAACAATGAGTAAAAGACCACAGATCCTCGGGAGATAAAGCACTGCACAGTATAAATGCAACAGAATCAACAACATCAACTGCCCTAATGTCACAGAACTGCTTCTACTGATACTCCAATCTTAAAGTAATGAGGTGCAAAAGGGAGTATGAAAAAAAGCTTGCAAAGAATATCAAAGCTAACAGTAAAGGTTTTTGAGAATGTATTAAGAGTAGCAATATGGGGCCATTAAAAATAGATGCAGGCACTACGATGATTAATAAGGAAATGTTAAACAAATACTTTACATCAGTTTTCACAATGGTAGAAGACGACAAAATACCAACAATACAAAATAGGTCATTGGAAGGTACCCATTAGATTAAATGCAAGAAAATATTGGAGGAAAAAAAATGAGACTAGAGACATCAAGTTTCCATCCTACGGTATTAAAATGGGTGGGAAATTGCTGGTGCGTTAACTTTCCAATCATAAGCTCCGCCCTCTTTTTTGGACAGCAGCTGTTTATTCTATTCCCATTTCCACCTCTTCACAATCCATCTTTTGTTTCTTTACTTGTCCCATTATCAGCTCCTTTTATCTTGCCATTTAATCTCTCCTTCCACCCTATCACAGACCTTCCCTTTTGTTCTTTCCTCCCCTCCTGCCCTTTGTACTTGCTCAAAACCAGTTACATCTCGAAGGTTTTTAGTTGCGATGAAAGGTCATTGAACTGAACTGTTAACTTTTTTTCTCCACAGATACTACCGGACCCCCTGAATATTTCAGCATTATCCATTTTTGTTTTCAAACTTTCCAAAGCTCTCGATTCAGGAATGTTGCCTTTGGATTGGAAAATTGCAAATGTCACTCCATTATTTAATTAGGCAGAGAAAAATCAATAAAGTGCAGACCCGTCAGTTGTGGGCAAGTTATTGGAGATAGAATGACTGAGGACTTGATATCTGCACTTCACTAATTCTGGCCTCGAGCATCCCCAACTTTAAAATCATTGAACTATTGGTGGCCGTGCCTTCAGCTATCAAGGCCATGAGCTCTGGAATTTCCTCCCTTTCCTCCTTTAAGGCGTTCCTTAAAACCTACCTCAGCAAGCTTTTGGTCAAATGCCCCAATATCTCATGGCTCAGTGTCAAATTGTGTTTTGTAACACTCCTGCAAAGTGCTTTGGGACATTTTGCTACATTAAAAAAAAAAGGAGTTGTATAAAAATAAAAGTTGTAGTGAGCACCAGGTCACAACAACTCTTAAAATCAATCCCACAAGTGAAAATTACCATAGGAATAAAATGTGTAACTACATGGCGACTAAACAAATCCTTTTTTTGGTTTCTTATTTTTTTTTTAAAAAAAGGACTTGAAGGGGGTGGGGGAGGAAGAGAATCCAAAAGCTACAATTCAACAGAAGAGAAGATGATGCAAGGAACAGCTAGGTCTTTCTGCCACGGTTGAAAGAGGGAATGGCTCCTGTGCCCAGCTTCCTTGAGTTGGTAGAGAAAAATCCCAATGTAATTTTCTGTGAAGTAGATGCGGATGGTACAACTGTAAGTTAGAGCCTGTCAGAATGTAGAATTTACATTCTACAGAATTTTGAATGTCAATCTATATATACATAATAAAAACACACTTCTGACTCGAGGCGATAGCACTACCCATTGAGACAGGGTTGACATCTTAATCAAAGTTTCTCATGACCAATGTTCCTGTTAAGCTGCATGGCCGCGCAGAGGCCTTGACGACCCTTGCAGGCCGCTGGACGGTGCGTGGAAATTTGAATGTGGCGCATAACGCATTAAAAAGGACCATGCACCCCACCCCCAAAATTAGAGGGAATAATGCTCATGACTATTTGGCAACAGAATAACCTTCTGTTGATGTGCTCCATGAAATGATGCACCAAAAGGTGGGAGTGGTGCAAATGAGGATATGGGGCCCAGAAGAGCAGAGGGCCCATGGGCAGCACAGGCCAACCCACACTGCGATGCGTGCGTGCACTACATCCGTGCAGCAGAGCTGGTCTCCAGTCATTTTGGTTAATCCTTGCCACTGAACCAAGATCGAGCTCAGTCAAGCCCATGTGGTGGCTGGTGTGCAACGGCCACCACACGTTAAAAAAATCCACGCACAGGCATCTTCCACCCCTTCAATTGGAGTTCAGGGCTGGAATATTGGGTCCTTCATTGAAACATCTGGGAACTCATGTGGAAGTAAGTCATCCTCGTTCAAGGGACCGACTATGATACATTAATCCTAAAAAGCCTTTTGATATCACAACTGAGCTATTGTCTTAATTCATAATGGGTTGAAACATGCTGAGCCAGTGAGCCAAATAGAAACAAATAGAAAGTGCATTGCTGGGGATTTCCACTTCTGCATTCCCTGCCCACAATGTTCCATCCATTATAATGAATGGAAGGAAATTAATGGGCTAGCATAGCAAATGCAGATTTGTAACACCCCAGACTATCTATGGGGAGGGGGGGGGGGGGGGGGGTGAGGGGGTATGAAATGGCATAACACATGCAGCATTTGAATTCACAAATGAAGAAAACCCACACAAGCACGATGTGGGATGATTGTCAATGCTCGTGGCTGCCAGAAGTTAGTATTTCAAAAAGAGGGGCAAAAAAAGGGGGGGGGGGGGTTTGCCTTTGGGCAAAAATGTAGTGCAACTGAGACATCTGTATCTCAAAAAGCAACATTCCCACTCATTGCTAAGAAACACACTTGGAACTGTACCAGACAGTTGGGAAGGAAACATCTGGACTGCCAGAGGCTACAAGACTAGGTACATCAGAGACTGGATTTTTTTAAAAGCATCTTCTAAAATGGGACCATAGAACCAACCAATCAGTAAAACAAGAGCAAGAATTTAAAAAAAACTATCCTGTCTTCAGTTATGAACTGGCACCAGTCCAGCAGATTTCTGTATCACTCTCCACCCAAACCCTTCACATGATGGCATACAACTGCTACCAAATTCCCTTCCGTCAGCTCAGCAGTGACGATGGGACCAAATGAATTCAGTCCATTGTTGTCAGTTCTGAACCAGCCTGGTCCCTTCAGTCATCTGTATCTCCTTCAGTGACAGGTCACTCAATATTGTCTATCCAGTGCTTCCATGGTCTTGTTTCATGTACCTCTGGGCAGAGCTATGAAATGCATTCAAGTTGGTTCTATTCTTGAAACTTGCCCCAAACCATCAGTCATCAATCTTGGAACTTCTGTACAAGCGTTGTTTCTTGTCCAAGCCATGTTCTTATACCATTCATGATCCTTTGCATCCTGCATACTCCTAGTATTCCTCTCAACCAACTCAGCTCTGTTAGGAGGTATTGCTCATCAACTTCTCATGCTCCAACACTCATCTATATAATATGGGGATAAACCATCACTTCATAAATGCTAACTTAGTTTTTACCAAAATATCTTTAACCTACTATATCTTGTTTAATCCTCCAAAAGCAGTAGCAGGTCTAATCCTTTTGATGTCTTCACAACTCCCATTCTCTGACACTAGTCCACCACATTATTCAAATTTTTCTAACTGTTCAACTACAACTCCAATTATAATTTATATCTTCCTGATGCTTCCCAAATTGCATGACCTTTGTCTTTATATTGGTGTTGTTCAAATTTTCTACTCCACCTTCACCTCGATCTCTGCAAATCTGTTATGTCGCTATAAAAAAGTAAATGTCAGCAAATTTAAAATGGTTTAAATTCTTGCCACCCATCCAATATCATCTTTTACTGCAAGATTCATTACTGCTTCCAGTGCAAAATTAAATCAGGCAAAAGTATGCATCCTTCTCACCCAACTGTTGATCTAAAACATTGTGTTTCCTGTCCACTAACAGCACTCCGATGTTTTTGATCAGTCTGACAAGTTTTGCAGGAATACCACACATCAAGACATGCTCAATCCCTCCTTACCATACACTTTCAAAGGCCTTTCACTATAAATTTCTCCAAAATCGGTCACATCACAAACCGTTGATCTTCTGCTTGTTCTTTGTGCAGTACCACTTATGTATTTTTTCATTCTCCTCTGTAGCGTCATAGTAAACACGATTCCGGGTATACTCAGTAAGCTGAATCCGCGCTGGTCTACTTTTCTGAAGAGTGATATTATCACTTTTCCCCAGTTTTCAGCTCTTCACGAACTTTGTTTAACAGCCTTTGCATCATTTCTAGTTTGTTCCTCACCCACCTGCAAAAACTCTGCAGTTATATTATTGATACTGGAGTCTTGTCCTTTTTCAAACCAATAGAAATCTTTCACATTTCTTCCAAAATATCCATCAACAACTCCCCTCCATTTGTACAGGACAAACTGATTCTTCCACATTGTATAGATCTTCAAAATATTCTTTCCACTTGCTCCTTGCCTATTAGTCCTCAATTACCTGACCATGCTGGTCTTTCACTGTCACCATTTTAAGTTTGAAAGATTCACTGAATTCCCTTAGCTTCCGATATAGCTCTTGTGTTTTGATGCTTTTGGTGTAATCTTTGCACTGGTCACTTATCCAGTTTTACTGGTTTCTCTTTGCTTTTAGCTTAATTTCTCTGGTTAACTTGTTGGATTCAGTCTTCATATTAGGGTCGGTTTTTATGCTCACCTTTAAGCTTTTTATTTACCACTCAAATCCAATACTTCTTCCATTGTCCATTTATGTTTTAGTGTTGTTCAAGACCCAGTACTGAGTACTCCATATTCCATTTCTTCAGTTATTGCAACAATGAGGTTTCTGCAACACCTTTGTGCAGGTTTGAGGTTAGTTTTCTTTTACTTTGTTCAGATCCTACATTTTAATTTTAATTACTTTTTTAGCAACTCACATTCGCAATCTTACTAATGCCAAAACTAAGTTTATGGTCAGAGCTTACATCGGCCCCAAAAGGATCTGTCCGATTGACTACTGCATTTCCATTTACAAGAGAAGATAACAGGAGCAGGAGTAGGCTATTTGGCCCCTCAAGCCTGCTCCACCATTCAATAAGATCATGGCTGATCTGATCATGGACTCAGCTCCACTTTCCTGCCCTCTCCCCATAACCCTTTACTCCCTTATCACTCAAAAACCCATCTATCTCCGTCTTAAAAATATACTCAATGACCCAGCCTTCACAGTTCTCTGGGGCAGAGAATTTCATAGATTTACAACCCGCATTCTTAGTTTAAATGGGCCGCTCCTTATTTTACTTATTTAGTTTCCCCTATGAGTGGAAATATCCTTCCTGCATCCACCTTGTCGAGCCCCCTCATTATCTTATATGTTTCGATAAGATCACCTCTCATTCTTCTGAACTCCAATGAGGATAGACCCAACCTACTCAACCTTTCATCTCTGGAATCAACCTAGTAAATCTTCTCTGAACAGCCTCCAATGGAAGTATATTCTTCCTGAAATGAGACCAAAACTGTATGCAGTACTCCAGGTTTGGCCTCACCAATACTCTACAGTTGTAGCAGGACTTCTCTGCTTTTATACTCCATCCCCCTTGCAATAAAGGCCAACATTCCATTTGCCTTCATGACTTGCTGTACCTGCATACTAACTGTGTTTCATGCACAAGAGCCCCCAGGTCCCTCTGTACTGCAGCACTTTGCATTTTTTCTCGATTTAAAATTATAATTTGTTTATTATTTCTGCCAAAGTGGATAACCTCACATTCTCCAACATTATACTCCATCTGCCAAATTTTTTGCCCACTCACTTAGCCTGTCTATATCCCTTTGCAGATTGTGTCCCCTCCTCACAACTTACTTTCCCACCCAGCAAACTTTGCTACATTACACTTGGTCCCTTCACCCAAGTCATTAATATATAGATTGTAAATAATGGAGGACCCAGCACCAATTTCTGCAGCACTCCACTAGTCACTGTTTGCCAATTGGAAAAAGGACTCATTTATCCCAATGCTGTTTTCTGTTAGTTAACCAATCCTCTATCCATGCTAATATATTATCCCCAACCCCATGAGCTTTTATCTTGTGCAGTAACCTATTATGTAGTATCTTATCTGAAAATCCAAATACACCACATCCACTGTTCCCCCTTAGCTACCCTGCTAGTTACATCCTCAAAGAACTCCAGCAAATTGGTCAAACATGATTTCCCTTTCATAAAACCATGCTGATTCTGCTTGATTGAATCATGCTTTTCCAAATGTTCCACTACAGCTTTAAGATTGGACTCCAACATTTTCCCCAACGACAGATGTTACGCTAACTGGTCTATAGCTTCCAGCTTTGTCTGCCTCTTTTTTTTTTAAATAAGGGCGTTACATTTGCAGTTTTCCAATCAGCTGGGACCACCCAGAATCCAGTAAATTTTAGTAGATTGCAACTAATGCATCCATTATCTCTGCAGCCACTTCTCTTAAGACCCTAGGATGCAAGACATCAGGTACAGGGGACTTGTCTGCCTTTAATCCCATAATTCCCACAATTTAAAAGTCATAAATTCTGGAAGAATCCAAAGCAGGGGTCTCCTATTTGAATTTAGTGTAACTGAAGGTTTGCAAAATGGCTCATTGGTGCATAAAGCAATAAAGTTATGCTGAACTTTTACAAAACACTGGTTAAGCCCCAGCTGGAGTAGTGTGGCCAATTCTGGGCATCGCACTTTAGGAAGGGAAACAAGGCCTTAGAGGGTGCAGAAGAGATTTATTAGAATGGTACCAGGGATGAGGAAATTTAGTTACATGGAGAGACTAGAGAAACTGGGGTTGTTCTGAGAAGGTTATGGGGAGATTTGATAGAGTTGTTAAAAATTAATGAAGGGTTTTGATGGAGTAAAGAAAAAACTGTTTCCAGTGGCAGCAGGGGCAGAGACCAGTGGACACTGATTGTGATTGGCAAAAGAACCAGAGATTACATGAGGAAAACAAATTTACACACAGCAAGGTATGATCTGGAATGTACTGCCTGAAAGGGCGGTGGAAGCAGATTCAATAGTAACTTTAAGGGAATTGGATAAATAGTTGAAGTAGAAAAATTTGTAGAGTTATGGGAAAAGTAGGGGGAATGGGACTGATTGGAGAGCTCTTTCAAAGAGCTAGCAGAGACACAATGAACTGAATGGTCTCTTTTCATGCTGTATCATTCTATGATTCTATGAAATTCTAAATGCAAACACCAAGATGTATTTAGTATCAACAGCTTAAGATGTATGTAAATTGATGGGGGAACAGGGATTTCAACTGTGTGGCCATCAAAGGTCCTATGTTATGACCTGTGTGAGACCACCGCAGGTCGGGGCTCTAAATAGAGCTGGAGTACCGGGCCCTGAAACATCGTGGCGGAGGTGCGGCGAATGATGATACGAGGCCAAGAGCCAAGGGCCCAGGGGCAGCACAGGCCTGTCCACACTGCGATGTGTGCACACGAGGTCCGTGCAGCAGAGCAGGTCTCCAGTCATCCTAGTTAACCCTTGCCACTGGATAAAGGCCTAGCTCTGTCAAGCCCATGTGGTGGCTGATGTGCAATGGTCACCACACGTTAAAATTCACACACAGGCATCTTCACCCCCTCAACTGGAGTTTAGGACTGGAACATCAGGTCCTTTATTGAAACATCTGTGAACTCTTGTGGAAGCAAGTCATCCTTGTTCGAGGAACCGCTGATGATTTTACCTAGTACTACTTCATTGGTGATAGTGATTGTATCAAGTTCCTCCCTACCTATAGCCCCTTGATTATCCACTATTGGGATGCTTTTAGTGTCTACCGAAGACCGATACGATATATTTGTTTAATGTCTCTGCCATTTCCCTGTTCATTATTAATTCCACAGCCTCATCCTCCAGGGTACCAACATTTATTTTAGCCACTCTTTATGTACTTGTAGAAACTTACTGTTTTTATATTTCATGCTCATTTACTTTCATAATCTATCTTCCCTCGATCAGTTTGTGTCATTCTTTGCTGGCTTTTAAAAATTTCCCAATCCTCTGGCCTCCCACTAGTCTTGGCATTGTATGCCTTTGTTTTCAATTTGATACCCTCCCTTATTTCCTTAGTTAGCCACGGATGGTTATCCTTTCACTTACAGCCTTTCCTTCTCATTGGGATGTATTTTTTGTTGCGAGTTATGAAATATCTCCTTAAAATGTCTGCCACTGCTCATCAACCGTCCCATACTTAAAATCTATCTTCTCAGTGCACTTTAGCCAACGCTGCCCTCACACCATTGTAGTCGCCTTTATTTAAGCTTAGGACCCTGGTTTGAGAACCAACTTTCTTACCCTCCAGCTGAATTTGAAATTGAACCATATTATGGCTACTCATTACTAGAGGATCTTTTACAAGATCATTTATTAATCCTGCCTCATTTTGCAGTACGAGATCTAAGCTAACCTGCTCCCTGGTTGGTTCTGCAACGTACTGTTCAAGGAAACTATCCCAGATACACTATGAATTCAAGGCTACCCTGGCCAATTTGCTTTGTCCAATCAATATGAAGGTGAAAATTATCCATGATTATTGCCATTCCTTTATTACAAGCCTCCATTATTTCTTGATTTATACTCCGTCCAAAAGTGCAGCTACTGTTGTTAAGGGGCCTATAGACTACACCCACCAGTGACTTTTTTTCCCCATTATTCCTTATCTCCACCCAAACTGATTCAACATCTCGATCCTCAGCCAATCATCTCTCACTGATCCCATCCTTTATTAACAGTGCTACCCCACCTCCTCCTTTGTCTGTCCTTCCAAATTATCAAATACCCCTGAATATTTAGTTCCCAGTCCTGGTCACCTTACAACCACGTCTCTAATGGCCATCAGATCATACCCATTTGTATCTATGTGCCATCAACTCATCTATTTTGTTTCAAATGCTACATGCATTTAGACAAAGCCTTTACATTTTTTTTTGTAAACCCTTTTTTCCTGCCCCTTCAAACTCACTACATTTTTGCTTTTTAATTCCAGCTTTATTCCCCTTCCTACTGAATCTATTCTCAGGTTCCCATCCCCCTACCAAGCTAATTTAAACCCTCCCCAACAGCACTAACAACCCCCAGGCGAGGAAGTTGGTCCTGGCTCCATTGAGGTGCAACCCATCAATGTTGTACAGGTCCCACCTCCCCCAGAAGCAATCCCAATACCTCAGGAATCTAAAGCCCTCCCTCCTGCACCAACTCACCAGCCACACATTCATCTGCTCTATCCTCCTATTTCTGCACTCACTAGCTCGTGGCACCAGGAGTAATCCAGAAATTACTACCTTTGAGATCCTGCTTTTTAATCTCTCTCCTAGCTCCCCAAACTCTGCCTGCAGGATAAAATCATCTTACTTGCCGATCCATCAGGCGACAATTAAGTCAACCATCAGATTGTTACTGCGGGAAGGAAAGTAACTTCTCAAAATAAGCTTTCTTGTAGCTCCATCCCATTTATTCCAGTTAGATCCCATTGCTGCAGTGATAGAATACACAAAGTTTTATTCCTCCTTAAACTATCAAAATTTGCTTCCTTAAAATATTCTTTAACAGCTATTTACTTTGTTTCCTCATTAAATGAAAGCTATTTCCTCCTTAATATTGCAGCAAGCTACAAATCTCAGCATCAACTGTAAATAAAACTATTTCTAACTTGCAGCTCGAATACAAAATAAAAGCTTAAATCCAGCAATTGTCATCCCGTCTTCCCTCCCAATATCTCCCACCTTTCTCAGGCATGCATTGTTCCATCTTTTGCTTAGCCTTTCTTAAACAAACTTCTTTGGAAATGCAAGCAAATTACAGAAAATTGGCTAGTTTTTCATGCCAAAAAAAATGGAGATTGATATGGTCAGATATTAGATGCCATCAGGTCAATCCAACAGAACAAAAAAAAAAGAGGGTTGATATACTAATGGTCAATGTGAGGTATCAAGAGGAGTAAACTACTCTTGTGTATTTAAGTTAGAGGTGACCACTTTTTTGCTTTGTGCATGTGCACAATTATATATCTTTATCAACTCCACCATTTGAAACAGGAAGCTTTCGGACTACTTTTCAAATCTTCCAGACAGCCACTTTGAAAATGATCCACATGGTTCAGAAACAGACAGGTGGTCATCCAAGGTAGACAATTAAAAAAACGACTAGCACTTATATAGCATTTTTCACAACCTCAGGACATCCCAAAGCACTTTACAGCCAAAGTACTTTTTGAAGTGCAGTCACTCCTCTAATGTAGGAAACGTGGCAGCCAATTTGCACACAGCAAGCTCCCACAAACAGCAATTTGATAATGACTCAATAATCCTAGTGATATGGACTGATATATAAATATTGGCCAGGACTTCGAAATGGTGTCACGGGATCATTCACATGCACCCAAGAAAGCACACGGGCCTCGGTTTAACATCTCATCCGAAATACGGCATCTCCGTCACTGCAGCACTCCCTCAGCATTGCAGTGGAATGTCAGCCTAGATTTTAGTGCTCAAAGCTCTGAAGTAGGACTTCAACCCACAACCTTCTGACTCAGACAGGAGTGCTACCCACAGCCGCGACTGACAAATCAAAATAAGTTTTTAAATATTAGCTCCTGCATCTTACAAACCTGTTGTCATTTTAATTACTAAAAAAAAAAAAAGAGTACTGCGTTGTCAGAGGTGCCATCCTCAATAGCAGATGATTTTGAGGGACTGAATGAAATAAAGTTGGATAAAAAAATCAAGTTTGAGCAGTTTCAACCTAATCCCTGATGGACAAAACCAGCACAATCCCAGTTAGAGGTCAAGGAGATAATGGTTGTGGGGGAAGGGGACAGTTTTATGCTCCCATTGCTAGGACAAAGTGCACTATCGGACTTTAGATAGAAGATTTTCAACATTGGTATCAGCCATTTGTCGACAAATCTGTTACAAATTCCACATTGGCTGCCAACTGTGTGCCAAAGTATAAACAAAGCTTTTGCTCTGGTTCAAACAGCATAAAAGCACATACTGAGCAAGCCGCTAAAGGCAGGCGGTAATTAATTTGGCAAGTTGACCATCAGGGGCATCAAATAGCCTATAAAAAAAGAAATCTACAAAACATGCCAAATATGAGAATGTTTATGCACATTATTAGCACAAATATAAATGGATTATAGATGGCATTAACAAAAAAGGACATCTGTATGCAAAGAATGGAATTATCTCTTCAGTCGATAAATTGTAAAACTGGAACCATTTTGCACTCCTAAATAGGCTTCAATTCAGATATTCACCCAGCTGCTATGCAATCACATACAAACCTCCAGTAGACAACACAAAACTTTAATTCCACAGATTACCAAGGCAATCAATTGTCATGGCACTTTACTGAAGGTGGATAGCTCACATTAGGCATGACAAGTTATCCTCTTTGTAACAAAGTTAAATCCCTGGTATAAAGAAGGGACACAAGGAATGCAAGAGGCTGCTCGTGACACTTTAGTACATGGTAGGAAGGGCTATTGGGAGGGGGCAGGGCAGACAGATAAAAATTAGGAACAGGAGTAGGCCATTCGGCCCTTCGACTCTGCTCTGCCATGCAATATCATGGCTGATCTTAGACCTCAACTCCACCTTCCCGCATGATCCCCTCAATATCAAAAATCTCATCAGTCTTGAATATCCACAGCACTCTGGAGTAGAGAATTCCAAAGGTTCACCACCGAGTAAAGAAATTTCTCTTCATCTCAGTTCTAAATGGCCGACCCCTTATTCTGAGACCATGACATAGAAACATAGAAAATAGGTGCAGGAGTAAGCCATTCGGCCCTTCAAGCCTGCACCACCATTCAATAAGGTAATGGCTGATCATTCCCTCAGTACCCCTTTCCTGCTTTCTCTCCATACCCCTTTAGCTGTAAGGGCCATATCTAACTCCCTCTTGAATATATCCAATGAACTGGCATCAACAACTCTCTGCGGCAGAGAATTCCACAGGTTAACTACTTTGAGTGAAGAAGTTTCTCCTCATCTCAGTCCTAAATGGCCTACCCCTTATCCCAAGACTGTGTCCCCTGGTTCTGGACTTCCCAACATCAGGAACATTCTACCCATATCTAACCTGTCCCGTCCCATCAGAATCTTATGCGTTTCTATGAGATTCCCTCTCTTCCTTCTAAACTTGTGAATACAGGCCCGGTCAATCCAGTCTCTCCTCATGTCAGTCCTGACCCACCCTTGTTCTAGACTCCCCAGCCAGGGGAACATATCCCAGCATCTACCCCTGCAAGAATTTTATATGTTTTTATGATATCACCTCTCATCCTTGTAAATGCTAGGGAATATAGGCCTAGTCTCCTCAATCTCTCCCCACAAGATAATCCTTGCATCCCAGGAATAGGTCTGATGAACCTTTGTTGCTCTCCCTAAAAGGCAAGTATATTCTTCCCAAGGCGAGACCACACAGTAGTTCAGGTGTGTAATGGAAAGTATTAGGATAGCAGGGTACATAGAGGTGACTTCACATTTTAAATTGGATACCCTATTACTGTAATGCTCTCTATGACCAGGTCACTCAGTTTTGATATTGGAGTCCCAATGTCACAAATTGATGGGATATGGGCTTGCACTTAATTGATCACGCTATGAAATGATGGCCACATCATCATGTCCACATTCAGACCAGCGACGAATAATTATCTCAAGGCCTTGAGTTCGGGAAGAAATACGATTACTTTGATCACAACAGCAAAGCCACAGAACTAATTCAATCCTGTAACACAATCCTGTGCACAAATCATAATTTTGGCCACTCATCTCAATTTGAGATTCGATATTAAATACTGGGCATGCTCAGTTAGCCCATTCTTTAAGCACTTGCTTTCAGTGCACATCCCAGAACACTCAAGCAATTTAAATATTTTTTTATTTCTAGTATAGTCATTCCAAAGGCAGTTGGTCTTTCCTTCCCATGCTAGCTTTTCCATTCCTTTTGGTCATGGAATCAATGTACTTATCCTCAGTCTACTAACTCACTTATCTGCTTAAAAGTTAAATTGACAAGTGTTCAAAAACTTCTCCCCACCTCCAACAACATTTAGAATCAGAGAATGTTACAGCACAAAAGGAAGCCATTTGGCCCATCGAACCTGTGCTGACTCTTTGAAAGAGCGATCTAATTCCCACATTAGAACAGTGACTACACTCCAAAAGTACTTCATTGGCTGCAAAGCGCTTTGAGATGTCCGATGGTCGTGAAAAGTGCTATATAAATCCAAGTCTTTTTCTAATTAGTCCCACTTGCCCTGTTCTTTCCCCACTGTCCTGGAATTTTCTCCAACTATTTATCCAATTCCCTTTGGATAGGTACAATATGTTTCCACCACCCTTTCAAGTAGTACATTCCAACAAGAAGTACTGGGTAATAAAAAAGTTTCACATTTTTAAACCTCTTCAAATGTCATAGGGAGATGAACCCTATGAATACCATAAGTCAAGGACTGATAGAGGTATTGTAGATTCTAAATCCACAGACAAGAGCCAGTTGCAGTGAGATTTTCAAGCAGTGTCCGCTACTTTGGTTCTAATGAATCTACAGGAGCAGAACTGCCCAGAGACACTGCCTCCCCACCAACATCCAGCCCGTCACCACCCCCACATGCTAAAATATTGCAAAATTGCTCCACTCGACATTCCTTGGCTGCAGGTTTCATTCCCCACTGTTAAAGCTGCATAGACCCCTCAAGGTCCAAGCTGCAGTCCCTGAGCCCTGGCTATCCACCTCAAAGCCCAAACAACTGTATTCCTTATTTCGCTGGCTTGTCCCTTTGACTTTTGTGGGCATGGAGGTCACACAAAAGTGCTGCTCTTGGAACTGTTGCTTTACTGGGTAGAATACCAAGATCAGTTGAGGTCAACAACGAGATGTATGGAAATAAATGGGACCATTGATTGGTGCCACTGAAGTTACATGGTATACACCTACACAGTCCATGAAGGCAAAACTTGGACACAAATTATGTAAGATCAGAAAAAGGAGCAGGTGGCCATACATCCCCGCGAGCCTGCTCCGCCATTCAATATCATGGCTGATCTTCTACCTCAATTCCACCTTCGCGTACAATCCCCTTTGCCCTAGATTCCCTTCAGCCCCTCACCATTTTCCAACACCAAAACAACTAAATATGCAAAATGGTTGCAGTTAATGAAAAGGCATAGGATGTAAAAATAATGATTTTTGGCAGGTTGACGAGCTCTGATCTTGCACCCATTCTCAACCAGGAAAGTTACACAGCAATCAAAGCAAAATGGGAAGCAAAGTAACATTTTAACCTCATGTTTAAAAAAAAAGCACGGCCATCAACCTTCCCTCTAAGTGGCTGTGCTGGTCCCATGCAGCCCGGACCAGCTTTCTCAACATCAAATTGCGCAAAACTGAATTGAATGGGCCGCGCAACTCCTCAAAAGGACCGCATTCGGGGAAACATTGACTGCCACAGTAAATCAGAACAAGTGCATGCAAAATTCAGCTGAACCTTTCTGTGGTGAGTTAATGGGCTGACTGCTCATTTACATGGAAATTACAACACAAACAAACCCGTCCAAAACAATTAATCCAGTTTGGTGTTTGTCCTTAACGCGAGCAATAACTTGCATTTATATAGGGACGTTTTACTAGGTTACAAGCACAAGGCGCTTCACAGGAACATAATCAGACAAAATGTGCCGATGATCAAAAGCTTTGTCAAAGAGGTTGGTTTTAAGGAGCATCTTAAAAAAGGTAGCGTGGTATAGAATAGGAATTCCAGAGCTTGGGGCATTGGCAGCGGAGGCACGACTGCCAATGGTGCAGCAAAGAAAATCATGGATGCGCAGTTATCTAAATCTCAAGTACCCGCACCTCCCCCCCCCCGCCTTTAACCACCCATCCTTAAAATGTTGACATGGACTCTGCTTCAATTACCAACTCCAGTAATGCATTCAACAGCCTCACAACCCTGTGCAATTCATTTGTTGTGTCCTAAATCTTGTGTTCAATATTCCATGACATTTCAGTCGAGGTCCTTTAAACATAGAAACAGACAGTTATTTCAAACTACCTTGTCCCATCCTTTCACAATTTGAGACACCACTATCAAATCACTCCATCTCTTCTGGTCTAAGAGGTTTTTTTTGCATTTCCTCATGCTAGACAGCATCCTTGTGAATCTGCACTGTACGTTCACTGTTGCCTCAACATCCTTCCAATAGTGTGGAGCCTATAAATGTCTAAGTGCTTCACACAGGAAACGAGATAACCAAACTTCAGTGCAATGGGTGCAGAAAGTGGAAGTTTGTGATGCAACTGCTGACCTCCCAGCAAGGTTTGCAAGATTTTTTTTTTTTTAAATTGGTACTTCCATTACAAGAAGCACTTTATTTAAAAAAGTAAACGTCTAGTTGTGGACAGCTTTTGATCATTCCTTAATTGACAGCATTTTAAAATTTTACAAAATGCTTCTTTATACTTGGAATAATTAGGCAGATTCAGGCAAAGAATCTGGGAACTGAATGGGTGCAAGAGTTCAAAATACTTCACCCAAAGACTCAGGAATCCAATAAAATTCATTGAGTGTAATGTTCTTGTTAAGCTGCCTGGAGATCCCACGCAGGCCATTCGCCGGTTTTACACTGCAAAAACTACACATGCCTGGAAATTTGAATGGCCCATGCATCCCATTAAAGGGGCCATGCACCCAAAAAGAATGAGGCGCCATACAATTACAGTTAGAGCGCTTCATAAGCCCACTGCACAGTATCAGAGTACTTAAGGAAGTGGCCCTAGAAATAGTGGATGAATTGGTGACCATTTTCCAACAGTATGGACTCAGGATCAGTTCCTATGGACTGGAGGGTAGCTAATGTAACACCACTTTTTAAAAGGGAGGAAGAGAGAAAGCGGTTAGCCTGACATCAGTAGTGGGGAAAATGTTGGAATCAATTAAGGATGAAATAGCAGCACATTTGGAAAGCAGTGACAGGATCGGTCCAAGTCAGCATGGATTTATGAAGGGGAAATCATGCTTGACAAATCTTCTGGGATTTTGTGAGGATGTAATGAGTAGAGTGGACAAGGGACAACCAGTGGATGTGGTGTATTTGGACTTTCAAAAAGGCTTTTGACAAGGTCCCACACGAGATTGGTGTGCAAAATCAAAGCACGTTATTGAGGGTAATATACTGATGTGGATAGAGAAGTGGTTGGCATATAAAAAGCAGAGAGTCGGGATAAACTGGTCCTTTTCAGAATGGCAGGCAGTGACTAGTGGAGTGCCACAGGGCTCAGTGCTGGGACCCCAGCTCTTTACAATATACATCAATGATTTGGATGAAGGAATGGAGTAATATCTCAGTTTGCAGATGACACTAAACTGAGTGGCAGTGACAGCTGTGAGGAGGACACTAAGAGGCTGCAGGGTGACTTGGACAGGTTAAGTGAGTGGGCAAATGCATGGCAGATGCAAATAATTTGGATAAATGTGAGGTTATTCACTTTGGGGGCAAAAACACAAACAGCATATCTGAATGGTGGCAGATTAGGAAAAGGGGAGGTGCAACAAGACCTGGGTGTCATGGTTCATCAGTCATTGAAAGTTGGCATACAGATGCAACAGGCAATAGAAGGCAAATGGCAGTTGGCCTTCATAGCTAAGGGATTTGAGTGCAGGAGCAGGGAGGTCTTACTGCAGTTGTACAGGGCCTTGGTGAGGCCTCACCTGGAATAGTGTGTTAATTTTGGCCTCCTAATCTGAGGAAGGATGTTTTTGCTATTGAGGGAGTGCAGCAAAGGTCATCAGACTGATTTCCAGGATGGCTGGACTGACATGAGGAGAGACTGGTTCAACTAGGCCTTTATACATTGGCGTTTAGAAGGATGAGAGGGGATCTCAGAAACGTACAAGATTCTGACGAAACGGGACAGGTTAGATGCGGGTAGATTGTTCCCAATGTTGGCCAAGTCCAGAACCAGGGGTTCTTAGGATAAGGGGTAGGCCATTTAGGACCGAGATGAGGAGAAACTTCTTCACTGAGTTGCTAACTTGCGGAATTCCCTGCCACAGAGTTGTTGATGCTAGTTCATTGGATATATTCAAGAGGGAGTTAGATATGGCCCTTACGGCTAAAGGGGTCAAGGGGTATGGAGGGAAAGCAGGAAAGGGGTACTGAGGTGAATGATCAGCCATTATCTTATTGAATGGTGGTGCAGGCTCAAATGGCCTACTCCTGCACCTATTTTCTATGTTTTCTATGTCTATCTCCAAATTGCAGGAAAACAGGAGAGAACTCTGGCAGTATCGAACAGCATGTTCTGTACCAGTTTATAGGTTTCCAATAATCCTGAATGTAAAGTGATTTACTGCACAACTCCACTATTGAACCAGAGATTGAAGGAAACTGGCTGTTGAACAAGTCAATCAACGTTCTGTAGATTTTATCCAACTCCAAAGAACAAAAACAGACAATGAGGATGGTTGACAGACAGAAAACAGAGCAGAAATAAACGGGTCATTTTCAGGTTGGCAGACTGTAACTAATGAGGTACCGCAAGGATCAGTGCTTGAGCCTCAGCTATTCATAAACTATCAATGATTTGGATGAGGGGACCAAATGGAATATAAGTTTGCTGATGATACAAAGGAAGGTGAGAATGTAAGTTGCGAGGAGGATGCAAAGCGGCTTCAAGGGGATATCGACTGGCTAAATGAGTGGGCTAGAACGTAGCAAATGTGAAGTTACTTTGGTAGGAAAAATAGACAGTATTTTTTTTAATATAAAATGGAGAGAGATTGAGAAATGTTGATGTTTAGAGGGACATAGAAACATAGAAATATAGAAACTAGGTGCAGGAGTAGGCCATTCGGCCCTTCTAGCCTGCACCGCCATTCAATGAGTTCATGGCTGAACATGCAACTTCAGTACCCCATTCCTGCTTTCTCACCATACCCCTTGATTCCCTGAGTAGTAAGGACTTCATCTAACTCCTTTTTGAATATATTTAGTGAATTGGCCTCAACAACTTTCTGTGGTAGAGAATTCCACAGGTTCACCACTCTCTGGGTGAAGAAATTCCTCCTCATCTCGGTCCTAAATGGCTTCCCCCTTATCCTTAGACTGTGTCCCCTGGTTCTGGACTTCCCCAACATTGGGAACATTCTTCCTGCATCTAACCTGTCTAACCCCGTCAGAATTTTAAACGTTTCCATGAGGTCCCCTCTCATTCTTCTGAACTCCAGTGAATACAAGCCCAGTTGATCCAGTCTTTCTTGATAGGTCAGTCCCGCCATCCCGGGAATCAGTCTGGTGAACCTTCGCTGCACTCCCTCAATAGCAAGAATGTCCTTCCTCAAGTTAGGAGACCAAAACTGTACACAATACTCCAGGTGTGGCCTCACCAAGGCCCTGTACAACTGTAGCAACACCTCCCTGCCCCTGTACTCAAATCCCCTTGCTATGAAGGCCAACATGCCATTTGCTTTCTTAACCGCCTGCTGTACCTGCATGCCAACCTTCAATGACTGATGTACCATGACACCCAGGTCTCGTTGCACCTCCCCTTTTCCTAATCTGTCACCATTCAGATAATAGTCTGACTCTCTGTTTTTACCACCAAAGTAGATAACCTCACATTTATCCACATAATACTTTATCTGCCATGCATTTGCCCACTCACCTAACCTATCCAAGTCACTCTGCAGCCTCATAGCATCCTCCTCGCAGCTCACACTGCCACCCAACTTAGTGTCATCCGCAAATTTGGAGATACTACATTTAATCCCCTCGTCTAAATCATTAATGTACAGTGTAAACAGCTGGGGCCCCAGCACAGAACCTTGCGGTACCCCACTAGTCACTGCCTGCCATTCTGAAAAGTCCCCAGTTACTCCTACTCTTTGCTTCCTGTTTGACAACCAGTTCTCAATCCATGTCAGCACACTACCCCCAATCCCATGTGCTTTAACTTTGCACATTAATCTCTTGTGTGGGACCTTGTCGAAAGCCTTCTGAAAGTCCAAATATACCACATCAACTGGTTCTCCCTTGTCCACTCTACTGGAAACATCCTCAAAAAATTCCAGAAGATGTGTCAAGCATGAGTTCCCTTTCACAAATCCATGCTGACTTGGACCTATCATATTACATCTTTCCAAATGCACTGCTATGACATCCTTAATAACTGATTCCATCATTTTACCCACTACCGATGTCAGGCTGACCGGTCGATAAGTCCGTTTTCTCTCTCCCTCCTTTTTTAAAAAGTGGGGTTACATTGGCTACCCTCCACTCCATAGGAACTGATCCAGAGTCTATGGAATGTTGGAAAATGACTGTCAATGCATCCACTATTTCCAAGGCCACCTCCTTAAGTACTCTGGGAGGCAGTCCATCAGGCCCTGGGGATTTATTGGCCTTCAATCCCATCAATTTCCCCAACACAATTTCCCAACTAATAAGGATTTCCCTCAGTTCCTCCTCCTTACTAGACCCTCCGATCCCTTTTATATCCGGAAGGTTGTTTGTGTCCTCCTCAGTGAATACCGAATCAAAGTACTTGTTCAATTGGTCCGCCATTTCTTTGTTCCCCGTTATGACTTCCCCTGATTCTGACTGCAGGGGACCTACGTTTGTCTTTACTAACCTTTTTCTCTTTACATATCTATAGAAACTTTTGCAATCTGTCTTAATGTTCCCTGCAAGCTTCTTCTCGTACTCTATTTTCCCCTGCCCTAATCAAACCCTTTGTCCTCCTCTGCTGAGTTCTAAATTTCTCCCAGTCCCTGGGTTCGCTGCTATTTCTGGCCAATTTGTATGCCACTTCCTTGGCTTTAATGCTATCCCTGATTTCCCTTGATAGCCACAGTTGAGCCACCTTTCCTTTTTTATTTTTACACCAGACAGGAATGTACAATTGTTGTAGTTCATCCATGCGGTCTCTAAATGTCTGCCATTGCCCTTCCACAGTCAACCCCTTCAGTATCATTCACCAATCTATCCTAGCCAATTCACGCCTCATACCTTCAAAGTTACCCTTCTTTAAGTTCTGGACCATGGTCTCTGAATTAACTGTTTCATTCTCCATCCTAATGTAGAATTCCACCATATTATGGTCACTCTTCCCCAAGGGGCCTCGCACAACGAGATTGCCAATTAATCCTCTCTCATTACACAACACCCAGTCTAAGATGGCCTCCCCCCTAGTTGGTTCCTCGACATATTGGTCTAAAAAACCATCCCTTATGCACTCCAGGAAATCCTCCTCCACCGTATTGCTTCCAGTTTGGTTAACCCAATCTATGTGCATATTAAAGTCACCCATTATAACTGCTGCACCTTTATTGCACGCACCCCTAATTTCATGTTTGATGCCCTCCCCAACATCACTACGACTGTTGAGGTCTTTACACAACTCCCACTAATGTTTTTTGCCCTTTGGTATTCTGCAGCTCTACCCATATAGATTCCACATCATCCAAGCTAATGTCCTTCTGAACTATTGCCTTAATTTGCTCCTTAACCAGCAATGCTACCCCACCTCCTTTTCCTTTTATTCTATCTTTCCTGAATGTTGAATACCCCTGGATGTTGAGTTCCCAGCCCTGATCATCCTGGAGCCATGTCTCCGTAATCCCAATCACATCATATTTGTTAACATCTATTTGCACAGTTAATTCATCCACCTTATTGCAGATACTCCTTGCATTAAGACACAAAGCCTTCAGGCTCGTTTTTTTAACACCCTTTGTCCTTTTAGAATTTTGCTGTACAGTGGCCCTTTTTGTTCTTTGCCTTGGGTTTCTCTGCCCTCCACTTTTCCTCATCTTTGTCTTTTGCTTTTGCCTCCTTTTTGTTTCCCTCTGTCCCCCTGCATTGGTTCCCATCCCCCTGCCATATTAGTTTAAATCCTCCCCAACAGCCCTTGTACACAAATCACAAAGTTAACACGCTGGTACAGCAAGCAATTGGTACGTTGGCCTTTATTACAAGAGGATTAAATACAAGAGTAAAGGTGTCTTAGAGCTCAATTTTCCCCAAAGCTTTTTTTTGGCGCACTTGAAGAGTTACACCGGTTTTTTGGGGGTCCCAAGTACGCCAAAAATGTTCTAAGTTTCCCAGTTGGATTTCTTCATTTTAACATGGCCTAACCTGTCCTTTAGTTTTGTGGGTAGAGCCTAGGTCTGTGCTAAAAAGATCAGGTTGCTACAGTAAGCAGGGACACAATGCAAGCTGAGGCTGAAAAGTGAAATTCAGCCAGCTCCCAACACATTACAGCAACTTACCTCCAATTATTAAAGCCGGTCCCGCTCCCCACCCGAAGGGCTTGCCAATCTGCTTGCCTAGCCCACCCCAAGCTCCTTGCCGGGCCAGCTCTCCTCCCTCCCCCCCAGTGCCTTAGCCGAAGGGCTTGCCAGTCCGCTCGCTCCCTAGCCCCGAGTGCCTTGCCGGTCTACTCCTAGCCCAGGCCGAAGAGCTTGCCAGTCTGCTCCCCACGCCCCTAGCCCTGGCCAAAAGGCTTGCCGGTCTGCTCCCTAGCCCGACCCCAAGTGCCTTGCCGGTCCGCTCTCCCACTCCTGGCCGAAGGGCTTGTCTGTCCACTCCCCCTCCCCTATCCCAGGCCGAATGGCCTCCTCCCTCCCGGTCCCCACACCCAACTACACCGGAAAGGCTCCTCCACCCCACTATCTTTCCTGCTGCTGCCTGGGCATCTGCTGCACTTATCTGCGCCAATTTCTTTACCTGCGCCCGATTTCTTTAACTCTCCAGAAGATTTTTCTACAGAGGCCACATACGCTGGCCTAAGCAGAACTGGAGTAACTTTCAGCTGGCCAAACTTCCCTAAATGGCCAGAATTGGCACAGGTGGCAGGTTACGCCTCCTTTGGCTGAAAATAAAAGCGTACCTAAAAAAATCATAACTAACTGAGCTACGCTGGTGCAAATTGATTGGGGCAAGTTCCAAAAAGCAGTCTGCTCCAAACAAAATGGTGCAAATCATTGGAGAAAATTGAGCCCATAGGTGCCTGGTGAGACCACACTTGGAGTATTGTGTGCAGTTTTGGTTTCTATACCCAAGGAAGGCTTCATTTGACATAGATAGAGTGCAACAAAGGTTCACCAGACTGATTCCTCAGGGGGGGGGGGGGGGCGGTGGCGGCGAGCAAATTGTTGTATGAGGGAAAGTAAACTCAACCTATATTAGAGTTTAGAAGAGAAGTGATCTCATTTAAAACATACAAAATTCTTACAGGGCTTGACACGGTAGATATGCAGAGAGGATGTTTCCTCTGGCTGAGAGTCTAGAACAAGGGGTCATAGTCTGAGAGTAAAAGGTCAGCCATTTAGGACTGAGGGGAGGAGAAATTTTTTCACTCAGGAGGGTGGTGAATCTTTGGAATTCCCTACCCCAGAGGGCTGTGGAAGCTCAGTCATTGAGCATATTCAAGACAGAGATCGAGAGATTTTTGAATATTACGAAATCCAGGGATATGGAGATAGTGCAGGAAAGGAGTTGGGGTAGAAGTTCAGCCATGATCTTGTTGAATGGCAGAGCAGGCTCAAGGGGCTGAATGGCCTACTCTTGCTGTAAGCATCGAATCCCCAAGGATTCGTTGGACATATATTTTTCCCCAGGAAAAGTTGGAAGCTGTGTGGGAGGGGTCCAGGTACTTCTCCCTGTTGGACTTAGAATGATGGGCAGGGGGTCTGGGAAGACAATGGCCAAGATAAGGCAATTCATTGCAGGTGATGAGCACATGGAGAGTCCATTGTTAAGCAATGTGAACTCGTCAAAGGTAGATCAGGTGAACTGATCAGTGATCGAGCCATTACCTGGATGAGATACCAGAACAATAGAAAGCCATTAAGCCCAGACCGGTCAGAAGCGAAAACCCATCACTGGACTCAAAACAGGAAGCCTCAAAAACAAGAAAACTTTATTGGGCAAAAGGAAGGCACATCCACAGGAAGCAACAAACTTTATTCAGCCTGAAAGAGCAGACAATATGGGGGTTAAAAAAAAAGAGGCCGGGTGGCCACAGCTCACTCTCTTGGCCTCTACAAGGACCAAGCCCTCCGTATGGGACGGAGCGAAGAAACCAGGAGACATATGTTTTCATCAGGAGAAGCAGCGAGTAAGTCAACGAATCGGTAATCTCTGCACACATCTTTTAAGATCACAGCCACGGTGCAAGGGGGTATCGTGGGTTCTCCCTACCAATATCTTAGGAAGTTTTAGATGTGGATACTACACGATAGAGGCCTGTTTATTGTACTGCATTTGTTTGTTTTACAGACCAGGGTGTATGTAGTTTTACTGGGTGCAGGTGTGTGTGTTTTAACTTTAATAAAAGCAATGCCGGTACTCAGACCAAGGTACCAGTCCCTGACGCATTCCCTGTTCAGTACAGTAATCACTCCCAGCTCTCGAACTATTGTAAAATGGGGGTGCTTTGAAAACACCCAAGGAAAACCACTTACATTGCTCCTAATTCTTATGTTCTTACATTCCCCAAAACCCTCCTTACCTACGATGTATTAAAGTATCACAAATTTAAGAGCAGGTTCTTGCATAGAAGCCCAAATAACCACTGAACCGATTTGCCAAAAACAGCCTTGCGCTTGTGGTATATTAGCTCCTGGATATTCCATCCTTAATGGACTACTACAGCATACATTTATATAGCACCTTTAACATGAAACATGCATTCCATGGCACCATAAGAGCTCAAACACAAATGCTTTGAATGTAAAGGCAGCTCCAGCTATCCTCAAAGCACAGAACAGGCAAGAACATGTCAAAAAAATCAGTTTCACCTGGCTGTGTAGAAAGGTAAAAAAAACAAGTTAATCATCTGCTTTTAAGCACAAACAACAACAAGGGCAAGTGAAATCTTGTTTCCAAGGACAAAGCCATAAAGTAACACATTACACTTCCGCTCAGCTAGATCAGACTCTGCATGCTAGTGTAAACAGCGTTCGTATTCTACAAGGAATTAAAAACAAACTGCTTTGCTGTAAAAATTACAGGGCAAGAAACATTAGGGCATGTTAAACCTCAGATTCCTATTCTAATAGCAGAAAGAACACTCTTTTTTCTCTCCCCCCAACTACTTAGAAGCCTTTCTCTTTTTTTTTAAAAAAAGCAAAAATATAGATGTCCAAGAAATACCCAAAACAACTTGAGGCAAGCTCAAAGAGTTAGACTTTGAAACATGTTTCCATTCATCAATTTTATGAGCTAGGTGCCAGCTGGCAAAAACCACAGACCAGATTTAAACAGTTTCATCCCTCATACAAAATCAGATTCAAATAATAGCACCTTAAAAAGGGGAATTTTAATGGGGAAGAGCAGAGGAGTGGGACTAATTGGATTGCTCTTCGAAAAAGCCAGCACAGACTATGGGCCGAATGGCCTCCTTCTGGGCTGTCCCATTCTGATTCTTTGCAATCCTTACCACTGATCCTTCCTTATTTCAAATCAGTACCCATTCATAGCAAACTTTTCAGATTCATTAACGTAACTGAGCAATGCATTAGCGAGTTCACCTGCTAGTCGAGTCTCGATTGAACAGTGGCCCAGATTTTGCTGGAACAGGGCATCCCTCTGTGTGCCCCATTAGTTAGACTTTTCCTGCACCCTTCAGCTCAAAGTTTTTTTTGCCCTGCAAGTTGCTGAATGGGCAAGGACAATGGGCATCTGGGACCTCTGAACAACAGGACCAATAGTCTATCTCCTTAACCAATGAGACTTAAAAAGATAAGACAGGAACATCAGAAGGAAATAAGGTAAATTAGAGTCAAATTAGATGTTAAACTAACTAGCCTGTAATTCATGGATTACTTCAGTCTCTTTTAAAAAAAGAAAAATGGATACTACATTGGCCACTTTAATCTTCCAGCATACACCCATACTCAGAATCGAGCCCTGAAATATAGCTTCGACAATCTGCAGTTTCCTCCCTCAGGGTCCTAGATTAAATCCAGTCAGGCCTGCGTACTTTGTCTGCCTTTAGCCCATCATCTAAAATGTCCCTTTTAGCATTATAAAATCGCTCACTTCCGGATTCAGCTCCAAAACCCTTCTCGTTATGAAAGACCAATGCAAAGTATCCATTAAATATCGCTGCTTTTTTGTAATCATCATCTACAAAAATCGACAAACCTTAAAATTTGAAGGAAGGAAAATGGCAGCCAAAAACTAAGCAAATTTGAGTGAGCCAGCACGTGGAGGTTCAGGATGGCAAATATGAATTTTAAAATTTTTTGAAGTGACTTGATTTTGGTTTTGATGATTATTCATTCATATTTAATTACATAGAAAAGGGAACATTTCACAGACTTCCTTCCCCCTCCCACAACACTTTTCCTGTAAAATTTAGTTTAAAAGACAAAAGTTACAATGGAATTGGCCAGATTTTGGAGAGATTCAGTTCCTGCACTGAATGAACGTGGACTAGAATGATACACCTGGAATACAGCACAAAGCTGGAATTGGATTTCTCCTGGGAAACTTGGCACATAACACCACAGGTTAGGGTCCATCAATACAGTACCACAATTCAAGCTACTGTCCAATGTGTTTTATCTGTGCTTTCCACTAAAGTCTCCTTCCAGCAGCAAGCCCACATTTCATAAGCTAAACAACTGTATACATACCTAATTAAATGATGTCATTTGGCAAACATTTAGAAGCAGTTGTCAATGTTTCCTAAAAAAGACCAGGACACAGTTCCATCACCACATGCCTGGACAGCATGCCCAAACAAGGTTTTTCCCACTATATATGAGCAACATTTCATCTTGCGCCCCACCCACATGCCAAGAAAAGACACAAGATCTGACCATAAAGCATCTTTATTTAGACAGGCTAAATGCAGACTGCGCAGAAGACTACACAGAGCATGGTGTGGAGCCAGAGCAGAACACCAGAAGGAGCATTCAATGGGTACAGGGCACTTTCAGAACTATGGCCATACCAGAAATGGCAAGTTCATTAACTAAAGCGTGTATAATGCATTGGTCAACCAACTGTGGCGTACAGGGATAGGTTCAGATACATGCCTGTTGCTTTACTCGACCATACTGTACTGCCTCATGGCACGTGACAGGATAACAGCATTGGATGTTGAAATAAAGTCCTGCGAAAATACACAGCAAGCACTTCAATATCGGAAGAAAAATAGCATATCTACATTTTCCGACACTGACACCACTATTTGCTGCCTTTCTTTTGAATCTCAGATTAAATGCTACATGTCCACATCCCTCAAAAGAACATTTAAACCTAAAAAAAAAAGTGCCAAAGGAATGTTAGAATTGGTGGTTCAAGTGTTATTTATTGTTACATGCAGAAATAAATTATTTTCAGTTTAAATAACTTGTATTTCTATAGCTCCTTTAATGTAGTAAAACTTCAAGGCGATTCACAGGAGCGATCAGACAAAATGTAACATAAGGAGATTAGGACAGATGACCAAAAGCTTGGTCAAAAAGAGGTAGGTTTTAAAAAAAAAGGGGCATCTGAAAAAAGGAGGGGTAGAAAGGTATTGCAGAGGAGGGGGTGGAAAATTCCAGAGCTTAGTGCTGAGGCAGCTGACCATACAGCCACCAATAGTGGCACAATGGAAATCAGGGATCCAATAAAGGGAACCCCAAAAGTCAAAAGTGGCATTAATCCACATCATTCAAGTGTGATCAATATGTTCCGCTATACGCTACTAATCTTAAACTGGTACATTCACTCTGCTTGATTGGGAGCAGAGATCAGAGCATTTACAGATGAAGTGCAGGCTTCCAGGGCCAGAATTCAGTCCACACCAAGTTATACCACTAGAGTGTTCAACCATACGGCCCATGCCATCTTCCTATAAAAATGTGGGAACTTGCTTCTAATTAATATGCCTTTGCAGCCAACACATCTTGCCACATTTAGCAGATAGTGAAGAACATACTCTGCGATAAAGCATCACAAGCCAGGAAGGATATGTCTCAGCATTGCAAAGAAGCTTTCAAGAGAATTTTTGTGGAGCCAACTGTGATCATAGAAATACTGCAGAAACAGAACAGCACAGCTGCCAGGGCAGTGAAGGGGGGGGCGGGAGGAGGAAAGAAAGAGAGGGGACTAAGTGGTACAGTGCATTAGAATATTGTCCATTCATTAGAGTGTAGTCTGTACTGTAAATGGAAGTTCCTCTAGTTAGACATTTAACACTTAAGATTTAATGATTTCTGTTCAACAATTCTGTAGTTTCTAAACTTGGACCAACAATGCTGACACTGGGATAAGAGGGCAAGATTTAGCAATATAAACACAATGAGATCGTGCACAGACTTCTGCCTCTCAGCCTAAACTAAGAAAAGTTAAATGCAAAAGTGCCTTTCATTTACACTTAACTTTTGCTGTGGAGGTGTGGCCAATCAGCAGTGCTAACCCCCCCCGTGGAGCTGCGGCCAATCAGCATTGCTAACCCCCCCCCTGGAGGTGCGGCCAATCAGCAGTGCTAACCCCCCCCCCCCCCGTGGAGGTGTGGCCAATCAGCAGTGCTACCCCCCCCCCCGTGGAGGTGCGGCCAATCAGCAGTGCTAAACCACCCCCCCCCCCCCGTGGAGGTGTGGCCAATCAGCAGCACTAACCCCGCCGTGGAGGTGTGGCCAATCAGCAGTGGTAACCCCCCCCCCCACCGTGGAGGTGTGGCCAATCAGCAGTGCTAACCCCCCCCCCGTGGAGGTGTGGCCAATCAGCAGTGCTAACCACCTCTGCAAATCAGTAGAATTACTGTTCTGTAAATTACTGCAGCATTCACCTTGCAGCACTCCCAACAACAGCACAGCATAGTAAACAAGGTGCCGTTGTGGCCTCTGGAGGCTCCAAGACACCTTCAGAAGTGGCTTTCACTGGCATCTCTAGCCAACCAGGGAGTAAAGCACTTTTCCATTTGTTGTCTTGAGAACCTTTCCCAGTTACTGGAGAGGGACCGAAACCGAAAGCTCAAACCAATACTTATGTACAATTTCCCAGGGGGCGCTTTAAAAAAAAAAGAGCCTATTCCATAGCATTGCAGCCCACAAGCAGTATTGCACAATCACTCTGGTTCTTGGTTGTAATGTGGTTGAATATCATGCTGAAATCACATGAAACAAGAAACAGCACCTTAGATGTTACATTACAATTCGCGGCCAACAGGCAATTAAAAGAAAAATCATACAGAGCAGCACTCCTACTCCATCAGTAATTACTCTGCACGTGGGCAGGGAGAGAAGACTATAGCTGCCACATGCCCACCCACCCACTTCCATCATCCAGCTCCCTAAGCAGCAAATGGAACAGAACCAATCAGGGTGCACGAAAACAAATTTTTTAAAAAAAGGAGGGATGCAACAATATACTCTGAAGCTAACCAAAAAGCACACACCTTTGGACACCAACCTCAAAAACAAGCATCCAAAAAAAAGTTTATAAAAATGCAATTGCAGCAGCACATTGAGAGTTAGCTTCATACTGTGCTGGTATAAACCATGACCCTCACATGGGCACAAGGTCTCCATCTTAGGAAACCACGAAAGTCACCAGAGTTGCTGAATACATTCTAGCAGTCAGATTAAAAGCTGGCAAATCAAATGCACACAACAGGATTACCACCGCAAAGTGGTTTCTGGTGTTAAGAATATAGCACAAGGTTTTTATCTTAAGTAACTTTATGGCCTCAACCCCACAATAAAAATGGTATCATGAATTTCCTAGTTTAATTCTACTAGTCTCATTCATTTGGCCACATGCCAGTGTTTTTTTCCCCCCCCACACCAATTTTCCCTCTCCTGAACCTGTTGACTCCTTGCTGCTGAATGGGTGACACAGGCACAATCCTGTAAATTGACTCAAATTGTCATTTTCCCTGCACAAGCCTCAACATAGCATGATATTCAACCGTTTTGAATCCAAACCCGTTCTCTCATCCGACATCTATTTCCAGCGAATGACTGCATGGTGATCAGAGGCAGGAACTTTGGCCAATTTTGCCCCCAAGCTGAGACACATTAACTGAACATAAACCAGGGAGGGGTGGGGGCAATCAACACCTGCATGGCTTAGCTACTCTCTGGGTTAACTTGCTGAGCCACTTGGGGGTGTGCGCTTGCAGAATGTTTTTAAACAAACTTAATGCAGCAACATCCACTTTGTGGCTTGCGTAACTTGCCAGCCTGGCTAATTTGTCTGGAAGTATTAACACATTTAAAGTATTGTATTTTTTGAATATACAACTGGACAAGATCAAAAAAATTGTTGCTCTCTGCTTTGCTGTCTCAACACCCAACTGCAGGATCACAGATAAAGTTTTCAAAACCAATACCGAAATGTAACATCAACAAGCCCCAATGTTTTCATTAGGCATATATTTACCACAATGGTGCCAACATTAATAGCATAGTAATAAAGTGCATTAATTTAATTGCGAGTACATTACTTGTGCAAT